>NW_024097116.1:600000-906410 GCF_016545835.1 Crotalus tigris
CTTTCAGCAAATCAGCAAGTGAGCTATGCAAGAAAAACTTGCAACCCCCTTTTCTAGTTTAATAGGGACTCTTGTCCAGGGCTTAAAAATGCATATCTATCCCATAATCAGCATTACAAGCCAATATTGGGACTAACATATCTTATAGTTCTATATACATAATTATTTTACAATTATTTATTTTGCCATACTTATTCTGAGGTAAACTGTTTTTCTTCCAAATGAGTAGGCACTCTCATTTCTACTTCTACTGTTATAGGGATAATTCACAAACCTTTAAAGTGACTCTCCCAAAAATAAATAAAAAATTGGTTAACTTTTGTAGTTGGCACAAGGATTCATTTTGATTCACACCCATTTTCCTCCCCCATGCCTTCCCCCCACTAATTCCTTTTCCTTTGTAAAATACTCTGTCTGTACTCAGTCTGGATTTCAAGACAGTAGAAGATCATGCATCTTGCTCCTGTTCTGCAGAACAGTAAGCATAATGCTTGATCTATTTACACATGAAAATAATATTTCATACACCTACTATAATTTGTTGAAGGGTAGGAAGTATCAGGCAAACTTTCTATAGGGTGACTTTAAACATAAATAAAATAAAATGTAATATATGAGTGTGTGCGTGTGTGTTAAAAAAACCTACTGTATCAATCATTTAAAATATAAATACAGAGTGTTGTGGAGAGATCTAGATAGACCATAGCTTGGAGAACCATCAAGTATTGCAAAGTAAGAAGTTGATTTTTCTAGTTTTTAAAGGTGCTGCTGTTTTATACAGCTGCAAAACTCTCTCTCTTCCTCTCCCTCCCTCTCTTTCTCTCTCCCCCACAATTTTTTTTCCAACCCGTTCTTGGAAAAATATTTTATGTACCAGCCATCCAAATCATTACTTGGAAAGCTGCAAGTGTTACATCTCAAAAAAGAATAAAGCCTAAAAAGGAAGTTATGTCTTCACTGCAGTACTTTCTTATATGGCACTAATAAATTATGAGATTAAAAAAATATATAGGGGAAGATGCTGGCGACAGGTTATAAAAGTGAACATCTCTCCCTAGGTTGTTTTTAGCCTTTCCACTATAAAGGTTTTGAGAACAAGATTTGAAAAAAAAAAACAACACAACAATTCCAACCATATCAGTTCCTGATCTAATAAACAAAAATCGAGCTCCAGTCAGTTGGTCATTTATATATTGCATGAGCCTTAGTACAGCATTGAATCTCCTATGCCTTAGAATGTAAACTGTGTTCTCTTGTCTTTAAATATATATATTAAATATACTGAAAAGGCACGTGTGACCTAGTCCGAAATATATGAACGTTCATTTTTGGAGAATGTAGGGAATTCTTTTGTAAGCAGACATAATTTCCTTCTTTACAGGGCTCAGTTGGCATATGTATCTCCCTGAAAAGGGGAGCATAGATAACTTCCCTGTGTCTGGCCTTTTCACACAGGAAAGCGAGTATCTAATTCCATGGGAACTACCTTTCCTGTATATCCTGACCTGTTTTGTGTGTAACCCTTGCAAGGGGGTAAAAAGCATGCTGTGTACAGGCACAAGTGCTTCCTCATGCTTGAGCTACAAACATCTGTTCTTGAAATAAGAATATTGTCCCAATTAACACTGTCAGGAGGGAGTAAAGAGAGTGTGAGAGAAAGGATGGGGTGTAGGTTAAAGCCTGCATTGATGACAGGAGCTGGGTCTTAGCAGCTTCAGATATAGAATTAGAACCACACAAATTCTCTTCTGCTCTCCACCAATTAAGATCACTTAGCAGTGACCTGCTCTGACAAAAAAAAATTTTTTTTAGAAAAATTTAACTTCTAAAAATATTAAAATAAACTGCTGATCACTCTAAATTTAGACTGACTGATACATTAAGTAATGCTCGGAGTCTATTTAAAAGACATTACAGCACTAACCTAATTACTCAAATAATTAGTGCCAAACATTTTACCCCATCGTTAAAGCCTTTTGATGTAACTGAGAAGCTTGGCTTAGAAAATGGAATATATTACAGTTGAAGTAATGATGAGTTTTCCCAGGAAGATTTTGTTCACATTAAAGACTGCCATCCACTGGCTAGTATTAGTATTAATCAAGATATAGCAGAAATTCTTTTTTAAAAAATCCCACAAAAACATTGACATCTGATATTATAACACAATTAGTATAAAACAGGAAGCCTGATACTATGGAAAAGTGACTTTCCTTCAGAGTTGTTGGGAAAGTCTGTACAGTTGCTGTTAAATTGTAATTGTTAATATGATTGAAGGGAGGAAATTATTAAATACATGGGATGCAATCACATAAACGGAAATTAATCAAGATAATATTTTTAATTAAATGAAATGCATTTTTTTTTCTCCTGTCTCCATTTTTTGGAATGTGATCAATGTACGCCATTTCAACACCATTCCGACACAAGGCCTAAGAAACATTGTACGTCCTTTGCTCCCTTGAGAAGTTTACATTACTGGCAAACGATAGAAGCAAACAGAAGTGATCAATCAGCAGAAAAGTGAGTGGACTCACTGTGGCACTGGGTGCTCTACTGTGAGACAGGAAGGGAGGAAGGAAGGAAGGAAGAAAGGAAAGAAAGAAAGAAAGAAAGAAAGAAAGAAAGAAAGAGGAAAGAAAGAAGGAAGGAAGGAAGGAAGGAAGGAAGGAAGGAAGGAAGGAAGGAAGGAAGGAAGGGATTCCATGGACATTTCCATGTAACCATCTCTTCCTGGTTACATGTACCTGTCCCATCAGGTCTAGCAGAAAAGGAAAGTTACAGTCCCATCTATTAAGGAATGTCATCTGATGGGACCCAGAGGAGAGCTTTTTCTGCCATGGGACTTGACCCTTAAAATACCATTCCCCTGGAGCAGGGGTGCCAAACTGCTGGCCTGTGGACCTGATGCATCATAGCAAAACCATGCCCATCCCAGCTCCGGCAATGGAGAAAAAGTTGTGATATGTCGTGACACGTCATGTGGCGTGACGAGTTTGACACTCCTGCCCTAGAGGTTAGATTGACCCCAACCCTACTTGCCTTTTAAAAGGCTCTATCAATAGTTGTGTTAATGTGCCTTGGCATCCAGTGACAGTTCAGGACCTGACAGATGGTTATACTAATTGATCCATGATTTTCACTTGCCCAGTGGTGGAATTCAAATATGTGAGCAACCGGTTCTCTGTGCGGATGCCACTTCCGGAAGCCCTTTCTGGGCCTGAGCAACAAAAAATTAGCTATCGGTTCTGCTGAAGTGGTGCGAACCGGCTAAATCCCACCACTGCACTTGCCTGTCTTTTATGTTTTTTGGTTTAAATTTTGAGTTTTAAAGGGGATTTACTTATTGATTTTGGTGTTTTGCTTACTGGTTATATTATTTGCTTGTTTTAATAATGGGAGTCACCTACAGTAATAAAAGTGAGATGGGCGGTTACACAAACTGAATATGTAAGAAATGAAATCTATTTCTCTCGAGGAACTGGGTTCAATTTAAAGACAACTTTAGTTTTTGGTAATTTTTTTCTAGATCAAGAATGTGCTTTGTTGGCTCAAGGCTGCATCAGACATGTGTGTTGTATTGAGGTCTGCATCCTTAAGGTTACTCAGGGTATTCAGAAAATGACTTGGCATAGTTAGTGGGTTTTTTCTTTTAAACGTGAAATGAACTCTTTAAATCTCTGCAAGTTAATGTTCTTCTTGTATTCTAATCTCTCTATGGACTCATGGAGCAATAAAAGGGATATGTTTTTTACACCCCTTTCCTAGATCATTGAATGGTCTCTCCCTTTGGCAGAATGCACCAGCTTGTGAATCTTTCTAGCTATTGGAGAATTTAGACCTACAGGGAACTGAAACCATAGAAAGGGATATTTTTTTAATAACAGAGCAGGGATATAAAAGTAATCTATTATGGATTATTTTCGAGGGAAATGGTATGGCAAACCAAAAAGAATCCATCATATTATGCATAAAAATGTAATATTATAGTTTAGTTATTAGGGAAAGAGACACATAAAGTGTTAAGGGATTTTACATATGAAAAGAAATTGCAGCGTTCCTACTTTTTTTTTTTTCAATTCACAAGTTATATTAGTATTTACATTTATTGCTGAATATAGGTTTGTATGCAATGTCAGCCTTCCATTTTGGCTTTATCTTCCAGACCCAGATATCTTAAGAGTGGCACCCCACAATACAATAATAGTTGCCATTTCCTTCATGCAAATCATATTTCCAGAAAGATCATTACAGTGGTCACAATACAGTAAAGTACAATACAGAACAACACAGTGGCCAGTATTGTGTATCAGCTTGACCTAGTGCAAGAATTCTCAATGTGGCACCTAAGAGTGCCAATGTAGTCACGGACACCTCCTTTGTCACCTCCTGGATTTCAGATATGTGTGATTTGTCTACATTAAAACCTAATTTAATTTAAGAACTGTTAAGCTGCAATGCTGCAAAACAAGGATTTTCAGCTTCCAGCATAATTGTTCTGTTCAAGAGTGGCCCTGGGTCTCAAATGGCTTCCATTCCCTCTTTTAGAAAATAAAAATGATGGGTGGCTACTACTTAGTCTCTGTTTGGATATGGATCTGCTTTTCTGAAAAATAAAAAAGCAACCGAGAATAATAAGGAATGTTTTGCAGGATAGTAGGCTAGAGTGGTGTGTGTAGCAAGTAGCATTCGTATAATTCCACATTTTGTAACTGGCTAGAAATATCACAGCCATGAATGTGCCCCTTACTATAGGCAAAGAAGTAGTAGTTGCAGAAAACTTATTTTCTTCCTTCCTGCCAGATGGGACTCTCTGCTTTTACTGACTTTTGCCTTAGAAGAGCAAAACCTGTTGACAATTATCCAAGAAAGAAAAGCACTAAGAAAAGTTCCAGCACCCCACGTTGATATAAATGTCATCTTAGACTTGCCTTCTTAAAAGTGCCCTTTCTTCCTTTCTCTCAGTTCCTTCTATATCTTGTCTCTTTAAACTTAGCATAATAGCCCACCTCCATTTCCATTATTTGGGGACTCAATAACTGTTTAACAAGATATGTATTCAGTAAATAATAAAAATATTTTGAAATATTCCCTAAAATTAAACTGAGACACAATTAGAGCTGATTTCTATGCATCAGCTAGGTGGTTTTTTTTTTTTGTTCTGTGCCTTAGAATTGTACAAATATTTTCTTAGTAGTCAAGTGATTCTTTAAAGCAATCCAACCTGCCAATGAGATTATACTCAACAATGCTCAATTCATGGTACCAATGAAATATCTTCAAATCCTAAATAAGAATTGAAATAACATGTTTTATAGGACATATATTGGTTGCCCAAGGTATTCAGCATGGTATTAAGGAATTTGTTGCTATAGTATGCCTAGGCGTGTCTCAATTTGTTTGCAATGGGTTGTGACAGACAGTGAAGAAAACATCCTGAAAAATCTACCAAGAATTCCCTGGCAAATCAAACGCAGAAGGCTATATATGTTATCTTGAGTTTTCTAGTGCTACATAATGGCTCTTAAGGAAATGCCAAAAGAATAAGAATATAAGTGTATAACTTTATGAAGAGCCTAAGAGACATGGAACACTTTTTCTCAGTCATATACAATATGAAAAGAAAGAGAAATGGGATACTTGAATTATACAGAATAGTAGGCAACACATTAAAATAAGCCAGGGAAAAAAATGATCCAGAGGGCCTACAGAAAAGCACTAAGTTTTATTTTTGGCATTTTCACCCAGCCATGGATCTCTGTGAATCACAAAGCTGCTGACCTGTTCTGTTGTGTATCACAGGCAATACTGTTGATAAGCAAATGGTGGTGCTGTTGATTGTGGCATTCTATAATCTTCATATTCATTGCCAGTCTTCAAGAATTACACAGTTAGATTTCATGAGTCCATTATCATGTTCTTAGCATGTTTTCCCAGGTTCACTTAAGCCCTTTACTATACATTCATAGACAAACTATAAACTATCTGTTCCAATAGGGTATGAGCAAAATAATCCTCTCAACTGCAATAGATGAATGAGGAAGTCCACAACTTACACTATCTATGAATGAGGAAGTCCACAACTTACACTGCAGCATTGTCAGGCTTTTTTTTTTTTTTTTAAACTTTCCTCTCATCCTGCAAACCACTCTATTTCCATATTGCTCTGTGTTTATATTCTTTTCTAAATGACCTCATAATTTCCTGCTTCTCCAGGCAAGACTTGTCCAAATATATTATATATAAGGCTCCCAGCACCCTACAGCACCATCCAAGCAGCATTATTTTGCAGCAAGATGGCAGGCAAACAAATTTAGTAACTAAATAATAATAAATAAAATAAAATAAAAATACTTTGGTCCAGTTAAACAGATGGAACTCTGTATTCTTCAGGAATGAAATATGCTCTCATTGCTAATGGAGATAATATCTCCATTCTTTGTCCCAAATAAAGGTGAAGAAAATGAGGCAAATGCAAAGGTTGGACTGCACTAAGAAGGACAGAAGAAAAGATGAAGAGCAGCAGCAGGAGGACAGTAAATAAATAAATAATTTGGAAGGCATTCCTTTTATTTTTCAGAAGGCTAATGACAAATTCGATCACCAAAGAAAAATGAACAAGCCTTTGGGTCATACCTTCTGCGGAAGCAGAAACATTATGGCCGTAAAAACGCCAAGGCACTAAATATAGAATTTATTTACTCCAGGCCTGTTTTTTGAAGCATCCTCCTAAATTGCCATGGCAACCTTATTGCCTTGAATGGAGAATGTTGCCATGGAAACCAATAAAAACAATTGCAACAAAAGGAAGAAGTGGTTCTGTTTCCGTAAGAAAGAGCCCCCCCCCCAAAAAAAACCATTTAAATCAGAAAAGACAAAGGAAACTTCATAGTTCTATGAGTGAAAAAGCAAAGTAGCATCAACTGTTTCTAGCAAGGAGAAACTGGTATTGTAATAAAAAAAATAAAGAAAAGAAGAAACAGCAAATTTTAAAATCATGTTTGGCGTTCAAATTGGTACGTTTCCAATTCAGTTGGACCAAGCTATTTATTCATGAATTTTGATTATGTTTTGGTTCATTTGTGAACCTGATGTTAGGGGGTTTTTTTACCCTTGTCAAAATAGGGATTCACTGAAAATACTAAGTCGGGGCAATGAAATTAACCTAAATAAAGGGTTTACACACACACACACACACACACACACACACACACCGGACTAGATTCATTTAATTGTAATTTATTTACTAAACAAAGAAGCTGAAAAGGGGGACTGAGCTACATATAACCACTGCAGGCTGCCTGTCCATGCAATAAACCTCATAAACATTTTCTACAGCCAAAATAAGCTTAACTGGTCGTGGAATTATTCAAGAAAGATTCAAGGTTGGATTGGATTGCGTTTGGCTTCAGTCCACATGTGGCCTCTTGAAACCTTTTTTGTTTGTTGGTTTCTTTATTAACATTATTCATAGGCTGTCCCAAACCATACAAACTCTGAGCAGCAAACAACTCCAAAATACAATACAAGGAGGAGGAGGTGGAGGAAATAACAATGGAAACTGTAGAGCAGTGTTTCTCAACCTTGACAATTTTAAGGCATGTGGACTTCAACTCCCAGAATTCCACAGCCAGCAATGCTGGCTGTGGAATTCTGGGAGTTGAAGTTCACATGCCTTAAAATTGACAAGGTTGAGAAACACTGCTGTAGAGCTTCTTTTCTTGTGCTACTGTTTTATTTGTGTACTGTCCTTGCTGTTCTTATTTTACAAGTACTATGTAATAGCCTAAGTCTGTCTTACAGTATAAATATAGTAAAATGGGTACCAGCAAGAGACAGGATATATAAAATGACAGTTTTCTCTGCAAAAGTCACATCTGTGTTCCATTTTGCTTACAGTGGTGCAATGCAAATATACAGAAAGGAGTTACTTGGAAAACTTTGTTTCATGGCACGGAGATGATATAAAAAGCAAGTAGCAGCAAAACATCCCGAAGGTCAACTTCAGTTTCCCAGCAAAATAACTTTCATTTCCTGTAAGTTTTTTTTTTTTTTAGCTTGGCCTTCTTGCTCACTTCTAGAAGTTCTGTCCCCCAACTTTTAATGCATAGAGAATACGTTTTTGTTTATGGCTGAAACTTGGATACACACATCCTTGTCAGTGTTGTATGCACCTAATTCAACACTATATCACAAGGTTTTTTTTCTCTTTGTCAGTCAGCCAGAAATCAAGAATGGGGCCTTAATTTAAAAGATAAATGTACTTTATTTACTGCTACCCTGTTCATTGCTCTTGCTGTGGTCTTCTGGGACTTTTAGACTGTTGGGCACCCAAAAGTCCAATCCAACCATCCTACTGAGACCAGGGCTTTCTATTTAAAAAAAATGTAAATTTTTAAAATTAAATTTGAAGGCATGCTGAATATATACAAATAAGAATTATCCCTAGCTTTGCATATCCCCCCTTTTATGCATCTGCAAAAATGTCTGTCCTAATATGCTTCTATTCAGAAAGTAAGCCCAACTTAATGTCTCTGTGTATGTGTGTGTATGCGTGCATGCAAAGGAATTGTAGGTGGGTAACACTAGGTTGAATGGATCAGAGGTCTGTAGATTTTGCATCAATAGAAAAGAATATTTGTAGCTCAGGGTTGAGTTGTGGGGTCCTTGGTCCTCTCTGAACTTGGTTGTTTTCTTGCAGATGCTTCATGTCATTAATGGTAATGAAATGAATGGTAATGGTAATGAAATGTCTCCAAGAAAAGAAATTCAGAAAACATCAAGGATCCCATGATTTTGCACCAGTCAATTTCTGGCTTGGATCTTTCCAAATGGAATGGTAAGTTTGGAAACCAATAAACAAGCAGGGCTTGGAGCATCACTAATGATGATTGATGGCACTGTTGAAACTTTCTCTGGGCAGCTATCTCAGGGGCTGCCACAAAGAAGAGGGAGTCGAGCTATTTTCCAAGGCGCCTGAAGGCAGGACAAGAAGCAACGGATGGAAACTAATCAAGGAGAAAGCAACCTGGAACTAAGGAGAAACTTCCTGACAGTTAGAACAATTAACCAGTGGAACAACCTGCCTCCAGAAGCGGTGAATGCTCCAACACTGGAAGTTTTCAAGAAGAGACTGGACAGCCATTTGTCTGAAATGGTATAGGGTTTCCTGCCTGAGCAGGGGGTTGGACTAGATGACCTCCAAGGTCCCATCATCATTGTTTCATATGATAATAATGGGAATTGATGATGATTTGGATTACCGCAATGGACCCTACATGGGGCTGCCTTTGAAGACCATCCAGAAACATCAACTGGTTCAGAATGCAACAGTGTACACAATAACGAAGGCCCCAGGTTTGCTCATGAAACACCTCTGTTGTGCCAGTTGCACTGCTTCTTCTTCACCAGGTGCAATTCAAGGTTTTGGTCATCACTTTTAAAGCCTATATGGCATAGGGCCAGTTATCTGCAGGACCATCTTTCCTAAGGACATCTACTGTCCTATCAGCTCAGATAGAATGGGCATGCTCCTAGTCCCTTCCCAAAATATTCCCATTGATGATGGGGCTAGAAAGCATGCTTTTTCCATGGCAACCCCTCCCTCTATGGAACACTCTACTCCAGTGATGGCGAACCTTTTAGAGACCGAGTGCCCAAACTGCAACCCAAAACCCATTTATGCATCGTCAAGTGCCAGGTGGGTGTGGCCCATTGGCTGGGCATGGCCCATTGGGTGAGCATGGCTGCAATGATAACAGCAGACTGGGTGGGACTAAAAAGTTCAATCAATCAACTTTGCAAGATCTTTTTTTTCCTGCGAGAAGTTGAAATTAACTGATTGAACCTTTTTTTTTTTTTTTGCATATGGCGGCGGAGGCCTAAAGCGAAAAGGTTTTATAAAACCCAGCTGAAGGCCTAAGACTGGGGCGACGGTACGCGTGCCCACAGAGAGGGCTCTCAGTGCCACCTCTGGCACCCGTGCCATAGGTTCACCACCACTGCTCTACTCTCTGAAGTTTGGCAGGCCTCTGTCCTCCTATCTTCCTGTAAAGCTTCAAAGACCTGGTTATTCCCCCTCCCAAGTGCTGGGAAAGAGATTGTAGGACTTGGTATCAGGTTTATGTTGTTTTTAATCTTTTTAATGTATTTAGTGTTACAGTTTTATTATGGTTTTTATGTTGGTTTTACTTTTGGTTGGGAACTGCCCTGGAGTGATTATAAGATGAGTGGCTGTATAAATGTTTTCAACAATAAATAAATAAATAAATAAATAAATAAATAAATAAATAAATAAATGATGTAACAACTGGTTAAGAGAGCCAAAATCACTAATTTTCACTCACCTTCTACCATCATGGCTATGTTACACTGGGTTTTGTACATCAAATACATCCAAAGGGAAGTGTTGAGATGCCTTTAACCCATTGATACTCCTTTCCCACAGCAAAAAGTTCATCTTCTCTTCCACAAAAGAGGTTGATAACTCTATCATAGTAAAAGCAACAGCCCTGTTATTATTTGAGCGGTCACTAAAAGCACTGTTGTAAGTCAAGGACTACCTGTACTTTGTAGATGCTGTAATTAGGAGTGGCAAAATGGTTTAAAACAGGGAGTGCAATATACAATTTCATTTCCCATTCTACCTTACCCTGAAATAGGACAGCAGCCAAAGCCTTTTTGACCTTTTAAAAAATCTTCAGGTATAAGGGTATTTAACCAGTTTCTGAGTCTATGCTGGTGTGATTACATGGCAGGCCTCAAAGAGTAGGCGATTATCTTTGGAATTTATAAAAAACAAGAATTAATGCCTGTCCAGTGAAGCTCTGCCTTAATGTATCTGCAGGAACCTCTGTGTTCAATATGCCTCCTGATCAGGAGATGCTGAAATAAACAGACTTATACCAGAGAGTAGTCTGTGAGTCCAGCGCAGGAGCCTTCAAATGTATCAAATTGTATTCTTTCTTTCTCAGAGGACATTAAAAGTACTATTATTTTCATAGAACATTAACTCTCCAGGCCTACCCTTTATAGATTCTTAAAGATAAGAAGGTTTGCCCACACATTCATTCTGAAACTCCATCCCAGGTTTTTCTTTGCCTATCAAAGGGGAAACAGGTTAGTGAATGAAGTTTATACTATTATTATATAGTTGAAGAATTATTCTAATCATTTAAGATGATTAATTATTTATTTAGAATTTCACTAATCATAGGTAACTTGGATTATGCATTCTGGCTGGCATACTTTAGAAAAGAGTATTTTTTGTTATCTATGGTCCAAAAAGCCTTTCAGTTAGCATTTGCCATAATAAATATTTATTATTTTATTACCTAATATGTGAAGGAAGAAGATATATCTGAAATAAAGCCTTTGTTTGTCCAAACTAGCGGCTTTCAGTTTTACTAAATATCATTAAAATAAGAATTTTATCACTCTATACCAGAGGTCCCCAACCTTTTGGGCACCAGGGACCAGTTCCGTTGAGAAAAGTTTTTCCACGGACCGGAAGTGCTGCCTGCATCCCACGGATGGGGCTTTTCTTGTTTGTGCGGACCCTTTGCTGACATGCCGCAACCCAGTAATGGTCCACGGACTGGGGGTTGGAGACCCCTGCTCTATGCCACTATTATTCAGGTTGGCCCTATAGTCAGTCAGATGTTTAGGCTGGATTTGGCATTTTTCCCACTTATTGGGTCTTCCCCAAGGACTTGGGATAGGCCAGGGGTAGGCAACCTTGGCTCTTTTATGACTCGTGGATTTCAACTCCCAGAATTCCTGAGCCATTCTGGGAGTTGAAGTCCACGAGTCATAAAAGAGCCAAGGTTGCCTACCCCTGGGATAGGCAGTTGTTGTTGTTTAATAATATTAAGATATTTTAATATGAGAGCCAGTTTGGTCTAGTGGCTAAGACTAGAAAACAGGAGACCATGAATTCAAGTCCCACCTTAGCCATGAAATCCAGTGGGAAGACTTTGATCTCTATCAGCTCAACTAACCTCATGGGGTTGTTTATTGGGGGAGGGGGCGGGTATAAAAGGAGGAGGAAAGGGTATATCACTCTGATTTATAACAAATGTAAGATAAAATCCCAGATCCCTGTTTTAATTAATTGTAATTAGTAAAATGTCATTTGAAAATTGGAAATAAGATTTATTATCGGGAGCACTCTGTGAAAAATGAAAGTTGCAGACAAAAGTCCTAAGCTTATAAGCACCAAACCTTCATGGAGAAATGCTTTAAAAAAAAGAAGAAGAAGAAGTTAGCTGAAAAACAGAACTAATTAAAAAAAAGATTAAGAAATGAAGCATGCAATGGCTGGAATAAGAGAGGAGTGGCAGGCTGAAGGTTGATCACTTATCCTGTTTTTGGGGGAACCTCTTAGAAATATCAAACATTCATGTCTTCTTTCTGTGAAGTATAAAGTCCCAAATACACTTTTGGATCCAAGTTACTTTGAATTCAGCAGGGCTTATTTCCGAGTGGAAATTAAATCAAATTTCTGAACAAGATTGTATCCAGCAACATACTAGTCTAGAAGCTGGGCTGAGCAGGGTGGAGTGGGGTTTTTCAGTAACAAAGGGATATCATTCCTTGGGTAAATGCTTGGGTTGTGATTACAGAACTGATATTACCATAACACACGGGTTTTCAAACTTGGCCCTTTTATGTCTTGTGGACTTCAACTCCCAGAATTCCTCAGCCAGGCATGCTGGCTGAGGAATTCTGGGAGTTGAAGTCCACAAGTCATAAAAGGGCCAAGTTTGAAGACCCCTGCCATAACACAATAAGTGATCCCAGACAATAGAAGGGGCTAATATTAATAAGCACTGATTCACGTTATCCCACAGAATTGGACCGTTTGGTTTTCTTTTTCTGTGTGGTGATATCAGAACTAGCAATCCTCAAGGATTTAATCTAGCCATATCACAAACACCATTCATACTCAATTTGTTCTCAGTAACATTTTGAGTGCTACCTCACCTGAGGGCCATAATCAGTCAGTTTATATACTTTTATCTATGCAGATACATTTTCTTAGTAAGATAAAAGGAGTGGCTTGCCATTGCTTTCTCCTGCACAATAGGAAGTGATGATGACTTTGCCATTGTCGTTGAAGTGATCATCTGCCTTCAGCATTTTCCATCTACAAGAGGTCATCCCTGGACCTGGCAGCTCTGAAGAATTTTTATCCAGTCTCCAACATTTCTTCTTGGGGGAAGGTTATTGAGAAGATGATTGGGCTACAGTTACAAAGGTCTGGAAGAAGTAGATTTACTGGTGCCTTTGCAGCTGGGTTTTAAGAAACCATCTAGTGCTAATATGGCATTGATTTTACTTATGGATGACCTCTGGTGGCCATGGGATGGAGGTAATGTATCTATCCTGGCTTTCCTTGATCTCTCAGCAGTTTTCAGAACAATCCATTATGGTTCCCTTCTGGATCAGTTGAGAAGTTGGAAGTGAAAGGTATGGTTCTTTGCTGTTTTTCCTTCTTTTTGCAAAGTGATTTCTAGTCGACGTTGGTGTTTGTGGGGAGAGGTCCAGTCCTAAGCCTTTGCTTATGAGTATGCCACAGAACTCAACTTCATTTAATATCTACAATACATAACAATCATCTTTGTACATCTCTCCTCTGGGCTATTCACTTGATGCCATTGACGTGCTTTCTTGGTATCTGGCAATTGTGCAGGTCTGAATGGTGAACAATTAGCTTTGGCTCATTATCCCTGAGAAGACAGACTGATTGGGCTTTAGGGTCACCATATCTATTTATTTTCCATAATTAACTTAAAGGGGGGGTCACAATCCTGCAGGCAAAATTAGTATACCATCTGTGGATTCTCCTGGAGTCATGGTTCCTACTTGAGGAGCAAGTAGTGACTGTTGCCAGAAGGACATTTGTACAGTTGCTCCTATTTCTAAATACGATGCACTGCTTACAGTGATTCAGGTCTTAGCTATTCCCTAACTTCATTATTGTAATATGAGGTTGCATTTGAAGAGCATTCAGAAGCTTCAGCTTGTCACACATGCAGTATTGGATGCACCATGATTGCATCACACTCATGTCAGAAGCACCGAGGTGCTTCCAGGTTGAAAGAATTAGTCAGTGACATCACGGCTGCCTGAGTGATGCCCCGGTGAGGGCTTCTTTCATGACCCTGGTAGGAACTGGAGAGAAGGACAGGAGCTTACCCCATTCCACTGCAGCACTCGGGTCTCGAATGCAGGCTTGCTAACCACCAACCCAGCATCCTAACCATACAAGCCACCATGCTCCTATTTGCACCATGATATTGTCACATAACATCAATAACACTATTTCTATTTGAGTTGCACTGGGTCTCAGTGGGCTTTTGGGTGTAATTGAAGGGGCTGTTGTTAAAAGCTCTACATGACATGCATCAGGTTATTTGTAGGGCCACCTATCCTCAATGGTATCTGCCTATCCTTTTAGATCTGGCACAGTAAGAATTCTTCACCTAGTAGGTCAGGAAACCTAGAGGTCCTTAGGTAAATAGGCAACTATATAAGATAAATGGATAGAAAGATATAAAGAGATATATATAGATCCTATATTGCTATCAACTATAAGTAGTTTGTTGCTTTAGCTGGGCAGTGAGAAGACTTTCATGACTTGGGTGACTGCTGGGAGTCTAATAAAAATACTTTTAAAACTCTACATGTTCTGCTTGATAACTCAAAACTTGACATAAATCCATATCAAGGATGGACAATTCAAAACTTCATTTCATCCTAAAGACACAGAATTGCTGATGAATTTTAGTTGCACTTTGAGATGAGAAGTACAAGAATTAAGCAAATAAATAAACCAACTATTAAGAGAGCTGTTCAACTAAAAAAAATCTAAATTATAAATTTCTACAAAGCAATAAGTTAAAGAAAAACATCATTGCTTTTTTGTGTACTGTTCTCAGAATTATTCTTGGAGCTTTACTGTCCTCCAAATTGCTCTCTAAATGAACATGCACGAGTATATCTATGGATAGATTTATTTAAGAGGAGTTTTAAGTGCAACATCCTTTGAATAATATAGTAAGTGTTAGATGATAAGTTGCAGAAAAGAAAGCAGTCTCCCAGGAATTGACAACCAGGTTAGAAAAGACATGTAAAGTTGGAGGCAAAGCAGGTGTCCAAATATTCCTGATGTCTACAACCTTTTCTGTAAAATTGATGGTACTAAACAATGTAATTCTAAAGCAGGTGCTGCAATTTATTTTTTAGACTAAAACATAAACTTAAATAAATAAAGATTTGGTATGGAGAGTAGCAATTCTTCATGGATGAACAAGTGTGTGTGTGTGTGTGTGTGTGTGTGTGTGTGTGTGTTTTCTTTTATATGTTCTCAGATACCTTCATTTAATTTCTGGGAAGGCTACTGGAGAAGGTGATGTTCCAGCAATTCCAGATGCAATTGAATGACATTGATTTTGTGGATTCATTTTAGATCTTATGATTCTGAAACTTATCCCTTTGGTGGATAATTTCTGTCAGAAACTATGATATACTTTTTGTTGATCTATTTTGAAGAGAGTTTGGTCCTTTATCTCAAACCATGCCATAAAGTTATGCTAATACCTAGATCAATGTCCCATGATCTCACACAAGGGTCTATTTCATTTTCTAGTCCAACTTCCACAAGAAAACTCTGTGAATGCAGGATGATGGCACCAAATTCTGCTATTTCCCCCCCCCCCATCCAAATACCAATTGGAGTATCTGATACTCTTGAATGTTGAATAATTTCAAAAGTAGGCTGGAAGAGACAGTATAAGAGGAGATTAAACCATGTAAATCAGAAATGCTGTTGGTAAACAGGAAATCAATCTATGAGATGGGGATTCAGCCTGTTTAGGATGGAGTTGCATCCTTTGAAAAAGTAAATCTCTTTGCAAAGTGCAAGTTCCTTGGATTCTCAAGTAGCAATCTTCTGGAGAGGTTGTTCTACTTATGTCCCCATGATCTGAGCTGATCTATCCGTTGGATCTTCCGGCATATCACTCCCAAGCTATGGAAATGCTCTTTTCAGAATGTTCCGGATGTCCACATTTTTAGCATCTAGAAAACCTGTAAATACCCAACTGTTTTAAATTGTTAATTGATTTTAATGTTAGCTTTAATTTATGTTTTTTTTTTACATTCTTATTGTTTTTTTAAATTCTGTTACCTTCCTTGAATACTTATTCAAATAGACAGGTGGTGTATAAATTAGAATAAATGAATAATAATATTTCCTCAGCACATCTTCAGCCTAGATTTATCTCCTGAATCTGTCACTAGTGAGAGGCTACAATAGATTCAGTTGTTTCAAGGGCAATCCCCAAGACAAGTGTTCTTCACAGAAAGGTATCAGTACCACACTGTATTTTCAGTGTGGTGTTTGGTTTGTGTTTCTCCTCCAATTAAAGAATTAGAACTTATTTTTGCCCTTTCTTGCAGTTGTTATTACTAATGGTCCTGATCATTTTTCAACCATGTGTTTAAAAATCTCTGGCAGAAAAAAAAAGATTATATGCTTGTTAACATTTCATTATCTGTTTCTATTTTATCTAGGCTGCCAAGAAATTTTCAGAGTGGGAGAACTGTAGGGCGACTACAAGAATTCTCCATTTTAAAATTTAAATGGAACTTTTCCAACTGCATTTGGTTTCATCACACAATGAAAATTACTTTTCTAATGCTTTCTATCATTTCTATGTTGCTTTGTAACACAGAACAGAATTATGTACTGCTACTGAAATTGTCAAGAATATTTGATTTTGGATAAAGAGTTGAGAATTCAGATTTATCTTTGGATTGTTAATAAAATATATGAACACACACACACTCAAGTTTGAATAGCTACATTGGAGATTGAGAAAAACCATAAACCATGCACCATATAGTTTAGCAAATTCCATAGGCATAACTTCTGGGCTGCAAAAAAATCCAGAAGAGCACTTAGAACTCCATCTATCAAGTGTCTGGAGTTTTGCAGATAATAATAATAATAATAATAATAATAATAGAAGATCCTGTGGGACTTTCAAATATAGACAGATCGCCATTTGGAACACAACACGCCAGATATCGCAGTTGTAGAGAACCGAAGTGTACAGCTGATTGATGTCGCTGTACCAGGAGATGCCAGAGTCGAAGAAAAAGAACTGGAAAAAATTACGAAATATTGTAACCTGGCCATCGAAACTGTGTGATTATGGATGAAATGTGTAACAGTGATACTATTGTCATCTGGGCACTGGGAACTATGTCCAAAAACTTTGCAAAATATTTCAAGAAACTGCAGCTTCCTGCAATAACTCCAGCAATGCTACAAAAAAACTGCACTACTCGGAATATCTTACATTTTAAGGAGGTACCTGGTTGATACCTGGGATGCTGGCAGCAACCCGTGTCAACCATCAGCACCAGTCAATTTGAATGTTCAGTTGACTGAGGTTCACTCTAATAATAATAGTAATAATAATAATAATAATAATAATAATAATAGTAATATAGAATTGGAAGGGACCTTGGAGGTCTTCTAGTCCAACTCCCTGCTCAGGCAGGAAGCTCTATACCATTTCAGACAAATGATTGTCCAATCTCTTCTTAAAAACCTCCAGTCCTCTGGTCCCAATTGTAGGACTAAGGACTACTTATAAAGCTTTGAGAGCAATAATCTTCCACTACAATTTTGGCTCAAAAATGTTAGACTTCGTACACAGATATTCTGCAGTTATGAGTAATATTCACTTATATCTTTAACATCTGTTGAATTTTTTTTTTAAATCTGGCATTTAGATTTTATGTTCAATCATATAATATCCTTTCCTGTCTTCAGTTCCTTATCTCAAGTTTCCTGCTATCCTTTTGTAACCTGGGAATTGCAATAAAATTGGGAAAATGAGTGACGGTGGTGCACAGAGTTGGGAGGGTTGCTGTAAGAAGCAAGGAAATTCTTTGGGCGCTACAAATCTGAGTGCCAGGCCTTTTAATTAGCAGGATGTAAGAAAGAGAGAGTTAAGAGGAGAAATAAGGAAGTTAAGAAATGAAATGAGACAAGGGGCATCTTTGCTCACAATGTAGAGCCTGAGTTTGGGAAATTATAAAACCATGGAGCTGTGAGTATAAAATCATACAGATATAGGAACTCTATTTCTTCTGTTTGGAAGAAAAGGTGAGGAAAAAGAAGGGATTAGTTTGCTGAGGAAATAAATAGGAGTCAGAGAGTTAAAATGAAACAAGAAGAGCACCTGAGAGTAAAGGAGATAAGAACAAAGCTTTAAAGTGCAATAAAAATTACTGGTGAGCCAGGCAGCTTACAATGACAAAAGAGGGATAGTAGAAAAAGCCTCCCAGTTGGGAACGTGACAGAAAGATTACTTGTCCTCCTGCTGTGTAGCCTGCTGGTAAGTCTGCCTGGAGTTTGGGTTCAAGGGAGGTGGATTGGCAAGTTCCTCCTGTGAAGGGAACCAATCCAACATGACAGCTGGGGAGAGAATTTGGGTGAAGAGGTGAGGTGCACCTGGTGTGTGCGCGGGCTGAGGATGACGAATATGGCTGCAAGTCCCTTAGATTTGAATCCAGGCCAGCCAGAAAGAGGTGGAGCAGACTATGACAAGGAAAGAAGAAACTTCTCCAAGTGACTTTTGCAAAGACAACAAATGTTAAATTGTGTGAACATATACAAGGTTTAAAGTGATTGGCATGGGGGGGGGCTTGTGGTGAAGATGCTTGCCTCCCACTATGAAGATTGAGAGTTCAATCCTAGGTAGCGGCAGTTTTTTCTCTCCTAGGGTGCAAAGTGAACATATCTGCTAAAAACACTGCATGGCATCAGGAAGGGCATCAGGCCAGTAAACGCTCAGCTCTACCCAGTCGCCTTGATCCTAATCCGAATTAAGGGATTACAGCAGGGGTGTCCAACTGCCGACCAGTGAGCCGGATGTGTCATGCCAAAACCACATCCACCCCATTGCCGGCAATGGAAAAAAAGTCGCGATACTTGTGACACATCACATGACATTGTGAGTTTGACATCCCTGAATTACAGGGTTGTGTTTTTTTGCGTCGTGGTGGAATGGTACGCCGGAAGGCAGGGCTCTGCCTTCCGGAATCATTTCGCCCTGTTGAGGGCCCTAAAAAGGGCCTAAAGTCACCCCAAAGAGGCGATGAAGAGAAGGGGTGCCTTGTTGATCATGGAGAGACAGCGGTCTTTCCATTCAATCCAAGGAAAGCCCTCTAAACTGGCACGGGAAAGACTGGCTACATTAGCTGCTGACAACCAAAGAAAAAAAGCACCAATTAACACATTGTAAACAGCATGTTTGGAACTGGGTGAGAATACTGATCCTTTCTTTACTATTTTACAACTGAATTTTCTGGGAAAGGCTCCCAAGAAGCTAAAAACCTCTGAATGTGAATGGGACCAGTATTTTAATTTTATGGGGAAAAGAAACATTCAGTATTGAAGTGGAAGTAACATAAAGCTACAGTTTTGATAAATTTGAGAACTGAGATAACTAAGATTTCCTCTTTGAAAAAAAATATTGAGGCAAAATATAAGAAATCAATCCTTTGTCTTAAGAGTAGAAAATGGATGTTGAATGACATCTAGTGGTGGATTTGTGTACAGCACTATAACTTGCTTCCTGCTTGGTAACTCCTAGCTTGGGAAAATAGTTTGCAATAAAGGAAAATATTTTGGCATACCTATCATCCTGACCTTCTTTGATTATAAATATCTAGTGAGGTTGGACTTTTAATCTCAAGAGCTAGTGGGAGAGAAAGAAAAAAATGACTTTGGACTATGCCTGGCTGGGAGAGACTTTTGAACTGTTTTCAGTGAGGTTGAGCATTTTGAACACTTTGAACACTGTGGATTATAACCTTACCTGATTGCCAATTTTTGGATACCTGAGACAAAGGATCACTATAAAATATTGTTTTCAGGATTGGACCTATACTCTGGAACCTATTGGATTATAAAGGCTGCATATAAAAACCAGAAAACTAGATGAAACTTTGATCTACTCTTATTGAGTACTAGAGGATCTCCAGGAACCATGCCTCAAGAAAAAAACAAACACTTTTTAGAAGGAAATATATTCTATGCTACAACTAATTCACCAAATAATTGTTGCATACAAGAGGACATAAAAAGAAACTATAATGAAACTAAATACAATTTAGATAATATAAATGAGCAAATCTCCAAATTAAATCTACAACTAGAAAGGTCCCAGACAATGACTACAAAGTATGAACAAATAAACCAGAAATTAGAAGGCAAAGCAGAGGAAATGGATTTAGAGACGGAAGAGATAAAAGAAGGGAAATAGCTCTGCAAAATACATCTGATGGCAAGGAAGAAGATTTTTAAAAAAGGAATACAGAGCTGTTAGGGGAAATGTTACAACATGGGAGACAGGGAATGAAAAGAGAAATTGAGGAAGAAGGAAACTGGGAGTTGTTTAAGGAATATAAATGGGCGGAATTCCCCCTCAAAAATATCCTACCTAAATTGTCTTCCTTATGCCAAGCAATTTTCACAAAATTAGAAAGAAAATTCCTGGGCAATTTAATTGTCCTGGCTTGGAAAGCTACTTGGCAAAGAAAGAAAACAAGAGTCAGATTTAAAAAACAGAAGATTTGACCTTTTAGAGGTTTAAATGTCAAATGTTTAAATACTTTCTGAATAAGATTAAAAGAACGGATGACCCATAGCTATAATTAGACTTTTATAATGAAAGATATGATTTAGAATTAAAATAGCATTTTTTTCTTTCTTTCTTTTGATATGGGAAATATGAAAATAAGAGGACTGGTATGAATAAAACTTTTAGCTATATACATATAATTAATATTGAGAAAATCATAACTGACAAAGATATTTCAAATACTGATGGGAAACTAAACCTTAAAAAGAGCACGAAAAACAGGATATTGATTTATGAATTGATATTATTATTTCTATAATATTAGCAAAATATGATGAAGATGCTTATATCTAACTCTGTATACATCAATAGTACCAAAAATTGTAACTGTGTAATGAGGGGAAAATGGAAAAAATATGGGGAAGAAAGGAGGATCAGGGAAAAAATACTGGATTGTGTAATACTGAATAGATTTATATTGAAAAAGTTAATGTCAAATATGTGAACCCAGACAACATTGTAGTTTACTAAGCACTAAAGATTGTAATTCTTAAAAATCAATAAAACATTTTTTTTTTTAAAAAAAAGGGATTACAGGGTTGTAAAAAGGGAATTATATACAAAGTTTAAAATGGGTTTTAAAAAGAGCCTGTCTGACTATAGGGTGACAGAGAGGGACTGAATTTTCCAAGTGTGCCCCTCAGGACCAGGATGAGAGACTTATTGTCACAGAGTAGTGTCTATTATTGTATAAAGTTAGTCTTCTGTCTGTATAATCCTGGTTGGAAATTTCTAACAGTATTGTTCTGAATGCCAGCTAGTAAAGAACAGTGGTTTGTTCATAATTCAGAGTGTAACTTGGGTCTTATTGGGTTAATACAGGTAAGAGGACTTGCTCCTTAGAGTCCCCTGCTGGTTGAAAGGTTTAATGGCAGGCTTGAGGAGAATAAATTTTATAAAGAGCAAGAAGAAATTTTGCATGATAAATCTCAAGGAGAATTCAGCTCTTGAACCCAAGACTGGCTTCTTCATTATAGCAGAGGCTGTGAAGTGATGCTTCCTTATTTCTTCCCTTTTTCTTGTCTCTTGGAAATGATAAATAATATGGATATACAGCAAGAGAGAAAATGAGAAGGATCATTACTGTTATCAATACTTCTGGAGAATACGAATCTGGTCATTTTCTTTCTTCATTTAACCAATGTTCTTCAAATATTGCAATGAAGCTGCAAAGCTGCATATTACATATAACAATAAAACCAACACAATTGTAAATGTAACAAAAGAACAGGAAAGCTTTCCCCACCATTTTGTTGCTTGGAAATGCTTTCTATACAACTGACTTATATTTATGACGGTCGCAGTATCCCGGGGTCCTGTGATCACCTTTTGCAAACATTTGCCAAGCAAAGTCAGTGGGGAAGCTAAATTCACTTAACAATCCTGTTACTAACTTAACAATGGCAGTGATTCATTTAACATGTGTCAAGAAATGGGACAAAACTCACTTAACAACTGCCTTGCATAGGAATAGAAATTTAGGGCTCAATTGTGGATGTAAATTGAAGACTACTTGTATTTGTAGTTTCATAATAAAGTCGGGAGATCATGAGCACAAGACTTCTGATGTTTTTTCCCTCCCAGCCCAAGTACCAGCAGTGGTTTAAGCATCTATATTTTCTTCTATGTAATGATTTAATAATATATCTCTGTGTATGGTTCTGTTCTTCCATCATGTATTATTAGTGAATGTGCTATAAATGTATATATTTTTATTTCTCTGTTCTCCATAGCAATAGCAATAGCACTTAGATTTATATACTGCTGCATAGTGCTTTACAATCCTCTCTAAGTGGTTTACAGAATCAGCATATTGCCCCCATCAATCTGGGTCCTCAATTTACCGATCTCAGAAGGATGGAAGGCCGAGTCAACCTCAAGTATGTCAAGATCGAACTCCAGACTGTGGGCAGAGTTTGCCTGCAAGATTGCATTCTAACCACTGTGCCACCAGGGCTCTCTCCATAGGCTCTGGTTTGCTTCAGACTATTTTAATTTTTTTTTCTCTTACTGGCTCTCCCCTGTATACCAAATTGGTCCAGAGAATTATCCTGTAATGGACAAAGTTTTAAAGCCCCTTTACATAATTTCTTTCGAACAACCAATTAGTTTTGAAAGAATAAAAAGGGCAATGATTTTGGTAGTATACCAAATGGAGCCAACAAATGCAACAAAGACAAAGGAACAGAATGAGGAGAGGACAGGAGATCACCCACTTGTGTTCTGGACAGCTGCACTATGAGGAGAGGTCTTCCATGGGTCTGAATACCAACAGATGAATTTGCTTCCCTTTTTTTGTACAAAGTGACATCAATGTACTTACAAATATGCAGAAAATGTATGAACCAATGGTTATTGGTTGGGTTATAGGTTACTATTGTTCATGCTGGCTGGGACTGTTGGGCTAGTTTCAGGATATTCTCTCTCTGTCTCTCTGTCTCTCTCTCTCTCTGTCTCTCTCTCTCTCTCTCTCTCTCTCTCTCTCTCTCTCTCTCTCTCTCTCTCTCTCTCTCTCTCTCTCTCTCTCTCTCTCTCTCTCTCTCTCAGTTCAGTTTATAGCCTTTCAATTCCCTGGAGATCTCCATCCAAGCACTTACCGGACCTCAGCCTGACAAAGTTAGCCAGGTGCTACCACCTGCTGAGGTAATTGCTCAAAAGCCCCATTTGTTTGAACTGACTCCATTTTGCAGGAATCGATTTTTACTTTAGTAGGATGCTAAAACACTGTCCCCAGCTGGGTTCATACAAAAGGACCAGGGTGAAAAGTCTGTATGTACTGAGGTACGTATTAATGAAAGTGAGCGCAAAAAAGGGAAATGGCATTTTAGCGCATTATCCAGGCACATTTGTTTGATACCCAAGAAATTGCTTTCCCTCCCCTTTTCTGAGAAGCTATCCAGGGACACAGGCTGTGTTTGTTTGTACAGAGGGCAATCATTTTCTGATAGCCAGCCAGTTTCCCTAGAAAAGCTCCGGTCCCAAGAATATCAGCCTTTCTTTCTCTATCAGCTAACAAGAGCTGACTAAAGCACCAGCACGTGAAGGACCTCATCAGCCAACAATAGTGCCTCTCTGCCTCTGATGGAAAGCAGTTGGTTCTTTCTATCTTCTTTGCAAGCAAAGGATGTTCACCAGCCAGAGAAGCAACTCCATTTCCCTTTCTCAATTGACCTTTTGTCTTCCCACAATAATTAAACATTAATTAGATGATTTGCAGAGTGTCAGAAACTGTCCTCTAGAGAAAATATGGTGTTAGGAAATCATGTCACACCTTGTGTTCAAAGAAAAAAACTGTGCTGCTGTGGTTTTAAGGAATTGTCAGCTATCATAACCAATAAACATATCCTTGTGTTATATATTGAGCTCCCTTTCACAGAAAATAGAACCACTTAGAATATATTCTAATGGCCTTTTAGAATGCTTTCAAATGTTCACAGATGTGCCCAGATGTAACATTTGGCTGTATTTCACATTTGCTAGAGCACAAAAGCATTTCCACATATGCCCAAAGAGATGCCAGACAAATAATCTGGTAGGGGTGCCAACTAATCATAAAAACTGAATGTGCCCATGTGTCTTTAGCAGCATTTTTTTTCTGTTGACCTTAGTTGGTGAAAGTTTTCACAGCATGGAAATAGCTAGTATTGTCTGCTAATGGAGGTACATCAAGGTTACATTGAAGTCATCACTACAATGGCCAGTTCAAAGGATGTCAGTTGTATGCCTGTTTGTATGATGGCTGTCTCTTTTGCTCAGATCCAAAGGGAGCCATATTAAAAGCACCACCACCAGGATGATTTTCTTTTAAATTTTGTATGTCATGGAAAGAGAAAGACAGTGAGAAGAGAAAGAGAATGGCTTTCATTTATACTGCAAAACATGAGATTTGGGGGCTTTATTGATTTAGATTGTAGGTCAAGTTATCATTGTGGAACACTTTTATATACATTTCTGAGTATACAAAGCTTAAAAATCATCACCAATTTTGTCTATGCTATTGTATACTGCATATCAAAAATTTAATGAAGACATTTCTTCCATTCTACACCATAAAGTGACACATTCATATAATGTTTCACCAAATACTCAGCTGGTTGCCCATATTAACTCAGAGAAAGATAAAATAATGAAACAAAGAAGAGCAGACAAATTTGTAAGAGAAGAAAGGCATATTAAAAATGGATCTCATGGTACATGCTGGCACTAGAGAATGATCTACTGTCAAAAAAGAATCCTGATGACTTTCTAATGCTCTAGACTTATTAAAATTAGTCAAAATTATTCCCACAATGAAGTTTGTATTTACACAAATGAGGGAAAGGATTGCTACCACATGAATACTGGCCAAGCAGAATGGTCCTGAGGTTTCTCAAGATTTGTCTATGAAATTTAGTGGTCTTTCAGAGGAGATGAAAAAAGAGGCCCATTCTTGTGCTATATATTAATCCTATATATTAATTCATTCTTTCCTGGAATGAAATGATCATAGCAACTGATACTGTTCTGTTAAATCAAATCAAATCAAATCAATAAATAATATAAATGCAGTTGCAGATGTCCTTATGAGTGGCCTGGTGGCCCAATTGGGACCAAGCCCACTATATATGATCGAGGAAAGTTTAAACTTTTCCCTCAGGCCAAGTTGTTCCATAAAATGTCTGAGATCTTTGGAAGAAAGGTGGGCTAATTTAATGATAGCTCAATTGAAGGCATGATTGCTAAATCAAACCAACATCCTTACAGATTGCTTTTCACTTCATATTCATCTTCTTTGAACCCTGATAAAAGTCAAGGGGTCTTGGAAGCCCACAGGTTTTGAGTTTAAATACTGAGAGTAGGTGCCTACAGTCTGAAGCTTATAATATATTTATATATTGTACAATATATTTATATGGAACTTGTTTCTATGCCTGAGAAAATAACAAATGTCACATACATATTGTGAAATAAATTGATTTATAGTGTCATGACATGCCACAAAAACAATTTTCATACGTGTCCAAATGGAAGGAAAACAGAGGCTTAAGGGTTCTATGTCTCATCCCACCATGAGGCCTTCCTCTTTCCTAGTGATGGGCTTATATAATTTTATATGCTGACTAACAATCTTCAAGAAGAAACTGAATCCAAAGATAAGAGCCAGCTTTGTGTAGTGGTGAGGATGCTGGCCTAGAAACCAAAAAATTGTGAGTTCCAGTCCTGCCTTAGCTATGAAAGCCAGCTGTGTGACTTTGGGCCAGTCATTCTCTCTCAGCCCAGCTTACTTCACAGGATAGTTGTTGTGAGAAAAATAGGAGGACAAAGGAGTATTGATATGTTTGTCACCTTAAGTTGTATACAAAAACAAAAAGGCAAGATAATACAGGTAGTCCTCGACTCACTACCACAATTAAGCCCAAAATTTATGTTGTTAAGTGAGACATTTATTAAGTGAGTTTTGCCCCATTTTATGATCTTTCATGGCTCAGTTGTAAGTGAAATCACTGCAGCTGACACATTAGTAACACGGTTGTTCCCCATTGACTTTGCTTGTCAGAGGATCGCAAAAAGTGATCACATGAGCTTGGGACACAGCAACCACCATAAATATGAACCCATTGCCAAGCATCTGAATTTTGATCACACAATCATGGGGAGGCTACAAAGTGTGAAAAACGGTCATAAGTCATTTTTTTCAGTGCCGTTGTAACGTTGAACGGTCATTAAATGAACTGTTGTAAGTCGAGGACTATTTGTAATCTAAAAACAAAAAAAGTCTAAAATTTAATTATATGCTCATTTTGCCAACAGGGCTGTTGACTTTCATCTCAAAGCTTTGTCCTGACGCTAGTTCTGCACTTTTCACTTCAGTCTTCACTAATACAAACTTGAGCTCTTCTCTGAACTATCATTAGATCACCGCAATCTCAGCAGACTGCCAAAAAACAAAACAAAACAAAAAACAAAGCCAGATTGAAAGCAGGGTTTTTCTATCCATCTTTCAAATCCTTTGACACATGAGCAGCTCTGGGTTTTTTCTCTTCCCTAAACAGTTTTATTGCATTTGCTTATTATGCATGGAATATAAGAACTATTAATTTCTTTTGTGAAACCATGCTTGAACTTGCTTTTTTCCTTCCTCATATTTTTTTTCATTCAGTCTCATGTTTCTTTGACTGAATTCCAAAGTCAAGGACTGTCTTGTTGTATTGATTATATATGAAATGCTGTGCTTTAGTTCTGGAGAATTTAATGGAAGCCTTTGTAATAACATCATATAAAGTAAAAGAAAGAAACAGAAATTAAATGCCTTGGATGTTGTTACTAAATTAAGTGTTTAAAAAAATTATAGGGAAGGGAATGTTTACTTTTTTTTAGTATTAACCTGAGAGATGTCTGGCTACTATTAAAAAGAATGAACATTCCCTTCCCTGTAGTTTTCTAAACACTTAAAAGCAGGGCTTTTTCCTTCATAGAACGCCCAGAAAAGAGTTCCGGCACCTTTTTTGGATGGAACCTTGTAGGGCAGGCAAGGCGGGTTGTATGATGTGTGTGAGTCCCGGCAACTTTTTTTTTTAATAGAAAAAAGCACTGCTTAAAAGTGGTACATTACAGAATTAGAGATTGGATAAGAGAAGGTGAAACAGAATTAAGCATTTTAATTGTTTTTAAAACATCTCTTTAAAAAGCTGAGAATTAAGAAGACAGAAAGTTATGAAAGAGACATAAATGGAAAAGTTCACCATTATTGTCTTTTTTTCCTTATCTTCTTCTTAGAGATTCAACCCTTACTATCTTTGGACAATCACTGCTGATAGAAATAAAAAATGTTAAAACATTTTGGTAATACAGAACTCTTTGTATTTTAGCCATCCTCACACGTCATTTTTATGAGAAAGTTGTTCAAAAAGTTACTCAGAATCATATTCTTTGTTTAAAGTTTTTCTTCTTTTAGCTTATTTTGTTATTCATGACTAACCCGGCCTTAGCATCTGCTTTATACCCAACTATAAAACTATGTTCAGCCCAACAATCTGATGGCTTCAGCAACAGAAGGTGACCCAGATTACAATGCATTGTACATCCAAGTGCCAAATCTTGTTTAACAGCAGCTGCTGTAAGCTTCTCTGATTAAGATTCACATTCGACAGGCACAAATCACAACAGCCTCTTCAAACACATGCAGTTTTCAAACCTGTTCAGCAGATCTTTTCTTTCATAAACACACATCCATCTTGCCAGTTTAACCTCTTTTTATTTTTTACATCTTGTACATAGCTGTCATCCTTCTGACAAAATGATGAAAGAAGACCCTTTTAAAAGCTTTATTAAAAAAAAACTATTCTCCCGTAAAGCAGGAATTTATTCAAATGGTTTCCCCTAAAAAGACAAAAATAAAAAGAAGAATCAAGGGCATATGCTCATTTTGTCCTTCTAATGGGACATCATGTTTACAAAGCTGAAACTA
Organism: Crotalus tigris; assembly: GCF_016545835.1. Classification (NCBI taxonomy): domain Eukaryota; kingdom Metazoa; phylum Chordata; class Lepidosauria; order Squamata; family Viperidae; genus Crotalus; species Crotalus tigris. The sequence goes on from NW_024097116.1 coordinate 628,174, forward strand.
ACCCTATGGTATTTGAAACTTTTTTTTAAAGAGGATAATTTTTCTTTTACAATATTTTATTAGTATTTAATTTACAACAAATCTAAGAATGAAACCCATCAAAAACAGATGTTAGTAAATTGGGAAAGAAGGCTATAAATAAAGGTACACACTAAAACTCAGAAACAGGTGGCTTTTAAAAGATTATTTTAAAAATGGTGAGTTTTTATAATGGTGCATACATCTAAAATCACTTATGGTGCATACATCTAAAAACAAAACTTACGTTTGCATGAGTATTCCAGAAGAACCATTTGTTCAAAACTTTGTTCAAACATTTTGAACTTAAATAGCTTCAAAACCATCTATTCTATGGATTCATATAACCCAGGAGTTTCCCTTAAAATATGTAAATTGCCTTCAGATAGCTTTGCTAAAATAGTTTAGCTCTTTTCTTATGCCCAGACCTTAAATAATGACAGGAGAAAGAGAGTTGATGCTTACTTTTTAAAATGAAGAGCAGCAAGAAATTGAGGTAGAAGAGAAGAAAATTAGTTCTTGACTGAGCCATATTATTGTTCCAATAGAAAATCTTCTTTCAAACTTTCCAGTTACACAGGGGATGGATGATTATTGCTTTCTACTCCTGCCCTGAGCCTGGAAAGACAGTCAAGGGACAGGGTGTAATGTATTTGCTTCTGTCCCTTGCAGCATGAATAGCAAACCTGCAGAGTTCCATTTAAAAAGCATTTGTGCTTGCTAACATTTTATTCTAGCAGCACTGGGTGGTGACTCAAACCTGGTGCAGATTTTTCAGCTTAGTGGACTGGAGTCTGTCATGTCCCCTGTGGATTTAAGGACAATTGTGCTACTGGACAGAGAAAATACCCTCAGACCATATCCTGCAATAGTCTTCCATAAGTTCTCCTTTTCTCATCACAAAAGGCTCTTATATTAGTTCTATTTTTTTCCTTCCAAATTATATAGAATATCACATTGCAGGAGCAATAGCCCTTTATAAATCAGATCAAATTACATTAAATTAAAAAAGAAAGCAAAACAAGCTTCATTATTTCTCAGTAAATTTTAGCAATTATTACCTGATGCTATTTTAGATCTCATAATAGAGAAAAACCCTTTAATGAATATGCCAAGTTCACTAATATTATGGACCATTCTTTCTGCTGAAAAATGACTAAAGCTTTATGAGAAAAAATACAGCATGTTTTTATTAATATTACTTTCAGTCCTGAATAACATTAAGTTTGAGATTCAGATTTTAAACCCCTGCCACAGTTCTTTGGAAATTAACTAGGTGGCACAGAACAAAAAAAAAAAAAAAAGATTCAGACAATCATTCTCATTTAGAGTTACAAACCCCTTTATTGTGCATCCAAAACTGTGTGTTAGTAAAGATAATTCTTTAGCGTTTATAGTTTAAGATTTTCAAACCAAACTTCTCAACCAAAGCACCTAAGTGAATTTAGAAGGCAGGGGATCAAGTAGTTTTCAACAAACAGGAAGCAGACAGAAAGAATTATGGATATACCTTGGGATTCCTGAAAAACCAGGTTAGGGACAGATCGTCATGGAGAAAATCTTTATCGTCATTAAGTGTTGACTTGATGACAAATAATCAATCGCTCTCACAATGGAGGGGTATAAAAAATAAAGTTTTGCTTTAGAATGTATTGATGTATTATCTTTTGTTACCCTCATGATGTTATCATCAAGGTGATCAAGTTCTGGCCTACTTCAAATTATTCACAGTAGTTAAAAAAGGGGGAAACTTCTGAAGAATTGTAAAAGGACGGCCTCAGTACAGATGTTAACATGTTGGTTTTATTAAGATGGTTACTTTAGTTGGTTATTCACACTTTGGTCACCTCATGATTGGACTATTGCAATGCGCTCTACATGGGGCTGCCATTAAAGACCATCTGGAAGTGTTCAAAATGCAGCCAATGGCTATTCTGTTTGATTCAATGTCATAATGGGGATCAAGGAAAGGTGCTTTTTTTGTCCAGTCCCCACCCAATGGAACAGCATCCCCTCAGAGATACAAATTTACATCAACTTTCCTGGGGTTTCAGAAGGGCTTTAAGACTTGTCATTGGTTCCAGATAGATTAAAATATTGTGGTATTTCTGAAATTAAACTGGTAAAGTTTTGGTTCATAATACATAATTGGCTATGGTGGTCCCAGGCTATCAACACACTGCGTGTCATACCAAAAAGTCTTGGATGGCACTTAGAAAATATGTGCATTGACAAAATTTGCATATGTCAACAACAAAAAGTCACACTGCTTGGATGCATACATCTACTGTGCTGATACATTATGACATCTTAGGTTCTTGGGAAGAACTCAGTAAGTATGAAAGCCAACTCAGCTAAAGAATTGGCAGCTGTGATTTTAGTTTGTTGTGTATATAATTACAAAATCACCATCAGCCAATTGCAAAAGGCAAATTTATTTGGAATAGTTTATACCCTGCAACAGTACCTTTAACACCACTAAACAACAAAATCTGTTTATCCCAGAGCAGATGGGTGGATAGGTAGATAAAGATGTCCAATCTAGTCTAAGCATTTGGATGGCATTGTGACTAACTATAATAATAATGGTTTTATTGTTCTTGTGGGCTCTCCTAGAAGTAAGCATGGAATAACAATGAAACGAAAGCGATTCAATAAAGTGTAAAAATACATACAGAAAAAAAAGCTGGCTTCACATATACACTGAAAATCATTGGGCAGCCTTAAATTATATAAATAAGTTATGAATGAATGAATGAATGAATGAATGAATGAATGAATAAATATGCCTAATTGCAGACAGCCACAAAACTTAATTAAATTTTACTACTTTTATCTTTGCTGTATTTTTATATGTGTGAACTGGTAGTCTAAACATGAGCAAATCTTGTGTGAACCAAGGTCATTCCCATACTGAAGGGGAGAAGGAGGATCGTTTAATCAGAAAGCTTGCCAAGTTGTAATACTAGACAGCCTGAGTAGAGGGGTGGGAATTATTACACTGTATTATTTTGATTCTTGGAGGGGGGGGGGAGTTTAGATCTGGTTTCACTTTTGACCATGCTGATATTATGTAGCCAATAAACATGTACTTTGAGGAATTTTTCTGCCTCGAAATTCTGATTTATTTGGTCTCATTGCCTGGAATCATGACATCAACTGCTTCAAGTGCAATTTATTTGTGAACAAAGTGTTATATAAATAATTTACTGGGTTATGACTTCTATATGTTGCTTCTCAATATCAGCTACAGCGGCCTGATAGCAGGAAGAAGATACATTGCTTTTATCCTCAAAGATCTCTAACTAGCCAAAAGGAAATAGAATAAGGCAAGCCCATCTCTCTCTCTCTTCACTTTCTTTTTTATGTCAAACTTTCTTAAAAAATTTGTAAGTTTGAATACAGTATTTTATACTAAATTAAAAAAAATGTATAAATCCTTCTGGCTATTTTATAAATGTATAAATCCTTCTGGCTATTTTTCATCAGTAGTCCATTTGCAAATCCTAAATAGAGAAAAGGCAACATTTTGGTAATGACATTTGCATGAAGAAAATATAGAATTGCAGTGTTATTTGACCTTGATAGGTTTTGGAATCAATAATATTGTTGGAGGTTCCACTTCAGCTGAGTTGGGTCAATGTCTTCATATAACAAGATGGACCTTTTCACTGTCCTCTGGTCTCTTATGATTCTGATTGCACCTCTCACGTTGATTGCAATTTCCTATCTATTTCTTGCTTTGATAATCCATCTAATTATGCCTGATTTTCATTTGGCTGTCATTTGGCTTCCCCCATATTTAATTCCTGGACTTCATAATGTTTGATTATCTCACCTTCCATCAACTACTTGAGGAAGAAGGGGATTTTATTCCACTGATGATTTCTTGATATAGCTACAGTATTAAAATTTCCATTGCATATGTGGGCTGCTATCAAAACTTCTAAATTATAGGAAGCATGTCAAAATTATTCAGATTATACATATTCACCCAATTACTATGAAAAATGACAAGAACACCCTTGCCAAAGGATTTTATTTCAGGTACATAATCCTCTTCTCGTATTAACTTCATATCAGTTCTTTGAGTAGGTTAGGCTAAAAGAGAATATTGACTTCTGAACGTCAAAACTGAGTTGAGTTTTGAAAGTACATACACAAATCAAATCTGACAATCTGCTCCTATTTTCTCCGTCCTTGTGTCTGCTCAGATTACCTTCAGAATTATGGAATCTGTAATCCCATTTTTCTGGGATTTTGAGTTTTGTGAATTCCAATGATCACACTGAGTCTTATTGTATACTAATATTCATTTTTCTTTATGTTGATTGCAATAAAATATCAGATTTGTGATCCTTTTTTCTGATTGTGAATGGAGTTGGAAGTGCCAAGATTTTCACAGTGATAGGCAAAATGTTAACATGTTAACCTCTCATATATTCCCCACTGGATCTGTAAAATAGCTCTGTGAGAAAGGTTGGTGATAGCTGGTGGGTGAGTGGGAATTTGTAGCAAAGTCTCCTGGTTCTGGCACACTTGAAACATTTGACATCTTATAGTTCTTATACTATTTCTACTTCTCTATTCAAATAGTTTCTAAACCATTTTTCTCTTTTATACAGCCATCATCTACCCCCATGGTAGGTGCTAGCTGCACAGCATTATGAGTCCTATTAGCATGTACAAAATCATGTTTGCAACTGTCTGCAAAATGTTTTGTCTTGGGTCTCAGCTATGCCATTTGGGGCTGTCAATAAGTGGTTCTTTTCCATTTCTGACACTTACAACAGGCCAGAATTTATAATTGCATCTAGTATACAAATAGCAACAGTACTTAGACTTATATATAGCCCCACAGTGCTTTATAGCATTTCTGAGTGGTTTACAAATGTCAGCATATTGCCCCCAACAATCTAGGTCACCATTTTAATGGCTTCTAAAGGATGGAAGGCTGAGTCAACCTTGGCAGTTAAAATAATCAGTCCACCCTTTCTCTTGTATTACTGCATTACTCCCCCAATAATATCTATATCACCTAAATCAGAGGTAGGCAACCTTAGCTCTTTTATGACTCGTGGACTTCAACTCCCAGAATTCCTGAGCCAGCCATGCTGGCTCAGGAATTCTGGGAGTTGAAGTCCACGAGTCATAAAAGAGCCAAGGTTGCCTACCCCTGACCTAAATGATTATAATAGCAATAGCAATAGCACTTAGACTTGTATACTGCTTCAAGTTTCTTCACAGCCCTCTGGAGTCAGCATATTGCTGGAGTCAGCATATTGTCCCAACAATCTGGATCCTCATTTTATCGATCTCGGAAGGATGGAAGGCTGAGTCAACCTTGAGCCAGTCAGGCTCAAACTCCTAGCTCTGTGAGCAGGGTTGATCTGCAATACTGCATTCTAATCACTTCCACCAGGGCTCCTGTTATTACTGATAACAGATAAATGATTAATTGAATGACAAATAGGCTCCATCATAATTAGAAATGCTTTCTTACAATATAGCCTGCCTTGGTGGTTTTCAACAGTTTTAAAGTAGCTTTTTGCTCCATCAGTGGAAAACCTTACATATTGTCCCCAAGACAAAAACAAGATGATTTTGATAAGAAAAGGGGTCTCCAGAAAAAGAACTTTTCCGCCTTGCAATCCTGCACGCCCATGTTTATCCTTGTTTACTTGCTTTAATTTATGTAGAGAGTACTCTGGTTTCTTAGTTAACCTCACAAGTAACAACAACAGAATAACAGAGTTGGAAGGACCCTAAAGGTGTTCCTGCTCCAGCAGGAAACCCTATTACCATTCCAGACAAATGGCTGTCCAGCCTCTTCTTAAAACCTCCAGTGTTGGAGCTCTTACAGCTTCTGGAGGCAAGTCAAATGTTTAACGAACCAAACAATTTATAGCATCCTTGTGGTATTTTTCCATGTTCAACTTCAGTGCAGATAAAGGGCATCCACACAGAATGAGAATCATCTACTGTAGAGGGAATTGACTGGAGGAAGGCTACTCTTAAATCACAACTCTGCTTCTTGCAACAGAGGAAATGGACCAAAGACAGGACCTTCTTCAAAATGAGCTCATTAAGTTATTTTTATTAAATACAATGTCCTGAATAAAAATAAAGCTGCTTCCACTACCATTCAGTTGATCAGATTTATCTAACTATTGGCAATTGGATCACTTCCAGTCACCTTCTCCTTACTCTCTGAACACACACCCTACAATGGAGGGCTTTATAATCTAAAATATGACAAACTGCAGTCTTATAGTTGCCTGCATGAAAATAAGTTGCATTGAATTTAATAGGATCTGCCTCTGAACTGACATTTATGTAGTTCTTCTATGCTGTCTGAAGATTTTGTGTTTTCATTATTGTAACTTTATCAAATGAACTTTTGTGCAGCCATCTTTCAACTTTGTTATTTGCCAGTTACAGTACATAGAAGTGCACATGAGAGTATCCACTCTGGGCTCTGCACATGGTAAATTACAAGATCATTTTAGAGAAAGTGCTTTCTTCCAAATGGGAATCAAGTCCGGTTGTATTTTAACCTATGCAACACATACTATTGATAGATTTCTTGCACTGCAGGAAAAAACAAACTAATTTCCACCTAGATACTGCAGGAGTATATTAGAAATGTATGATTCGGGTATCCTTTTCTTTGTTACGTTCCTGAACATACAGGTAGTCTTTGACTTACAACAGTTCATTTATTGACTCTTCAAATGGCACTAAAAAAAGTGACATGACCGTTTGTCATGCTTACAGCCGTTGCAGCATCTCCATGATTACACGATCAAAATTCAGACTCTTGGCAACTGACTCATATTTATGATAATTGCAGTCATGTGACTGCAATTTTGTGACCTTCTGACAAGCAAAGCCAATGGGATTCACTTAACAACCAGGTTACCAACTTAACAACTGCAATGATTCACTTAACAACTATTGCAAGAAAGGTGTAAAATGGGGCAAAATTCATTTAACAACTGTCTTGCTTAGACAGTTGGGCTCAATTTTGGGCTCAATTGGGGTAATAAGTTAAGGAATGCCTACAATATATAATATTTTTCTTTCTTTTTTTTTACTGTGTAGGGTTAATACCATGAGCCACAGAAGGAAATTCTGTTGGCAGACAGAGACTAGATTAACCCTTGTTGCTCTAGATCAGGGGTGTCAAACTGCCAGCCCACGGGCTGGATGTATCATGCAGAAGCTGCACCCACTCCAGCTCTGACAAGGGGGAAAAAATCGCGATATGTTATGACACGTCACGTGATGGGGCGAGTTTGACACCCCTGCTCTAGATGACTTTGTTAATATTTTTCAACTTCCCAGTAATGAATTACTTAACCACAATTGCTATCTGTACTAATAATCATCTCTCCTAAGACAATCTACCGTTTTTCCCCACAAAAATCCACTGAGGTAGGTTAGACCAAAAGTGGGCTTCTGTGGCTGAGGAAGGGCTTAAGCCTGGGTCTCCCTGATGCCAATCTACACCTTAACATTATATCACCCTGGTTCTACACCTGACACTTCATGGGAAAATACAGCTATTAACCTTTCTTTTCTGAGGAATAAACATTAGAAAGACTTGCCATTGGCCAGGGATGTTTTTATTTTTTTTTTTAACCTCTAGATCTGAGATAACATGGGACTTGGTTATCGAAGAAATGGCTTTAAATGATTTTTCATCATCAACCATTATACTATCCCGATTGGCTGAAACTCTGCCTGGATTTTCCAATTCTACTGAAAATAACAAGATCCGTCTGCATGGAAAGCGTCTGCTCCATCAATGTGCTGCATTCCCTCCCAGTATGAAGCCATATGTTCTTCAGTCTAGGTTGAAATGACATTCAAGATAAATGACTGAAACTCTGAAACCAAGCTGCTCTCAGATGGATTCAGCTCAGTAAGCTGCTTTCATTTAAACTGTTGTTTTTACACGGGAATTTCCTTTTTCATTGGTTGCAGCTCATTGGTTGTGCTTACTCTGTAGTATTTCTCATAGAACAGCCTTTCATTCTTGATCCTTTTATACAAGGATTGATCTTGAAATCTTCTTTATGGACCTACGGTATGTGATTTCTCATTGAGTTATTCCAAAATTGATCACTGATGAAAGCATTTCATGTCATGTATTAATTTTATTTGGCTTGAGTCAAGTTTAATTTCAGCTGAATGGCAAATATATAATATTCCTATATGAATATTCTAAGCCTTTATACTACCAAATATTAGAATTAGACAAGCACTAATCAGTAAATGTGAAAGTCAGAACAGCATAATGTTTAAGTTAGACTGGGATCTGAGAAATTCTGCTTCAAATCCCCACTTGACCACTTTGGGACTTCAGGTCAATAGAGAGCAAATTAATTCACCGCTTTGTTGTGTCAATAAAACAAAGGCAGGCTCCCATGTATTCTGCTTGATGCTCTCAAACCAAATATACAGTAAATATAACAGTAGTAATAATAATAATTTCACTAAATACAACAATACTAACAAATCACAGAGAAATCCTATTTGCCTCTGGGGAAAAAAAAAGAACTGGTTACCTATTAATGTGTTAATAGGTATGTGAAAGATAAATGTGAAAGATAAAAAGGACAAGTATAGAAAGTGGAAAGAGGGGCACATAACTAAGTCAGAATATCAGCAAATAGCCCGAGCCTGCAAAGATGAAGTGAGGAAAGCTAAGGCTCAAAATGAACTAAGGCTTGCGACCAAAGTCAAAAATAACAAAAAAAGCTTCTTTCAACATGTAAAAAACAAGAAAAATGTGAAGGAAATGATTAGTCCATTAGTGGGGGAAAGTGGCAAGAAGGTGACAAGCAACAGGGAGAAAGCAGAACTATTTAACTCATCTTTTGCATCTGTCTTTACACAAAGGGAAAAAATAGTGCCATAAAAAACAGAATAGAAACACAAGTTAAGATAGGCAAGAAAATGGTAAGTGAGCACCTGTCCAGCCTAGACGAGTTCAAATCACAGGACCAGATGGATTACACCCCAGGGTTCTCAAGGAACTGGCAAATGTGATCTCAGAAACATTGAACTATATTTTTCAAAGATCCTGGAGCACTAGGGAACTACCGGAGGACTGGAAAAGAGCTGATGTAGTTCCCATCTTCAAAAAAGGGAAAAAAAATGGACCCAGGAAATTACAGACCTATCAGCCTGACCTCAATACCTGGGAAGATTCTGGAAAAGATAATCAAACAACGAATCAGCGAACACCTAGAGGCAAACAAAGTCATTACTAAAAGCCAACATGGGTTTGTCAAAAACAGATCATGCCAGACAAATCTTATTGCAATCTTTAACCAAGTGACAAAATTAGTGGATCAGAGGAATGCTGTGGATATAATTTACTTGGACTTCAGTAAGGCATTTGATAAAGTAGATCACAACCTACTACTTGATAAGATAGAAAAATGTGGGTTAGACAGCATCACCACCAGATGGATCCGTAGCTGGCTGACCGGCTGTACTCAGTGTGTGGTCCTCAATGGAACCACATCTACATGGAGGGGTCTAGTGGGGTGCCCCAGGGCTCTGTTCTGGGCCCAATGCTCTTCAACATTTTCATCAACAATTTGGACGAGGAGATAGATGGGGAACTTATCAAATCTGCAGACGACACCAAGCTGGCAGGAATAGCCAACACTCCAGAAGACAGGCTTAAGCTACAGAAGGATGTGGACAGACTTGAACACTGGGCGTTATCTAACAAAATGAAATTCAATGGTGAAAAAAGTAAGGTTCTACATTTAGGCAAGAAAAAACAAATGTACAGGTATAGTATAGGGGGTACCTTACTCAATAGTAGTAACTGTGAGAGGGACCTTGGAGTCCTAGTGGACAATCACTTAAATATGAGCCAGCAGTGTGCTGCAGCTGCCAAAAAGGCCAACACAGTGCTGTGCTGTATTAACAGAGGGATAGAATCAAGATCAAGTGAAGTATTAATACCACTTTACAATGCCTTGCTAAGGCCACACTTGGAATACTGCATCCAGTTTTGGTCACCACGATGTAAAAAAGATGTTGAGACTCTAGAAAGAGTACAGAGAAGAGCAACAAAGATGATTAGGGGACTGGAGGTCAAAGCATATAAGGAAAGGCTGCTGGAATTGGGTATGTCTAGTTTAATGAAGAGAAGGACAAGGGGGGACATGATAGCAGTATTCCAATATCTCAGGGGCTGCCACAAAGAAGAGGGAGTCAAGCTATTTTCCAAGGTGCCTGAAGGCAGAACAAGAAGCAACAGATGGAAACTAATCAAGGAGAGAAGCAACCTAGAACTAAGGAGAAACTTCCTGACAGTTAGAACAATTAACCAGTGGAACAAGCTGCCTCCAGAAGTGGTGAATGCTCCAACACTGGAAGTTTTTAAGAAGAGACTGGACAGCCATTTGTCCGAAATGGTATAGGGTTTCCTGCCTGAGCAGGGGGTTGGACTAGATGACCTCCAAGGTCCCTTCCAATGTTGTTGTTGTTATTATTATTATTATTAATATTATCATTATCATTATTAACTTTGAGAGGTTATCTATATATCCATACATATGGGGTTTTGCCCCTGTGCAATAATTCAGCACATGGAATTTTAGCAAGAACACAAATTGAAAGATCTGCAGTAACATGCCATACAAATGACATACTTCATGTAAACCCAAATATTGTCCTCATCCCCCCACCCCCTAAATATCCCTCAAATAAGAAAGGAAAGTCTGTTCTCTGATTATTTTAACTGATGGAAGAAGACCGATATCATCTTTGTCTGAGGCAGGCATCTCAAACTCGCAACGTCACATGACTTCGCGCGATGTATCGGGACGTTTTCCCCATTGCCGGCAATTGGGTGGGTGCAGTTTTGGCATGATGCATCCAGCCGGTGGGCCAGCAGTTTGACATGCTAAACCTGATGTACAGGAACCACAATCTTTTTGGAAGCAGGTTGAGGAACTGAAAATGATATTAATGTTAAGACAGTAGGAAGAGCTTTGTCACATTGCCAAATTCATCTTTTGGTGAGCAAGTTATGGTTACTGATACATGGTGGTAATGTAGCCCAACCTGCCTGTGATGGATGGAGTAGACAAAACGGTAGTAACCAGGATATCTTAAAATGAGATGAAGCTTGCTACCTTATTGCTCCTCAAAATAGCTGGCCCATATGACATAAAAATTACAAAGATAGTTGTCTTCTAGTCAGAGAATACAGGATGGAGACTAGGAGAGGCAGCAACTGAGATGAAAAAGTATGGTCTCAATGATTCTCATAGGAGAAAATCTGTTGCTGAATGGAATCGGAAGAGGTATTAGTTAGTTTAAACTCTATTTCTTGCTTGCTTTTAGGCTTAGAAAGTCTATTAGCTCAATTTGAAATGAAGGCTTGAATTGGTGTATTTGTCCCAAAATCAAACTTTAATATTGAGTGACCTACCAGAGGTTAACAAAGCCAAAAACGTCTACTTGACTAAATTGCCAATGGAACAGATTACTCTTTCTTCTGTTTCTCCTAATGGATGTTGCTGAACTAGACACAGCTGAAAGTCATGTATGGCAGATAGTCTGGAAGGATTTCTTTTTGCTACTGAAGTCACTAAGGCATCTGCAATACTATGTTCTTCTCCTAGAGCACTGTTTCTCAGCCTCAGTAACTTTAATATGTATGAAATTCAACTCCCAGAAGTCCCCAGCCAGCATGCAAGCCAGAAAATGAGAGGAGTAATTGTAACAGGCCTATTTCATGAATGCCTGTCAATGTGAAAAATATTACCTATTACCAAGCCAAAGGCACTATTTATAATTTACTATTGTTGGACAGAAGACAATATTACAGGAACTCCTATACTTCCTAAAGGAAGCTATTAAGATCATAAATGTACAAAATAATCAAAAGGAGTCACTCGTCTCAAATAAAGGCTGACATTGACACAAACTAAGGCAGGGGTTCCCAACTAGGGGTGTGAGATGATATTTGAGGGGGTGCAAAAACTTGGGTTTTCAAAATTATAGTGTATATGGATAATTCATTGCCGTTATTTCGAACTTTTGTAAGGGGTGCGAGAATATATCAGAAGTGTTCTAGGAGTGTGGGTATAGAAAGGTTTGGGAACCACTGAACTAAGGTAATTACTTGATGGCACAGTGGATAGAATGCAGTATTGTAGGGAAAATTCTGTCCACAGCCTAGAGTTTTATCTTGATAGGGTTCAAAGTTGATTCAGCAAAATGAGGGCCCAGGTTGTTGGGGGCAATGTGCTGATGTTGTAAACTGCTCAGAGAGTGCTATAAAGAACTGTGAAGTGGTATATAAGTCTACGTTCTATTGCTATTAACTACTCATAAGAGCATGCAGCATGCTACTGGATGGACAAAACCTTATGTCCTGGAACATCTTGATTGAGTTACTGCAGATTCTATCTCAATATGAATCACAGAGATCATAGTCAAGAAAGGGTGATTGTTTGATTATTTTGTTCATATTTTGCATATGTGGTGCCTCCAAATGTTGTCATGGGTGTTCACTAATCACACTCATACATCTAAGAATAGCATCTATACTTGCATTTCCTAGTTGCACTTGTACAAATAAGATATCAGTAAAGAGCATTTTGTGTACAGACATAATGCATATGTTATGCATTTTTGCAGCTCTCATTTTCATTTATGTTTATTTACATGTCCTTCTGCATGACTAGATCAGGAGGTTTACCTTAAATACAAGCAGCTAAAGCCAATCCTTGGGCAAAAACAACAGAAATACTAGCATGAATCAAGTTGTACATAGAGCTATCAGCAAATTCCAAAATAACTAAAATAATTCTCTATGCACCACTGTGACAGAAATCACTGTGGCTATCTCCATGTATGAAGTAGAGAAGTTTCTAGGGGCCTTCAAACAGATTCAGTGTATCTGGCTTGCAACTTTATTTGAAAAAAAGCCCATTTTTACTTATTTTAGACAAGATGAGCAACAAACAAGTAAAGAAACAAACAAATTAAAAATACATTTAATTTCATTGCATGCACACACGTATACACAAAGACTAGTTCACTTTAAACAGATTAGGAAGCAAACACTACAGACCTAGAGACTTCTTTTTTAGTGTCATCTCCTATTGGCCATTGGCAACCATCAATGCTATTTTTTTATCTACTGATGATTTGCTTGGAAAAACGTAGCATGGCAGTTTACCATTACCTTCTGCCTCACTGTTACATTGCCAGATGAATATATATAATCTCTGCTATTGTATTTGCCGCTACAACTGTTTTATTCAGTTCCATTTGTAGTTGCTACTGATAGCACAACATCCCAAATAAGCAGAGGAATGCTTAGTTACTGGAAGCATTATTTACCAAATCCCAAAATTGTCTTTGAAAATAACTATTTTTCCAAGGAGCGGTATTTCCCAAATATCTGTGGCTAGATGTTACCCTTACCATATATGGCTGTTTATTTGACAATCTTTATATACATTCTATCTAATGGCTATCCCACATCCTAAAGCATGACCCCAGGTGCACAAAAAAATGGTTCTCTGAAATATATTAAACATAAGCTTAAAATAAATTGAGTTCATTGTGTCTCTCACTCAGATGGAAATTCAGCTTCTTTCTGGCTTTGCAGTCTGAATTACAAACCTACCCATGGGCAAAAAAACAAACAAACATTTCAGCTTGGTCATCTGCCTTGCCTTTCCATGTTTCTAAAATCTACTTTGATTCTTTTCTTTATTAAAGTAGAAACTGCTTGGGGAAAAGGGATCTTCCTTGCTGACATGAGAGATGTGAACCAGTGTTTCCTTCAACCAGCTTCTGCCAAAAATGTTTGGAACCAGATCTCCCATTCCCCTCAATGCTCGGTCTTAGAGAGGAATGATTTATAATTATTATTTCATATGCTGGCAGTTTTGCATGATACAGAAATTGTCCCATTTCTCGTATGGTGTATTTTTCTTCCACTTTATTTTATTATGAGGAGAAGCCATGTTATCTTTAAAATCTGCAGTAAACTACCATTATTACTTGATGGAGAAATTCATATAACTTACAGCCAATTGGTATACATGTATTATGTGCTTGTGTGCATATATATGAACATAGAAACATAAGCACTGAACTACTGGGCCAGATCCCTGGTCCATCTAGTATAACTAACTGCACAAAGAAAGCTACCAGTCTCCCAGCAGAAGGCCTTTAGACAGAGGTGGGATTCAAATATTGAGCAACTGCTTCTCTGTGTGGATGCCGTTTCTCAAAGTCCATTCTGGGCCTGGGTGTTGTGATTCCTCACCAGCCAGTGGACCCAGCAGCTTAGTCTGAGGAATCAGAGGAGGAGGAGGGGCCTGGAGTGACATCAGAGTCAGAGGAAGGCTCTGAGGAGCTCCAAGACTTACAGTCTGACGAGGAGCCTGGCCCCTCTACTCGCGCTCAGGCTGAGACACAGCTATTCTGGGAGTCTGAGTTGGACAGTGATGAATCACAGCTGGAAGACATCCAGGATGCACATAAACGCCAGCAAGAAAAGAGAGCAGGACAGAGGAATGCAATGGGGTGGCTCCAAAGGCAAAGGAGAAGGCATTAGGAAGCCACGCCTTGGCTGCATAATAAAAGGGAAGTTGTGGGAGCTGGTTGCTGAAGGCAACCATTCATGTTGAGGATCGAGTTTCTGTGAACTGTGTTTGTTTGCCTTGGACATTGACTCAGGTCTGTGAATAATAAAAGGGGATTGTTTTTTTCCTGCGGCTCCAGCCTGCTTGTTGGAAGAGGGGTTTCTCCTTGTGAGCTTAACAAGGGCTCACGTAGGCTGGGACAGAACACTGGGCAACAAAAAATTAGCTACCGGTTCTGCTGAAGTGGTGAGAACCAGCTGAATCCCACCACTGCCTTTAGAGACACTGTCATGAAAGCTAATGGCTATTGAGCCGCATGAGTTCATAAACTGGCCCAACCCTTTTTTGAAACCAGTCAAGCCAGCATCACATGATACGATAGCAAATTCCGAAGCTGAATTGTACATTGGGTAAAACAAAACAAACAAGCAAACAAAAATATTGCCTGTCCTGATTTTTCTAGGATACAATTTCATAGGATGACTTCTTGTTCTAGAATTTTTGGTTCTGATTCAAGACTGTTTCTTATAGTCCCTAACATGCAGTTGGCCTTTTATTTTAAGCAGATGCACATTGTGTGGACACCTTCATCGAACCGTTTACCATTATTCCATAATCTCTTTCTTCATCAGGTTCTCTAGCTCTGCTCTTATTAGTTTGAGCAGTTAAAATTTTGGGGACCCAATTGTGTGTATATGCATGCATAACTGTTTGCTATTAGAGGGATTCTGAATATGGGTCATGGCTTTGCCGGATCCCAGTTTGGAAGAGGAATTGGAACTGGGATCATCCAACGGGGAGGGCATGATCTCTTCTGAATGGAGAGTCCAGGGGCTGAGGACGAGGCAGTCGCAGAGCTGCCTGGCAGTGTGTGGGGGGCGGCCAACTGGATGGAGAGAAGCTTGCAGGAGTGGAGCAACTGCAGAGGGCCAGCAAACTTTACAGGCTCAATCTGCAGGTGAGGAGAACAGAGTAGAAGGAGGCACAGAGGAGGTCAGCAAGGCTTCTTGTGAGGAAGCAGCCCTACCCACTCCTCACAAGAAACAGCTGGGGAAGAGTGATTTAACCAGATTCTGGGGGAAGGTGTGTTTGTCAGGAGCATCTACTTGTTTTTACATGCACTTTCCAGACTTTCCTGGATCCTGCTTTTTGAACTTTGGACTGTGTTTTTGGACTCTGAACCTTGGACTTTGCTTCTGGACTTTGGTTGGACTTGGCTCTCAGATTGTACTTTGGTTGTTGAATCTCTGGTTTTGTGGATATTGTTATTTCCCTCTTTGCCTCATGGGTTGGCTAGGAACTCATTTGTGGAGCTGGGGAATCCAGACTGAGGGAAACCTGAGGGCCGAGGCAGTGCTTCACTGGCACCATTGATGGGTTGTTTGACTTTGCGATAAGTGAGCAATAAACAGACCCTACTTGACCTCTGCCTTGCCAGCATAACTTGGGTCAAAACAACATGCCTCCAAGTTCCTACATTCAACTTGATAATTGCATCTCTGTGCAAAAGCAGGACAACTATCAGCAGATATTAGCAGATATGCTTCTAATGTTTTGATGGTTTGGGCTGGTATATGCATTGTTTGGAACTGATCTTTCTTCATTCTTGCTCTCTACTCTAAATTTGCAACATGCCTGCTGTTGAGTCCTCGGTTAATGGCAATGATGGCGCGAGACATTCTGTGGTTTCAGGAACTCTTTATTGATCTTCACTAGCCCCCGTTACAACTCTGAGCAGGACAAACCTCTCAGCCTCTCTTAAAGACGATCCCTGGGCCAAAAAGCAACATTTGGCGCGCTGTGCGCCTCGCGCATGTGTGTGAGCGCTGGCGCCAGCCAGTCTGGTCCCAGGCAGCTTGCAACTGCCCGGGACCATTGCAACATCCCGAGCCTGCCTTTGCAGGCTCAGGACACAACACCCCTTCCCCCCCAGCTAAGACTACATGAGTAATTACACGCGACCTCAACACGAGCGTGGTGTGCCCACCCTTGCTCAATGGTACCATGCTATTGTTCTGGGGATTACTTCCCAGTGTCCCCTTTTCCGGCTTCCACAGAAACACCCTCTTACTGTTTCTGCTTGGCCAGCAGAGTTATGAAATCTTCAAGATATTTGGGAGACCTCTTATCTCTCTGTGATCTTCGTAGGCCCTGATAATTCCCAGGTACACCTTGTCCAGAGGAGGCTATAGGTTCACCCCCTTTCTCAGACCCTGGTGGCCCCCGTGGACCATGCCCCGTTGCCTGGCCTGCTTGCTTGCCCACTGGGCTCATCAGACCAGGACTTTGCTCTCTCTCTAACCTGGTTGACCTGCCTAGTTGCAGGCGTTCTGGCCCCTCTAGAAGGCTGCCGCTGTTTGGCAACTCTGGAGAGCCTCTCGAGCCCACACTGGACCTAGCATGAGGCTGCCTTCCTCCACTCCCCAGTTCCATAGTAGGACTGTCTGTAATTTCAGTACAGTCCCAAAACTCAGTTGCCCCCTCCGTTGAACCAGAGGGTTCAGGATCTGGATTTGGCCCTTCTATCACTTCCCTGTGGAAATGTCCTTTTCTGGGGACAGTGGCAATGTTGGGCCAATTGTGTTGATTATGTGCCAGCTCTCTTGCAATGTTTGAATTATTAGGATGCTCCTGGTTATTCTCCCTAACTGGAGTGCTGAAAGGTGTAAGTGTGTAATGATTATGCCCCCGGGGTGACTACCTGGCTGGAGTATGCACTGTAGCCTGTGTGCTAGCTGGTTCCCCTGAATTCCTGTTCGGAACACTCGCGGAATCTTGTGATAGGCCGTCTGTGGCCTCTCTGTTGGGGCCTGGTTGCTGCCAACACCCCTCCCTTTGCCCATAGGGGTCCCCTTCCCCCCTGGAAAAGAACCAGGAGTCTCTGAAGGTAAGTCCAGTCTTGTACGCATCTGGTCGATATGCCGTCGCAGGATACGACCGTCATCCACGGAGACCTCGTAGGACAAAGGACCTGTAACTTTGCAAACTAGAGCAGGAACCCACACGTGACCTGGCCCGTAGTTAAGGGACCATACTGGGGCACCCACTTGCAATTGCCTCGGTGCCCTGGGTTGTGTACCCCTAGGAGGCAATTGAAAGGATGTTGATTGCCGGGGCCGGATCAGCCTCTACTACTTGTAAGGGTAATCTACTGAGGCCATCAGCATGGCCCATTTCCTTGCCAGGTTTGTGAATTAGAGAGAAGTCATAGGCTGACAGGAATATTGACCATCTGAGCATCCTGAGGAAGATGATGTGGGGGGTCTGTTTGTTAGTGGTAAACAACCCCAACAAAGGCTTATGATCAGTGTAAACCGTGAAATGTCTGCCATATAAAAAACCATGGAATTTTTTAATTCCAGCAACAACAGCTAAGGCCTCCCTGTCTATCTGGGCATAATTCCTTTCAGCAGAAGACAAGGTTCTGGAGTAATATGCAACAGGAACCTGAGTTCCTTCTGGTCTGAGGTGACTGAGTACTGCTCCTACTCCATAAGGAGAAGCATCACAAGCGATGCACACAGGAAGAGTTTCATTGAAGTTTGCAAGCACATTGTTGGACGTTAGCAAGGCCTTAACCTCATTGAAGCTTGCTTCATGTGCTTGTGACCACTGCCATGCTGCTTGTTTGTCCAGAAGCCTATGAAGTGGTTCAGCTACATTAGCCTTGTTAGGAATGAATGAATTATAAAAATTCAAGAGTCCCACTAGATACCTGGGAAACCATCTGGGTGAGGAATGTTAAATTTACACAAGCCCAGAACTTAAGGGAGAATTTTTACAAAATGTTTTATAGATGGCACCTTGATCCACAAAAAATGTCTCGTATGTATCCTGACTTACAGCCTAAATGTTGGAGATGTGATTGTTTGGATGCTACTTATTATCATATTTGGTGGTCGTGTAAAAATATAAAAGCTTTTTGGATTAAGATATGGTGGAATATTCAAAGAATTTTTAGAAGGAGGGTAAAATTTACCCCACAATTGTTTTTGTTAGGTATCGTTACTGATTGTGATACCAAGGAGTTTATATTGATGTTAAATTTAATCACAGCTGCAAGGTTGTTAGTAGGGCAATATTGGAAGAAGGAATCTTTGTCTACCTTGCAAGAGTGGTTTTTTAAAGTTTCTTACTTGGCGGAAATGGCAAAGATTTCGGCTTTCTTAAAGGATCAATCGCAAGAGAAGTTTTTTGCGGTATGGGAAAAATGGATAGATTTTATACAACATAAGTTGGATTTAAAAAAATATTACTTAGTTTTTCAATAACTTATATATAAATTTTAATATTTTATAGATTGTATCTTTTTTTTCTTTTCCCTTTCTCTTCTCTTTTCTTATATTTCTTATTTTTATTTTATTTTTTTATATCTCTTTTCTTCTTTCTTTTCTTTTTTACTCCTTTTCTTTTTAAGCATTTTTCTTTTTTAATATTTATGCTTTTTTTTACATATATATTATTGTTAATCATTTTATAAGTCTCCAGCAATTAAGACATCATCAAAATAGGGGCAAACCCCTGGTATACCCCTCAAAGTATTTTCCATTACAGTTTGGAAAATTCCAGGAGCCACGTTTACTCCAAATTGTAGTCTCTTGACTTTGAATGCCCCCTATGAGTTACAATGATTTGTGCTACAGCAGCAGCTTCATCAACAGGCAGCTGTTGATAAGCCTGTGCTAAGTCAAGTTTTGCAAAAACACGCCCCCCCTTGAGGGAGGCCAGAATATGGCTGACTACAGGTACAGGATAGGCATTTGTTGCAATGCCTTATTGAGAGTGCATTTGTAATCTGCACAGATGCGAACGTCCCCATTAGCCTTAAGAGGCGTGACTATGGGAGTTTCCCAAGGACTGGAGTCAACAGGTTCTAAGATTCCTTGCTGAATTAATTTGTCCAATTCAGCATCAATTTTCCCTTTTAAAGCAAAAGGTACCCTTCTTGCCTTTACTCTGATAGGAGTGACAGTGGGGTCCAACTTCAAAGAGACTGGGGGCCCTTTGTATGTGCCCAGCTGTGGGCTGAAAACATCTGCAAATTCTTTGCAGACTTCCTGTAAATCTACTGTTTGCATGCTATTGAGCTCTGTAACTTGTATTCCCAAGGCCTCAAACCAATCGAGTCCTATGAGACTCGTGCGCTCACCCCCCACTATCAATACATCTAATGGACCTTCAAAATCCTTATACTGTACGTTAAGGGTGGCCTCCCCCTTAACACACACTTTGGAGTTTTGAAAGTCTGTTAGCACTATATTAGAAGGCCTAAGCTTGGCCTGAAAACCACTACCAGAACAAATCTTCCTGAATGTGTGAATGGAGATGATTGAAAGTGCAGACCCAGTGTCTAGTTCCATGACCAATGGAACCCCTTGCAACTTCACCTTAAGTGACAGTTTCTTTTTGAGTGGCTTGTGTGTGCCTGTCCTATAAATGCTTCTTCGTGAAGCACAGAAATCCACCCTGTTTTGGCTGGGGACCCTGGTACCTTTCAGGCACAATTCTTCTCGGGGTTGTACCTTCTGATGGCCCAGACACACAGCTGCTATGTGGCCTTGCCTCCCACATGCTCTACAGATTGCAGAGCGGAACTTGCAGTCGGTCCTCTTGTGGCGACCTCCACACCCGAAGCACTTGAGTACAGATGAAGATTTTTCTTTGCCTTCTCTCTGCTTCCCTTCTTTGGTTGGGTAGAGATGATCTACTTCTTCATCAGGTTCCTCTTCTGAACTTCCTTGGACTCCCTCGTCGTGCACGGAAACAGCTTCTGGAGTACTTCTGATAGGCCTCATATTCTTGATTGCCCCGCTTGCTGCCTCTTCTGCAGTAACCTCTCTCAAGGCATCTTGGAATGATATGTCCTCTTTAGCAAAAAGTCTTTGCTGCACATCTCTGTTTCTGAGCCCACATACAAATCTGTCTCTCAGCCTTTCCTCTAAGTCTTTAAACTCACAATGTTTAGCTGCTCTTCTTAATGCAGCAATGTACTCTTTAGCTAACTCACCAGCCCATTGATCCCTCTCTTCAAAAGTATGTCTCCATGCAATAACAGACAACTTGGGCTGAAAATGCTCTTTTAATAATTTCTTTAAATCTGTGTAGGTAACAGATTCAAGAGATGCAGGGGCTACTAAGTTTTCAGCCATTTCAAATGCATCTTGACCACAAACACACAGCAGGGTGGCAGCCTTTAAGCCCTCTTCTCTCACTTGATTTACTCTGAAATAATTTTCTGCTCGGGCTACATAAGATTCCCATCTTTCTGGATGTGTAATATCAAACTCAGAAAGTTTCCCTATCTTTGCCATCTTCAGTAAAGCAGGAAGGGTCTATCAGCCAGCTTACCTCCAACGAAGCTGTATTGGCAAGCAGTTGCTGAAGTTAACACCGTTTCCTCGCTGTCTCAGGACTCCAGGGTAAGCTTACAATCCTTTGTGTAATTGTAAGGCAATCCCACCTTCGTTGCCAGTGTTGAGTCCTCGGTTAATGGCAATGATGGCGCAAGACATTCTGTGGTTTCAGGAACTCTTTATTGGTCTTCAGTAGCCCCCGTTACAACTCTGAGCAGGACAAACCTCTCAGCCTCTCTTAAAGACGATCCCCGGGCCAAAAAGCAACATTTGGTGCGCTGCGCGCCTCACGCATGCATGCGAGCACTGGCGCCAGCCAGTCTGGTCCCAGGCAGCTTGCAACTGCCCGGGACCGTTGCAACGTCCCGAGCCTGCCTTTGCAGGCTCAGGACACAACACCTGCCATGACCACAACCATTTAGGAAGTTATTAAAATGCAGAAATGTTACCCTTCACTATTATAATAGACATTCTGGAGCTTTTCTACTCACATTTTGCTGTTGTATCACCTTGGACTGCATCCAAGAAGATTGATTGGCATTTCTGATCATTAATCCCTTCCTACTATGAAGTCTCTCTCAAAGAGAAATTTTGCTAATCACATGGTAAGTCACAACATTTTCTTTTTAGGAAGTGGTGTGTAAAATAATATTTTTGCTCATTCCAATCTGTGAAAACTCTGTGGCAAGTTTGGCGGTAGCAACAATGAGCAGTATGTAATTGATATTCTTTGCAAGCTCTAGATTATAAATACAAGGTAGTGCTCATAATATACTTTCCTATTGACCAAGCTTTTTGATCTGACAATGAAAATAATAATGAAACCACAAATCCCTTTTGATTGTGGCAGGGTATAATCGAAATCAATCCATCAGGGCTTGAGGGTGTTGTTCAGACAGTTTATGATCACTTTTCCTAATAATCATTTGTAGTCTCCAGTATGCATATTCTCAAGTTTATGTGGGTCTGCTATGCTTGCAAAAAAATCAACATCTAATTATAGCTTCCCTTTCTTGACCAGATGATTAAGACAATGGCCTAGCCAATTGATGCTTTCTGTTCTGCCTTTAGCTTTACCTCAATAATAAAAGAGCCTTTCCCTCTGTGAAAATAAATTTTAAAGAATGCTCTTCTGATGGCAATTTGATATGATATTAGGGTTTTAACCTGACATTGATATTCATCTGTTATACTAGAATATCAGTACCCAGGATACATGACAAATCAGGCATTCCTTCCAATAAATGCTAAATCCATTCAATGCAAAAAAATATATGCTGTTATTTCTATAGCAACATTCATCATCTGCAAATCACATTTGCAAAATATTTGATTGAAACTACAGGACCAACTAGAATGCAGTTCAATAAAACTATGTTACTCTGTCATGATTTGATAGCCTAAGGGCAGTGGTGGGATTCAGCCGGTTCGCACTAGTTTGGCAGAACTGGTAGCTAATTTTTTGTTGCCCAGGCCCAGAATGGACTTCCGGAAGTGGCATCCCCACAGAGAACTGGTTGTTCACATATCTGAATCCCACCACTGCCTAAGAGTAAGTGGAACAGTTGACATCTGGTATCATCTGTATCCCCATCTGGAAGTTCCCATAAATATGTCAGTGATTGTACAGTGCAAGTATATGCATGGATCTGAAAAATAAAGTAAAGATAACTAGGAAAACTCTCAGATCAATTGAAATATTCAGACTTAGGAAATGATTAGATTAAGGTTTTGAAAATGTTCTAAATAACAAATGGTACTCTTTTGTTTCTTGTACAACTTTGCTACAACAGTAAACAACCCATTTTTGCAAAAACATCCAATGTGGTGCAATGTAGCCACTCATTATTTCCTATCTCCTCCCTTTCTTCTTATAAAGCATGACAGGAAGATGGATGATAAACTAGCATTCTGGTTTTTAAAATGAAGTTCTTCTGCCTTTTTTTTTTAATGGCAAAGAATTCAAATGCAGTCAAAATAATATACCCAGAAACAATTCTCACCTGATGAGCTTTTATGTAAAACAGGCTTTAGAATTACTGAACTGGAAAATCTCAGTTAGTTCAAGTAAGCCCTAGAGGTCTGCTTGCAGAGGGAATTGAGTCACAAACACGCAGCGGGTTCTTTAAGAGCCAGGTGAAAGTTATGACAGTACTCATTGAGCAGAAGAGACATTTTTTAAAAAAGAAAATCAGTAATTTTCAACATCTATTGTGATAGACTTCAGTGCAAGCAAAAATCTGACCTGTTTCAAGGGGCCAGGAAGAGCTGCAATGTTTGTTGAGAGGCAAAAATATTTTATAGCTCTTTTCCATTTGGGAATGGAAAAATGGAGACTCTTTTCTTTTGCTTCTACTCTTTTTTTTTCTCTTGCCCTTGCACTGTTGTAGGAAGCAGGGTTCAGTGAATATTTCATAGCGGTTTTGTTAACTGATTCTGCAAAAAAAAAAAAAAAAAAAGTACTATATGGTAATATTCAAAACTTTTTCTGGTGATGGACAGATGAAACATCCAGAATTCTACCAAGCTAATCAGTGAATGGGCATCAGTTTCTATTTTGAGGAGGGGCACTGCCAAGTGCCATAATTATGCCACCAAATCTGGGTTACAAAAATCTAGATGATCACCCAAAAGCTAACTTTTGACTATCAGCACTGATGGTCATCCACATTTTTTTGCAGACCAGATATAGTTAGCCTAGTCAGGAGAGACAGAGTTTTGAAAACCTTCTACCAGTTACATGCTAAGGATTGGATGACAAGCAATAAATCTGGTCTTTTGCCCAGGGAAATTGGATGTTATACCAATAAACTGGACTATAGCAGATGCTCACACTGCATTGACTTCCAGGATGACTGGAAATTAACAGTTCAGACTAAATCTTTGCACTGAGTTTCATGAATAATGTAACTCTGGTAATCAGCTAATTGGATGAAAAAAAATTGTGGTTTTCTGAAAATGCCCTCTGACCACTGATGAAATCCATGGTACAGGCTTCTTATCCAGGTAACTATGGAAACAAGAAGGTTTTTATTTCCTTCTATTTGTCAAATTGCAATCTGATTCTGGAATATATTTTCAGCTATTTAAGAGCTCATTTCTATTAACTCCACTGAATGCTCCAAATACCGATATTATGGTAACCAGGTTGAATTTTAATGTAAGCCTTTTATAGAAATCATAAGGTCGGAGACTTACCTTTTTAAAAGTATAAGGAAAAAAAAGGAATAATACAGGCCCACTACCTGTAAGGATGCCTAGGTGTACCTAGAACAGAGATAGGGAAGGTACAGCTTTCTGTAAATTGCTTAATTTCTGACAGCCCTGGCCAGTAGAGCCAATAACGAAGGATACTGGAAGTTGTAATTCATCAACATTTGAAGGGCTACAGATTCTTCATCTGCTACAGTAAGTAGGACTGTAAGTGACATCTTACCGATACAATTGTAGTATTTTAGAACATTGCCCTACACTTCACACTAGCAAATATATTGGTCTTGTTTTCTGCCTAACTTGCTTCAGCTGTTGCAGCCAACCAGGCTGAGTTCTGATTATTTAATCCAAATTATTTTTTTTTGTGTGTACAGGTAGTCCTTGATGTACGACCACAATTGAGCCCAACATTTCTGTTGTTAAGTGAGACATTTGCTAAGTGAGTTTTATGACCTTTCTTGTAACAGTTGTTAAGTGGATCAGTGCAGCTGATAAGTTAGTAACACGGTTGCGAAGTGAAGCAGGCTTCCTCATTGATTTGGCTTGTCAAAAAGTTGCAAAAGGTGATTGTTAAATCCTTTGTTCGATGGCGATTGAAGATCACACATATTAGAAGTAATAGTTCTTTATTTCTCCTTCTGCTCACTACAACAACAACAGTGAGACTTGCAGGTCTCTTATTTAGTGTCTGGATCCCCGGGCAAAAAAGCTACAGTTAATGGCACGCTTTCGCGTCTCGCACATGCGCGCAAGGCTGGCGCCTCTCAGTCTGGTCCCGGGCAGCTTGCAGAAACCCCAGGACCATAGCAATGTCCCGAGCCTGCTTTTGCAGGTTCAGGACACAACAGTGATCACCTGATCTTGGGACACAGCAACAGTCATAAGTATGAGTCAGTTGCCAAGCATCTGAATTTTGAACACATGATCATGGGGAATGCTACAAAGGTCGCATGTGTGAAAAAGGGTCATGCGGTAAGTCACTTTTTTCAGTGTCATTGTAACTTTGAGTGGCCACTAAATGAAGCTGAGGACTTAAACGCTTTCATATTGAGAAAATGGGTGCATTATTGATATAAATGAAGCATAAGATAGCTGCCCTTGGTCTTAAGCAATTTGTGCTTGCTTGCAAGGATTTAAAAGCTGTATGCTCTTAATTGGTATGACACATGCTAGAGTTTGAAGGGGAGGGGCAGGAACAAAGAAATGAATTCGGCAATATTTTTCAGTGTTTCAAATAGATGTTAAACAGGAGGGGAGAGAATATTGAATCCTAGAACACCCTACAAACCAGGGTTCTCAAGTTCAACTTCTCCTTTCCAATAATGTTCATTGGAACTGGCTATAGATAAAATACGAAAATCACTATAACACAATAACCCCTATTCTTACTCCCCAGAGCTAACATACAAATATCTTTAGTACAGATCTCAAACTATTATATCCTCTATCCTCTGCTATTATAACTTGACCACCTTCTCAACAACTTTCCCTATAAAAGGAAGGTAGGAGACTAGACAAAAACTGTCCAGGACAGTTGGCCCCAACTTACTGAAGGCTGGCAGAACTATCCTCATCTAAAAGAAATCAATATCAGCAGATGATGCAAATTCCCTGTCATATACACACTGATAGGAGGGACAAAAAGTGGCCCAGTTAACAGCATTGAAGCTCCTGTCAATTTCTTCTGGAATTACAGGGTCAACCTTCTCAGGTAACCAACCATTTTTGTGCCTCTATCTCTGACCAAATTCAGCTCTGTCTGAGTCAAACTGCAAATGACTCTGAATAACTATCCATCAATTACATAAAGTATTCTTCACAGCAGCTCAAGAGATGGTCAACATGTTCCTGCCTAATAAGGAGCAGATCACCTGAAAAAGTGGTACTGAACTCCTACATTTCTCTGCTCTTATCATGGTGACATAATCTTAATTTGGGGTCTTAAATATGCTTGATTGGATTAGCTCTTTGTCTTCCTCCAAAAGTGCTTGAGATAGGTCCATTATGGCTAGGAATACCTGAGCTGATTCAGGGAATCAACTGTTAATTTGGCAAGACTCTGATGACCTTACTTTGCTTTATGGGTTTTTTTGCTGCTTTTTGGCTTCATGTCAGTTAGAAAGGTGATAGCATGGAGCAAAAATCTGAGCTTATTTATCTACGCTGGGGTAATGCAACATTGCCTAGAAAACAAAATATGCTTTGCTATGTTAATAAAAAGAGAGAAAATGAGAACAAATTTTATTGACCCTGAAGTATTTGTGACATTCACATAAAATCCTTATATGACTTGATGTGTCCTTGGTGGAAGAGTCACTGTCCCATTGATAATCCTCATTATCAAACCTAGATTAAGCAGTTAGGGATAATGACAAGTTTGTGGCAAGCCTTCAGAAAATTAAAATCATAGTACCTCTTAACTATCTGTTTTCTGTGCTAAACAGGTCTAGTTTCTTCGTCCTTTCCTCATAAAAGTTGGTCTCTAGTCCCCCATTTTCACTGATGCTCACTTCTGGAAATAGGCATTTTGATGAGTTCTTCATCAGCAAGATTCACAATTAATTTACCTAGTCATTTCTCCACTGTAGATTATGAAATCACACAAACTTTTGCTTTGTACAATACAACTTCAGATTTTCTGCATCATGCTGTTTTTCAACTGGCTATAGGACATCTAATTGTGTCAAAAGAGATTCTGCTGTCTTAAATCAGGTAACTGTGCTGTTAATTTAATTATAATTACCCACTTAAAGTATATTGCTATGAAAAGGAAGTCAAGATTTGTAAATAAATCTAAATTAAAAAACAATTATCTGTTCCACTGCATTCCATGAACCTCTGACTGGCTCTACTTTTTTTTCCTCAGCTAATTTTATATTCACAGTGTAATAAACATGAATAACTTCTGAACGCCCAAGTTTATTAAGAAAGACTGGGCCAATCTATTCATAAACAAAACATCTTCAGCCCACACAGCTGACAGGATTAAGAATTTACATTCCTTCACCCAAATTCTAAGGACAGGACATGACCTTTAGGACATAATAGGAATGACCCACTACCATTAGAATAGCAAAAGGCTCTCACTACATTGCATAACCCCTGGAGCATCTTAATCAGAACCTTATAAAGATCCATCCACTCTCAACTCCATTTTGGTCAGCTGTCCCAGAACTGTAGGCCATTGCTGGTTCTGTTTCTCAATAAACAGGAATCTTCTTTCCTAAGCAGTCAGCCTCCATTTTTTTCCTCCAAGCTTGGAATGGCACCTGATTTTTCTTCCAACAGTCTCTAATTTTTATACCTGTGGCATCTTCAATCACCCAAGGACATCCTGCTGCTGTTCTTTAAAATTATAGGAATCTGACAGCAACTTTTCTAACATTTTAAAAAAAGGTTTAAGCTGTTGTGACCTATGGCTCACTTTGTCAGATGCATAGAGTAGGTAATAAAAATGGTTGGTTGGGAAAAAAATGCTACCAGACTCCTGATTCTTTGCTACCACAGATTAACATGGCTGTCTTTCTATAATGTCCAAATTTACAGAAATGTATTTGGAAGTAAATAGTAGGTAGATTCTCTGCAATGCAAAATTATCCAAATAAAATGTGCATTTGATTTAGTATACTCCATTTGTTGTTTCTTGCTTGCAACATATTACTCTTTTTTCTTTCAGTGCTATGCTGAAAAGGAATGGAGACCTCTTGGATTAATGTCTGTTTCAAACTCGAGTTATAAGTAACTACATTTTCTCCCATGCTTTGCAATTTGTATTTCTCATCTTTAGTCTTTTTACATTTATATTTGTTTAATAATTTCCTTAGATATCATATTGAGTTATTTTCTGTTATCCACCTGTTTCCTATCAGCTTAGAGATTTCCCATAATTTTTTTCATGAAGAGGAAAATCATTTTTAAAAAATGTATATATAAGTCCCCTTCCATTTTTTTTATCTTCACAAGAATCCTTTGAAATATATTAAACCAAGAAATCCAACAGGCATGGTTGGATATTTTAACTATTCTACAATGGTGTATCTCAGTGTAGTCATCCAACAGCTTTAAATGGGATGGTTCTAAAAACATGTACAGTTTTGTTTTGTGGAATGTATGTAAGTTCCATTAAGTTCTAGGCAGTGGTGGGATTCAGCCAGTTCGCACCACTTCGGCAGAACCGGTAGCTAATTTTTTGTTACCCAGAATAGACTTCTGGAAGTGGTGTCCACACAGAAAACTGGTTGTTCACATATTTGAATCCCACCACTGGTTCTAGGAAATATACTCACTACTGAGCATATTCAGGATTACAAACATGTTTAGAGGTAAAATCAGTGCTGTGTGCATAATGTTAAAAAGTTGATTTCTATTAATGTTCAGGCTGACATATTAATTTGATGTAGAGTGGAGATGTTTACCTATAACATCTGGCCATAAAATGATTATGGAAATCGGTACCCATTTATGTACACATGTATTATGCGATGATGAAAAAAATGTTTTCATTAAATCAGGTGATTCTAAGAGTTCAAGAATATCAGGTTTCCAAAGGTGAATTATCATAGAAATTCCTGTCATGGTAATGGATCATTTAGCATTCTAACATTCGTTATTTGTACTCAAACCTTGAGGGGTGCTCAAACTGCAAATAAATACTGTTTTGAAGAATGTAAATTAGAGTCACACTGTTAATCAGTCTGACTTTCAAACCAGAATGCTTGCAGATTTTTTTTTGCAGTAAACAAATTTGCTAAGTGACAGTGTGCTTTTGCATAAATCTATGTAATAAGCATTGAATATTTTTTAAAAAGTGGAAACATCATAAATAAGAAATATTTTTAAATGTCAAAGCCAAGCACCATAATTTTGGATTTACCCTAAAATGAGCAATGGAAGAGGTTACATTGCCAGACTCACATTTTCCCTAACTTGAAATGGTACCTCTCTCTAGTTTTGTTTTCATGTTTACAACACACATAGAGAAGTGGGAAGCAGAAGTCCACCTCCTTCTTCTCTTTATTTGATTCTCAAGATGATGACTCACCTTCATTCAAGTTAAAAAAATAGCTCTTGGAAAGCTAGTTGTGCAATTTTTAAAACTTGTTCCAATATCCATTACTTTAATGCCTAATTGGTACTTTACGGAACACATTTGCTTAGTTTGGCTTATATTTTAGTTAACTAAATATAAAGTGAAATAAATATGTTAACCCAATTTTAAGACAAAGAGGTGGAAACTGAAGTCGCTGTATTGCATGAAGAAATCCAGGTTTTTCCATCTAGTCCCCAGAACCCCAGATCTCTTATGTTACCTGAAGCCTCTTCCTCATCAAATCTCTTATCTTTTTCCTAGGATAAATCTCTTCCCAGCTCTTCTGGATCATACAGAGAAGCAGTTCCTTTTGAGGTATGGAAAGTCCTTCTGTGTTTAGAAGGAGGACAGTGGTCTTTTGGTATGATAGAACCACTGACTGAAAAGGAGAAGGCCCCTCTAGGGAGAATAAAGAGACATTCCAGCTTAGAGTCTATTGGGGGAGGAAATATCTGAGGTCAAATCCTTACATCTATATCTGCTATTTCTCAAGAGAAGGCAGATAGTCTGGCACGATTCTTGTAATATAGGTGATGCACAATAAAATACCTACTTTGGTCTATCCACAAGTGTTTCTGGTTGCTTGTGCCTGACATCTGCCCAATGTCTGAACCTATTAAGGATGTATGCATATTACATAGTAATACGTACATAGTATCACATACATCTCTTTAAATATGCATGATTTTATATTTTATTTATTTTGGCTGTATATATTGGTTTTACAATTGGTTGGTTGTTAAATAGTGAACCAATTTTATGCTGTGTTTTTCTTTGATTTTTATTATGCTTTGTTAAAGGCACATAGGAGATGATGATGATGATGATGATAATGATGATTAGGGTACATGTGAAATATGAACCTCATTAGGATAAAGAAGAGTCAATATATTATATGGTAAAGAAGAACTTAAAAAAGAGCCTTAACTAAAAAAAAAAAGCACATTTCTTCTACTATAAATAAACCAAATTATTGTCTAAAGGTCTGACCTTTTAAAGATATAATAGAAGCCCTATTCCTTATTTATAATTATTTGGGCTAAAATAGAGTGATTGGTTAAAGTCAAATCATAGCATCATAGTCAAGTGAAGACTTGAACATACGTTTCCTTGAGAGAAATCTAATATCTTAATTACTACAGAATACTGGCTCAGTAAACTGCCATGAAAGGGAGGATAAAGATGTTTTGGGGAAAAACTGGATACTTTCATAGTATTTTTTGTTCTTTCAGCAGACCATATTCTTAGAGGAAAAATACATTTTAAAAATAGGGTCAAACACAACAAATTAGTGAAACTTTTCTAGACTAGGCTGTAAGATGATAAATTCTGTGTGATAGCTTTTTTGTCATTGGTTATAGAAGTATTAGTAATAAAAATTGGAATCGCTATTTTTCAATCACTCAGGTAAAACAAGTGATTGACACATTGGTCTACTCTAAGCCATAGCATAGTATCCTTGATTTTCACTTACTATTGTATAGGCCAGCCATTGTAAACTATAAACCATGGCTTATTGTTTCATATATTGTAAAAATCTGGCCTAGTGTGTGCATTGTATAACCATGACCTATGTTAAGAGTGAATTCCACCCTATGTCAATTCTCACAATAAAAGAATAGATGGAAGAAGTGATGGAGCTAGCAGAGATGGCAAAACTGACTGTTTTAATTAGAAAAAAAGAATATACATCCAAAAAAAGAATATACATTTGAACTTTTGACAGAAAAAAAAATGAAATCTTGACTTTGGGTTTTGCTGATTAAGTTAGTTTGTCATCATAGAAATGGCTAGTACTTGCTAAACTGGCAAAGTAAAGAGGTATTTTGCTATGCTAAAAAAACCTGGAAGTCAATGCTTCTTTTTCCTTTCTTATCTTACCTTACACTTTTCTTTGCTCTTTTTTCTTTTCCCATTTCCCATTTCCCTACAATCATTATTTTCATTTATATTTTATACTATGATAATCATAATAATATTTTTTTTTTTGAAAAAGAGGGAGACCTGCCTAAGTATTTTACTTCAGGTTACCCAGGAAAATACATTCTGGTGATGGAATTAAGACTCCAGATTTCTGTTGTATATATAATCTATGTAGATATATATCTAAACATACTTGCACATACATAATTTTTCATTATTGTGATGAGTGAGATAAATTGGAGCAGAACAAAAAGTTTCAATTCTTACTTTCTTTTAAAAAAAGTAGCTGATTTACTGTAGAGTATGACTGCCATCTTTCGAACATAAAATTCAGTCTTATGATTAAAGATTCTTGGGTTTGTTACTATAATTGAATGTAATGCAAGTCGTCCTAGTTGAAAGATATTTGTGGATATTTGTCATATTTGTTTATTTATTTGTTTACTGCTTCCAAAATTCAGGACAGTTTTAAAAGACATCTTAAATGTGTACAGTATTAACAAGTTAACCATTGCAACATATAATGCTGCCCATGAACCAAAAAATAAAACAATAACTCCCCAGTGTGGTTGCTTCCAATCATGTCGCACTGAGTTTAATTTTCTGTGATTTAGGAATGTAGCAATAGCAGAGTATATTGCAATAAACTGATAAATTGCACCTCCTAGTGGGCACACAATCCATTTCATGCAATTCTGTTTACAATATATATTACCGATTATTTGGCAGAATTGTTAACATTTTAAAAACCACATTAATAATAATAACATAGTGCACCTCATAAGGATGGCTCCTAAACTTCAAAGCATCTTAAAATTTACATTTTCAATGGGATTGTAGGAACATATAGTACTGTTTGCAGTAATAGTGTGGCTTGCAAGGGATGCTCTGATATTTGTATTAATATCAGAAACAAGCCTATAAAATACATTACCTTCTTTTGCAGGTTCAAGTTATGTATGGAGAGTTTACTAACAGCTAGCTAGTTATACTGCTGTTGGCAGTGGAATAGCTGAGGCTGAAGGCAAATAGGACATTCTAATATCCTGAAAGAATGCCATAATCACAAGTTACCATATCTTGGCCTATTTACTCAAATAATGAACAAAAAGAGATAATGAACAGTCGGATCAAGACTTTGTCATGTCGAAATCAAGAAGCACACAAACTCAGAATAACCCCAAGTTGATTTATTACAAAATGGTGCATTCAGAAAGTTGGACAGGCTTTCAAAAATTCTATCACTACACCCTACTACAAAATTTCTGGAATCCATGTCATGCCTGTTTCTTGACCTTAACTACTTCAGAGCTGACTGGAGGGGGAGGAGGGCCTCAGATAACTCCTTGGGACTTGTGACCTGCTACAGGTAGTCCTTGACTGACGACCACAATTAAGCCCCAAATTTGTGTCGTTAAGTGAAACAGTTAAGTGAATTTTGTCCCATTTGTTTGATCTTTCTTGCCACAGTTAAGCAAATCACTGCAGTTTTAACTTAGTAGCACAGTTGTTAAGTGAATCTGGCTTCCTCACTGACTTCGCTTGTCAGAAGGTTGCAAAAGGTGATCACATGACCCTGGGACACTGCCACTGTCATAAATATCTGTTAGTTGCCAAGCATCTGAATTGGGATCATGTGACCTAAGTGCGAAAAATGGTCATAAGTCACTTTTTCAATGCCATTCTAAATTTGAACGGTCACTAAATGAACTGTTGTAAGTTGAGGACTACTTGTAATTGTGGAGAATGGCAGTTGCCTCTGCAGAAGCCAGGTATCTAATGTCACCTACAGGTCAAACTAAAGTGGCCACAGGAGCATGAAAGGAAAAAGGACAAAGTCATGGAGGATCAGGGAATAAGCCATAACCACCAGAATCATAGTGTTAGCTGCTATGGAGCAATAGGGGAAGTAGGTAATCACCTCTGTGTTTGTGAAATGACTAGATAGAGGACTGCTATAACACATCTCTTTTAAGAATCATTATCTATATTAGTCAATTTGAGTGAATCAAAAGTTCTTAGAGAAGACCCAGATTCTAAAACTGAAACAAATATTTAAGATATATTTAAGTTGGTCAAGAATTAAATATAATAATAGAATAGAGCTGGAAGGGACCTTGGAGGTCTTCTACTCCAGCCCTCTGCTAAGCAGGAGAACCAATACCATCTCAGACAAGTGACTGTCTAGCATCTTATTAAAAATCTCCAGTGATGGAGCACCCACTATTTCTGGGGGTAAGCTGTTCCACTGGTTAATTGTCCTCACTGTCAGGAAGTTTCTCCTTAATTCCGGTTGCTTCTCTCTTTGATCAGTTTCCAGCCACTGTTTCTCATCCTGCCCTCTGCTGCTTTGGAGAATAACGTGACCCCTTCTTCTTTGTGGTAGCCCCTCAAATACTGGAACACTGCTATCATGTCTCCCCTATTTCTTCTATTCTTTAGACTAGCCAACCCAAGTCCTGCAGCCGTTCTTCATATATTTTAGTGTCCAGGCCTTTGATCATCTTAGTCGCCCTTGTCTGAATTTTTTCCAAATTCTCAATATCACAATTTTTTGTGATATGGTGACCAAACTTGGCTGCAGTATTCCAGGTGTGGTCTTACTAGGGTTTTATAAAGCGCTCCTAATACTTTGATTGATCTTGATTCTATGCCTCTGTTTATACAACCAAGGATTGTGTTAGCTTTTTTGGTTTCTGTGTATACTGCTGGCTTATAGTCAAGTGATCGTCCACTAAGATTCCAAGGTCCCTCTCACAGCTACTGTTTTTGAGCCAGGTCTCGCCCAATCTGTACTTGTACATTTGATTTTTCCTGCCTAAATGTAAAACTTGGCTTTTTTCCACATTGAAACTCATTTTGTTGGATAGGGCCCATTGTTCAAGTTTATCAATATCTGTTTGGATCCTGAGCTTGTCTTCTGGGGTGTTGACTATTCCTGTCAGTTTGGTGTCATCTGCAAATTTGATGAGTTCCCCTTCAATTCCCTCATTTAAGTCATTAATGAAGATAATGAAGAGTACTGGGTCTAAGACGGAACCTTGTGGTATTCCGCTGCTTACTTCTTTCCATGTGGATGTGGTGCCATTGATGACTACTCATTGGGTACAGTTTGTCAGCCAGCTACAGATCCATCTGGTGCTGATGTTGTTTATTCCACCTTTTTCTAGATTACCAAGGAGTAGGTTGTGGTCTACTTTATCAACTGCCTTACTGAAATTTAAGTATACTATGTCTACATCATTTCGCTGGCCTACTAGTTTAGTCACTTTATCGAAGAATGAAATAAGATTGGTTTGGCATGATCTGTTTTTAACAAACCCATGTTGGCTACTAGTTATAACTTTGTTTGCTTCTAGTTCTTTGCAGATCTATTTTTTTGATTATCTTTTCTAGGATCTTCCCAGGTATTGATGTTAAACTGATTAGTCTGTAGTTTCCTGGGTCTGTTTTTTCCCCTTTCTTGAAGATGGGGACCATATCAGCCCTTTTCCAATCCTCAGGTACTTCCCCAGTGCTCCAGGATTTATGAAAGATGTGGTCTAATAGTTCTGAGATAACATCTGCCAGCTCCTTCAGAATTCTGGGATGTAATCTGTCAGGTCGCGGTGATTTATATTTGTCAAGGTCAGATAGGTGTTCTCTTACCATTTTCTTGCTTATTTTATTTTTGTTTCTAATTTGTTTTTTGAAGTGAGTTTTTTTTTTGGGGGGGGTTATAGTTTTTGTGTGAAGACTGATACAAAGTATGAGTTAAGCAGTTCTGCTTTCTCCGTTGCCTCGTTTCCCCCAGGAATTGCATTCTTTGCTTACCTGACTTCCAGCCCCGTCACATTTCTCCTTCATGCTCCTTCACTGCCGCATGCAGGGAAACAAAAGACGTTTGTGGGGAGAAAAAGAGATCAATCAATCAATTCCAACTTGTTTTAAAAAAAAGATCTTGTGAAGTTGGAATTGACCTTTTTTCCTCCAACAAACTTTTGTTTCCTTGCACGCAGCAGTGGAGTAGCATGAAGGAGAAACAGGACAGGGCTGGAAGTCAGGTAAGCAAAGACATGCAATTCCTGGGGGAAGCGAGGGCAACTGGGTGGTGGTATGGCAAGTTCTCCAGTTCCATGGAGAAGGGACAGCTGGCATGAATGCTGATGGCAGGACACCCACTCACTTCAGCACCCTCCCTCTCTGAGCCTCCAGTGCTCCACTTGCTGCTTTGGCGGCTCTGTAGGCAGAGCTGTGAAGAGGGCCAGGTGGCCAAAATTGCCAGCAGTCTGGCTCGGAAGTGAAAGGGAAGAGGCTGGGCAGGTGAGGGGGGAATCTTCCCTTGTTGTGTAGCTGCTTTCGGCCGAGCCGCATTGTGCTCGCCAATGACACTGCCATGAGGCCCGGAACAAGCTGGGTGGCAGTAAGGAACTGGTATAGTGGCACATGGGTCAGATTGGGGGGGGGGGAATCCACCAAGCCTCATGGCAGAGGCATTGGGCACAATGCGCTAGGTGGCAAATGGCCACGGCCAGCAGCAAATAGTTGCAGCCAGCTGAAACTGG
Organism: Crotalus tigris; assembly: GCF_016545835.1. Classification (NCBI taxonomy): domain Eukaryota; kingdom Metazoa; phylum Chordata; class Lepidosauria; order Squamata; family Viperidae; genus Crotalus; species Crotalus tigris. The sequence continues at coordinate 663,959 of NW_024097116.1, forward strand.
CTGTAGAACAAGCCGGGTGGGGGTAAGGAACTGGTATACCGTTGACTAGTGGGGTACGTAGTTCAGATTCCCCCTCTCCCACAAGCTTTGCCTTGTCACAATAGCACTGGCAACTCCCCCCTTACCTTGTATCTTTGGTGGAAACCAGATGGAATTGGTGGCCGGCCATCTGCGCAGGCTCTTAAGTAGAGCTTACTTTCAGGGGAGGGCTTGTATTAGGCCCACCTCCAAAAAATCAGCTGGGGCTTACTTTTGGAGGAGGGCTTACTTTCAAGTAAACATGGTATGTAAAACAACAAGAAGGTGGTGGCCTTTGTGGTGTCATTTATTTCTTCAAAAATGTGTAGCAATGTTTTGATCTTTACCTAAGTTCTAGCAAGACAATTTCCTTATTCTGAATTTAGCATTTATTATTCATTCCATAGGGCTGAAAAACTATGCCAACAAATAAGGTAGAGGGCAATATAATTTTAGGGGTTCAGATTTCTTTACTTTTTAAAAAATATTTGATCTCAAATATTATAATCATTCTTTGTAAGACACTTTGCCCAACGGCCTTGATTTTCGGTTTTCTTTTCTTTTACTTTTCTAGCTTACAGCCTTTTAAGAAACAGCAAACAAAATTGTACACATAACTTCATAATTTGTAAAAAGGGAGTAAATATCTTATTTTTTAAAATCCCATCCTAAGTATCCCCAATTGGGAATTCATGTTTTTTTCATCCATGCTATACCTGGATTTTATCTGCCAATTGTAGAACTCCTCATAAGTCGCTGCTAATGTAGTTCCTTTTCTGTGTATATGTGAAACTAGTTTTTTGCTCTTGTATGCATTTTACACTTTACTGAATCATTTTTGTTTTATTGCTATTCTATGCTTATGTCTAGAAATCCAAAAGAACAATAAACTCATTATTATTATGGCTATCACAAACCGAACTTCTCCTGAAACCACTTGGCCTTCATGTACAGCTTTTCTGCCACACTTCAAAGGAACCGCATCACACCCGGATAGCTACATGAAACTTTTTCCACTTTTTTTTTTTTTTTAGCCTCTTGGAGGAAGTCCTGCCTATATAAATCATTAAAACTCAACATTCTCAATGGTGAAAAAAATGATATCATAAAATATATTGTAACATTGAACAATGTGTGATTTATTTTGGCACTGCAACAAAAATTCTATTGGAACTAAGATTCTATCTTGCTTTTGATAACAGTAGAAGTGTGTCAGTTTGGAATTTTGACTTTAGGTGAAACGAAATAGCCTGTGTAGTTCTGACTATTATTGAGGTTTGGGATAAACCTTGCTACTATAGTTTAAAAGGTAAACTAACATGATTAGCTATTTAATCTGTGTAAAAAATTATATGATGTACGTTTAGATTTCTAAATTAGTGATACAATAAAAGCACGTGCATGCTTTTCAGTTTCTAAGAACTATTATCAAAGTTATGTTTATTATATTTGAAGTATTCTTGCATATTACAACTTTTAAGAGAGTTTGGAAATAATCTTCAAATTAGATCCTCATGTGCAGATAGTATTAGACTCTAATCTGTATAGATCTAATTTAAGCACTTAGCAGTTCTATTTTATGTCTAGTTTTTAATTACATAGATTTTTTCCTCATGCTTAACAGCTTCTTTTTCTTTTTATAATAAAAGCAATTGAAATTAGTATTTCAGTTCCTTGAGACTTTGAATGTGTGCCGATTTTATTTACAACAAATTATATTTAAATATTATTTTCATTTTTCTCCAAAAACTTTCCATAAAAAAGCTAGATTAAGGAAGCCACAAATAAAAGCCATGCTTACATGGTTCCTGGATGTATATTAGATTGCTAACAGCAATGACTCCTTCTGATACCAAAGACATTGTCTAGGAGGCAGTATTGCTACCTTGATTTATTTCCCTGATACTGAAATCAAAAGAAAGGCATATATATTTTTAACTGTAAAGCTTTTTATAACATACAAAATGAGATATGTACACAGTGAAAACATATGGGGAGGGAATTTCAATCCATAATTGATTAAATCTATATTTTTACTTTTCAAGAATCTATTTTAAAAATACAATTTTAAGAAAAATACATGATTTTGAAAGCTAAACCAATGCATTAAAATGGCAACCATAATTTTTCATGCTCAACAGCTTTAAAATAACTGAAGTCGAAGAAAATACAGATACATTAACTTTTCAATTGTTAAAAAGAATTTTTGGTAAAACGGTTGTATTAGTTTGTTATAGCAAACAGACACCATAAAGGTCAACTATATTATAAATTTTGTGCACTGCAGTTCACTTCATGCAATGAATTGAATATTAAAACTCTCTCTTGGTCTTTCTCTACACACACATACACACAGAATAGCAAATACTGCAATAAAAAATCATTAGAGAAATTATAGTTTTTTCTACAATGGCTGTGCATGTCTTAAAAATGATTAAGAATAAGTCGTTTTTGATCTCAGGTAACCACAGCACTTTTCTACTGTTCATTAAAAGCAGCTGCTTCTTTTTTCATGTTTTTGACCAAATCTGAATAAAGATATAGCTCTTTTAAAAGTGTGATAATGGACCTTGGTCTCCATTTTGTAATTAAATAAAAATAGAACTACTTTCATTTAGATGATTTTAAAATCTAAATTAGTTAACTAAATACTGTTCATATACTTTCATGTATCCAGCAATTTTTGTTTTTTGTCATACAGAAGAATGCTAGGATCCTTGACACTTGTCACAATCTCTACTCTATTTCATTTCTCTTCCACTCTCTCCATACATACACACACACACACACACACACACACCCCTATTTCAACATACCTCATTCATTTAATGAAATAGACAACAGCTTATATAATACTGTTAGCCCTCAAGAGCCTAACAGCTCAAGACTAACGAAATATCATATTTCATAGATACGATCATTAATGTTCATTATTTGAAATGTTCTGTACAGAAGGAGCTGAATCAAGACCTAGTAACGTTCCAAGATAACTTTGTTCTCTAGGATCCAATATTTGTTCAGGTTTAACTGGATGAACTATATTTGCTGGTTGTGGAGTAAGAGTATATTTTTCAAGAAATTCCAGATCTGTTGTTTGCTGATAATCTGTTGGAGGGGGTTGTGAAGGAAGAATTGAGTGAGATGAAGGTGTAACAGGAGGCTGTTGTTGTACAAGATCAGACTGAGTTTCACGCATTCGAACAGATATCAGTGTCACTGGCACACATGTATCTGATGGTACATTCTGTAGCATTGCCTTGGTGTCCACTTGAAAAGTTGTGTTCTGATCCACAAATGGTTTAGAATCACCTTGAAAAGCCTTATCATCTGATGTGTATTGAGCTGGTAATGACACATTTTTTTCATCTGACAATGGGTTTTGCATTTCTTCTGCAGACTTCCCTCCATGTACATGATCAGTATGGTATTTTAATTTATCCTTTCGTTTAAATGTTGAATTGCAGTATTGACAGTTGAAAGGGCGAGCATCTGAATGAATAACCATGTGTTTAGTTAATGTCTTCTTAATCCTGAAGGACTGGTTACAAATTGGGCATTTGTATGGTTTCTCACCTGCATTAAAAAGCCAATATTAATAAAATAAATGTGCTGCCTTTCATATCCATATCTACCATTTTTAATCTTTCTGATATACCAAAAGATTTTGTCAAGTAATTTCTATAGAATACAGAACATCTGACAGATGCCTGAGGGAAAAAAACCCACAAAAGTCATTTTATTGTTTACTATCATTTCATTTTTTAAAAAATACATAATTAATTTTAAGAATACAGAAAACCTTCCATTTACACCAAACTTTGTTTCAGGTTAGAACAAAGCATAGGCATATGCAAAGCTGATATACAATACCATTAAAGACACTCTGTGACTTGTAATACATTCAGACTAGCTGATTAACTTTGCCAGCCTTGGATCAAAAATATGCAGAGCTACTTAGGTTAACAGAAAGCATTGTCTGGCATGGGGAGGAGAGGATGGGTAGGTAGTGAGGTCTTAATTTTATAGTTTTGCTTCAAGAAGATTTTTTTCCTCAAAACTTCATCAAATCAAACATAACTCTTTAATATTCACACCTCAATAATCACAATTCATTAGTTTTGTTAGTGTTTTGGAAACTGTGTTTGACTGTTTTGTGTCCTTGCATTAGGGTGATGAATGGGAAATCAAACTAGCTTCTTGTCTTAATGATGAAAGAAGGGGTAGAAATTCATGCTAAATAGTATCAGCCATTCAACTTGCAGAAATGTTGGCCCAAAACCCTGTTTTAAAACATTTTGGCAACATTCTTAATGAAAGTATTGGATTAGAGAAAAATATTTAGTTAACTGGGGAACCTTGAAATATAGCATAAAGCTGGGAAAGGAATTGGGATAGTTTAAGAACCCAAGAGATTCTTTAGCAGTTTACCTGAATGTGTCCTAAAATGCATTTCTAAACTTGATTTCCCTTTAAAAACTTTCTTGCAGACTTCACATTGATGAAATGTTGCTTTGTACCTTCAAAGAAAAGCAAGTAAGTGGAATATATTAGAAAATATATATACTTTTTAACCAAGGAATGTTTTCAGGCTTACACGAACTAAATTACTATTACAGGCTTATTCTTAATTTTCCCCCTATTTTTAAATTGTTTCTGTAGAAATATATGTGCATTTAATTGTTTGCTTGTAGACAATTAATTTGTACTTAATTTTGTTGTGAGTTATACAATGACAATAAAGATATTCTATTCTATTCTAATTTCAATACTATCAGAAAAAGTGGTAACGCAAATAAATATGTAACCCATCAAGAAATTCAATTCTATCCAGTGATGGGGCTAGAATCACGATAGCCAATTGTTAAATTTTGGGCAAATTTGTGAGTCAATTTTAAGGCAGAGCAGAGACATATGTATTAACCAGATTTCAATAACTAGCAGCATGGTGGCAGCAATGGAGCTGACAGAGCTGGTCCTTAAACATTTACTAGTGTATCACTGGTTCTATCTCTTGTAAATGGGACATTTTAAAAAAAGAAAAAGACCGTTAATGATGCTGTGATTCTATGTACTGTATATAACACAGCCGAGGAGTAAACCACTGTTATGTTTTGTATTTTTCACTTTTCTGAAATGATATAGGGTTTCCTGCTTGAACAGGGGGTTGGACTAAAAAACCTCCAAGTTTACTCATATATAGGGTTGTAATGTAAACATTCATATTCTCCAGAATGGATAAAGGATTACTGCAAAATCCAGCTATTTTATGCTGGTTTAGGAACTTCATGACTCAAAGGCTATCTATCAGAACAGTTGGAGAAGAATGATTTAATACATTGTAAAAAGTGATGGCTATTGCTGGTCTACGACTGTAATAAAGTTTATTATTAAAGGTTGGAGAAGAATGAGAGTTATTATTAATTAAATATTCAAGCACATTTTCTATATCTTATTTTTCTTGGCCTTGTTGTTTTCAATTTCATGTCCCCTTTCAACTAATTCGGGATAAAAGTTCATACATGTAAAGCAGAAAACCCCATAGAAAATCAGATAAGGCATTGAGATCCATAAACTTCTATGTTTACTTCTCACCGTTCTCAAGAAACGTCATGTATTATTGAAACCTTTGCTCCAATGATGTTTTCCCTGACTTGAAATGCCCCACCTGTAGGTATGAATATTTTGCTTTATATGTGATATCTAAATTATATTTTCATACTTTTTATAATAATTGAAAATTGTATCTTATCATACCATAACACTATATTTCTTCCACATTAATATTCAAGGGGGAAAAAGAATGTGTTCATTTAAGACTATTTTTGGTTCAATCAAACCCTGATTTAACAAGAACCTGACCCTGGTTCTATTTGATGTATACAAATCAATCTAACATAACCTCAGATGTTATACATGTTTCAACATTTTATCAATATTGAATATATTTCAATATTAAACTTACTTTTGCCACACTTTTTCTCCTAGATGAACACTTTTATAATGAACAGTGAGATGATCTCTTCGGCCAAAGCATTTTCCACATTCCTCACACTGATGGGCTTTCTCTCCTAAGGTGAAGTAACAATACATTCTGAATTAAATTAATAAAAGTTCCAGGAAGCATCCCAAAAAATGCCAGAGGCATCCAACTATTTCTGATTTTGGACCGGTCATTTCTCTCTCTATCTAACCCACCTACAGGGTTATTGTGGAGAAAATAAGAGGAGGGAATATTATGTAAGTCACCTTGGGTTGTATAAAATAAAGACAGGCTATAAATAAAATAAATAAATTAGGGATCAGTGTCCTGGCTCATCAGTATGTGATAATGTCATCAAGACTGGGAGCAGGGGGGAAAAGTAAGATTTGTCAGATAATATACTAATATATAAACTGCTGATATGCTTAACATGTCTTTTAAAATTAAATTATTATCCTGAAGATGTGAGGGGAGAGATGGAATTAAGATTACTGTGACCTGGTTCCACACTAATTTCACCACTGGTCTACATTCTGTGACCCTTGGGCTACTGAAAAAAACAATTGTTAAATGTTGTTCTAGTCTACCTCAGTGCTTTCCATGAGTAGGAGCCTTTTCATGCATGAAATATCTGTTCTGCAAATAACAGTTTGGCCACATATGTTGTCATACATCCTCTTCATCTCTAACCAGTGATGATGAAAACAGATATCCTTTTAGCAGTCCATTATTTTGTAAAATATAAACAAACACTATGTTCCTGGATTCTTTGATTGAGATAGGTAATGTCAATGCCACTCCTTACCTGAATGTATCTTTTTGTGTTTTGTAAGGTGATCATGGCGAATAAATGTTTTTCCACATTCTTCACATTCATATCTCTTATCATCATGGTGGACTCGCAGATGAAGCCAGTATTAACAGGAATACAAGATTAGCATCTGCATGCTTAATGTACCATATTCAAATTTGAAAATGTAATTAGTATGACTTACACTAAAGTTATATAACTTATATTAAGTATAATTTAAATGTGAAAAACTAAATTAGTATAACTCAAAATGACACCATCTATTCTGAGAGATGGTTGTACTATTTCTTGGTATGTACTGTATGGCCCTACTGATTTTATTAAGTCCAAATAAGTTTTGAATTTTTGGAAAAAAATGGGTCATGGAATCTAGTTGTCTTGTTTCTAAGTAGATGGGTAAAAATTTATATTTAATTTTGTACCAGTCTACTTGGAAATATGACAATTCAGATGAGCAAACTTTGCTAAAGATTGTTTATTGATAGGCCATTTTTGCTAAAATCTAAAAATAAATTCCATAGAGATTTCTTTTATTTTAGTAATTTATACTGAATTTTAATTCTATTCTTTAATAACAAACCAGCTATAAATAATATAACATTTCAGAGTCATTTCAGAGTATAACTGATTGTGGCACAACAGTATAGAATGTGTTACCTATAGGAGCTTCCATGACGAAAACTCTGTCCACAAATGCTACACAGATGTGGTTTTTCTCCACTGTGAATTCTCAAATGCTCTTTTAAAGTTGTTCTGTAAGGAAGAAATTCAGATATAAGAAGGAAATTATTTTCTAATCCTTTTACAATAATGCAATAATTCATTTCATTGTAGTGCATTAAAAATGGCCACATTTCAACTTTCTGCAAAGTGTAACTGACATCAGTTGATAATGGACAAACGGTTACCAGATACTGGCAATCAACTGCCAATGATCACTGACAGCTGGGGCTGGCTTTTTTGGGAAATACATGTATGGTTTTGTCATTTCTGCCAGCATAGCATGTACTATACATCCACAGTCTTTGGAGTCTCTGTAGAAGTGTATGTGTTAGTGAAGATAAGTATTTTTATAATTTTTTTTATTAAAGTTATAAAATTCTGTCATTTTATTTGCTGTATAGATTAAATTTTAATTTTAAAAACTAATCTGTTGTTATTTAATCCCATTCCTAATAAAATCACTGTTCGTATTCATAGGAGTAACTGAGGAACATGACCTTATTTATCATTTTAAGTCACACCGAGTCACAAAATTGAGAATTCTGCTATAATACATAGTTATGTGAACACACAGCATATAAAATAAACTTAGTAAGTAAGTGTGCCAATAGCACATAAAATGTCTGACAAGAGGAAGAATCTGAAAAAGGATGTTTAACACATTGATCAAAGGGTATGCCCATGTCCATCCATATCCTTGATTACAGTTACTGGGAATCAAGCCTATGCTGATATGCAGTCTTTATTTGGGTTGTGTTTCTTAGCCTTTCTTAGTATGTACTAATAGTCAAGTCTCAAATGCCTATCTTTATTAAGCGGGCATAATAAAGGAGAAAATGATGATTTAGATAACACTTCCCAAAATAAAATGCATCTTTCTTCAGGATAATTCTGCAGTTGTATAATCCCAGAAGCGGATGCTGACATATTAATGAGTGTCTTCTGAATTGCAAAGCACTCTTTCTTTTTTAATTCAAAGTGCTGTACAACCGCAGGAAAAAAACAAAACAAAAATTCACTGATATAAAAATGGAGAGCTAGTTTGGGGTAGTAGTTAAAGTGCTGGATTAGAAACAGGGAGATCCTGAATTCTACTCTTCCCTTAGGCACAGACATTGGCTGGGTGATTTTAGGCAGTCTTTCTTTTTAGCCCAAAGGTTGTTGTGAGGATCGTAGGAGGAAGGGGCATAATGCATTCTGCCTTGAGTTATACCAAATAAACAAGCTATGTACATCGAGTAAAAACATACACCTCAAATCTTAAAATTCAATGGAGTTTCCCTTGGCTCAGTAGATACAAATGCTGGTTGATGAGTAAAGAAAGATTTGAGAAGTAAATGGAATGGAATATTCTGAGAAACATATAAGTACTGATGAGCATCAACAGGAGCTCCCCATATACAATTATGTTGTTCAACTGCCTTTACATTATTTTCTTTAAATAATGGTAAATTCATGGATCTGCTTTTTATTTAATTTATATAAAACACAGCATGTGTATTAAGCATACCTTTCTCTAACTGATTTTCCACAAATAAAGCAAGTCCATTTTCTCTTTCCTCCATGAGTACATTCAATATGGCGCTTCAGATTTCCAGTATCATTAAATTGACGACCACAAATATCACATGGAAAAGGTCCTAAAAAGTAACAGGGATTCAATTTTACATTTATGCAACTTGAGCAAGCAATTTGAATTATTAATAAATACATATTTTGGAATACAAAAATACAAAACTGAACAAAATACTTTATTATGAAAAACTTAACCACAAGCACATTAATCTTCCATTTTTAAACAGTTTATTATTTCTTACCCAGGTGTTGTTATTGGTAATTCTGACACAATAAATTAAATTTACCAAAAAGGAAGATACTTTGTACAGCTTTGTATTTTTTGCATTCTCTTCTTTTTGTAAAACTTAAACACAATCACATTGATATTGCATTTTTATGGATAACTTGGCAAGCCATTAAATTATGGGGTCACAACTACAAATAGTGACTCCCTTGACCAGTTTATCTATGAATTGTCTGCCATGTGATTGTTTTCTGTACTTTTGCCAATATCTAAAAATCTAGGTCTGACATAGCCAAAGAGAGCTGATCTGCCCCTAAGTTTTTAAAACTTGATTGTATGATTCAAATAATCATTTAGCATTGTATTAACAAAAAACAGCCAAGCTGCATCTTGAACTCTTCTTGGAGTTCAAGAGAAAGCAACTGTTTTCAACAGATGTTTATTAAGTGAACAATTTCCCTCAAAATGTACCAAATTACCAATAGTGACTTGCAGAAAAGAAATGCCAGATTGCAGATGGCTCTTGAAAAACACAGCCATGATTTATCCTTATAAAATACAAAAGTAGAAATATAATAGCTATTCATGAACTGGGCAACTGGCCATTTTCTTAACTATTATTTGAAAAACCAGGGGAAACAACCCTTATGCTTCATACTGCAAATCCCACATTCTCTAATTCAATTCTGCTTCATTTTCTAAGGGCCAGTAGATTTACCAAATTGCAGAATGCATGATGGTAATTTCCAATATCTTTTGTCTTAAAAGAGCTTATACTTTCCTTTACAGAATACCATTCTTAAAACAGGTATTTCTAGTACCATGATGAAGGGATAGGTGTAAGACTATTAAAATAAAGAAGAAACTGGAAATGGTTATTTCCTCTTCTGTAGCTCTGTGAATCCAAGCAAATCTGTATCCATGTCAACATCACAACCACAGCTTTTAAAGCTCAAAAAACAAGGAGAGGGAAAAAGTGCTAGGAAGTGTAGTTATATCTTCCAGGCTACATGTATTGAAGAAGCCCAATAACCTAAGTCCTTACTTGTTGTTGTTTTTTATATTAGAGGTACTTCAAAAAATAAATGTCATCTAATCTTTCTATTTCAATTATAGTACAGTTGTACTGATAGATTAAATACAATTGCAGCAATTTTTTTCCTAATAGATTTTAATGACAAAACCGACACAAAAAATCTTCATGTTCTTTTATTTGTCTAATTATTCAGTAAATGCACAAATTGTTACCTGCAACTGAACAAACAATGAAATATAAACTGGTCAATGTCTCATATGTTACTTTAGTTCTCAGCAATAAAGGAAATGGTTTAGGAGAAAAATTTTAATCATTTCTGTTCAAAGGTGATGAGTCTAAAACTTTACTGTTTCCAAGAAAACGGGGAAAATATGTGATATAGTAAGCTCCAAAGGTTTAGTAGCTCACAAAGGTACACATTTTTTTTTTTTAACCAAACAGGCTGTGACCTTGATAACTTTCCCCACCTCTCTTCTGTTGTTGGGCTTTTATTTTTTGCATTTTTCAGAATTCATTGAAAAATAGTTTTTGTAATTTGTGTTAAAAATTGAATAATTGGTCAGGTTAATGGAAAATTGGCCTTCCACCAACTTCAGAATGAAGTGGTGAAATCAAATAGTGGAGGATGGGGAAAAGACCCTGAGAGCTGCAAAATATAAACTGTAAATCCCTAACTATAATTAGATTAACTACATTTTTTTTCAAACAGCCTCTGAATAAGGATTCATTTAATTTGTCCAAAAATTGAACCTCATTTTCAAGCAGTTTAAAGAACTGTTCAAACACTGTGTTTCTAAACATATTCGAGAATTTCAAAATTGGTATACAGAATTCATTCAGCTAATCAATTGAAAACATATATGCACTGAATATTTTCTTACCTAAATGGAATTTTTCTTGATGCTTTAATCTTGTAAAGCGGGATTTAAAATGTTCTTCACAATAGGTACATTTGAAAGGCTTATTCTGAGTGTGAAGAATTCTGTGTTCTTCCAAGTGAGGTCTTCGTGTGAAAGACTTATTGCAAATCTGTAGCAACAACATGTAATGATTAAGTAAAATATGATACACAACATTGAGCTTCCTGAAGAAAGTCAAGTTATCTGTGAAAATATATACATAAACCCAATCTTATCGCTCAAAGGAATGTATTATAAATAAACATATTGCAATTTACATTTGCAAATAAGCTGAGAATTTTAGGTGCCAAAATGTACCAAAAAATTGGGTTTGGCTTATGCGGATTGGCTTATGATGGATTTTTCATAATCTTTTGGTTCAAAATTTGAGGGTTGGCTTAGCTTCTCATAGGTATATATGTGAATATATAGGATAGCTTTCTGAAAATGATTGTACTATGCAATTGCATAGTTATGGTATATTTGCTTCTCTGTTAATTCTGTTAATTTCAAGTTTTATTACAACTTTAGCATATATGGTGATTTACTCAATGTTGATTGCTACATACTATTTTCTCCACTAAAGTTACCTTATCAAACTATTGACCAAAAGGATCATGCATCAATAATCCATGAAGTCATACTGTAGTACTTTTTATTTTTATTATCTTTTATTATTAACCCAACTGCACCATGCACTATTTACACACTAAAGCACATAATGTAGGATTTCCCATTTATACCTAAAATTATGATTTAGTAACTTTAGCATAAATTGTTTTAGGCACTAATCACTTATCAGGTCAATGTACTAAAATAACATCTGCACATTACTCTCACAGCATAAAAGCAGCAACATAACCAAGAGAATGAAACAAAGCTTTTGTCCATGCTCTGGAATTTCAGAGATTCCTCTACTGCAGCTCCTTGAGGAACATTCTAAAATAATGTACAATCATTCTAAGTGCAGTTAAAACAGCAAATTCAAAAACTCCAGTAAATAAATGCATAGCCTCTGATCTGGATTCAAGTCACAGATTTAAAAAATAAATCAGAAGTATCAAATAATTTCAGTGAAACCAAAATCACATTTACCTCACATTTCCATCCTTCGCTTTTTTTCTTCCTGGTAGACAGAAACTCTTGTACATTTTCAGGATGAAATCTGAGGGGGAAATCTACTAAGAAATTATTTATTTAATAAATATAACACAAGCAAATCACTATTTTGCATTTTGTTGCTGCTTGCTGGCCTAATTTTATATTACTAAAAAGAAATATTATTAGTATTGCATATAAAAAAAGCAAAATATTTGAAGTTTCTTAATCTACATACCCATTTGAAAAGTTATGTAGATAACCCAAGCTAAACTTTCCAATTTGACATCAGCACAAATGTTAACTGTTTTTTAATATGCTTTTATTCATCCTCTTTAAGCATTTTTGTCCCAATTTACTTAAACCATCTTTCAATATTCACCAAATAGAACAGCAGAACATATTAGTATCTCACTTCTCATATGTACATATTTGGTGGAACGCATACACCCTGATTTGATTCAAGGTGACTTATACTGCTTTATAAATATCCACAATTTACCTAGCCTGGGGTCATCTAGATTTTCATTCTCTCCAGGCAGGGCATACTAGGAAAGGCTGATTTATGTTATGCATACTTTTAATATCCTACACATTTAAAATAAGTTGCCGTTGTATTTAACTGGACTATTGTTTATATCTAATTTCTTGTGGCATACTTTTATAATTTTATAATAAAAGGAAATCAAATGATCATTCTATATTACCCAAAATGCAGTATGATTCAACGATACTTGCCTTTTTACATGCTTTATCAGGGTCTTTTTGGTGGCATGTAGTTTGTTACAATATGAACATTTGTGTTCCTTTTTATGAAATTCCATTTCACTGTTGTGTTTTTTTCTGTGTACTATTAAGTTAGATTTGGTTGAATAACGCTGCTGGCAAATATCACACTCAAAAGGCTTTTCACCTGTATGTACTCGAGCATGGCTTTCAAATTTTCCTACAAAATAAAAGATATATATTTTAAAATGAGAAACAGCTCAAAAATATTAACCTCTATTATCATAATAGTGTGTTCTGTGTGAAGTCTTTAGAAAGTTTTAACACAAATTATTTTATAATGTATTATTTTTTAAAGAAGTCTTTCTGATTATTTTGCTGGAACATCACCTTTTTTTATGTAGCAGAACTAACAAATGATAGCAATGTGATGGTATATAATTGCCATCCCACTGTATCAATTAACACTAGCTCTCAATCTATACAAAAGATACTTATACAAAGGGCTGGAATACACAGTAAGTTGTGCAGAAACACATTTATTTTCACCTTTAGCAGTAGAACAGTTGTCTTAAACAAGTTGCTAAAGAATGGCTGGGATTCTTTTTCTTACTATAATCTTACACGTTATTATCAATTTCTATTCCTATCGTCCTGGAGCACAAAGCAACTATGAATTAAACATCATTATCTGAATATGATTCTATAAACATGTCTAGAACTATACTAAGAGTTACTTAACTTTAAATAAACTAAGATTTCAAACCCATACAATATGATAAACCAATGCAACTTTATTTTTATCTTCAATTGTTCAGATGTTTTGATCATCCATAGGAGAATGCAGGTTAGTTAATCTTAAATAAACTAGTATCTTCATGTAGGTGTTTACACTTGATATTATCAGTTACATGAATTTTGGCAGCCATAAAAGACATCTTCAAACGATTTCATGTAATTTTATTGTTCAAAATGTTTTTAATTGTAGTATATTTTTTTGAATTGTTAAATTGCCCAGTGTTATTGAGATGGGCAGTTATAATAATATATATATATATATAAACAAAATAAACTTTCAATAGAACTGCAAGCCTAGAATTGCATATTGGGCAAAAGGGTATCCAAAATCAGGGCTAAACTTTTGCTTCTCTAAGAAATAGCTACTATGCTATTGATAAAGTAATAAATTGATAGGAAGTTAGTACACACCAGTTGAGGAGCAATAATTTAAAGAGCAGGCCAATAATCTGTAGGCTCTCCAGATGCAGCTGAATTGTAGCTCCCAATAATCTCACATAGTACAACCCATGGCAATGGATAAATTCTACAATTCAGTAGTACAACAGACAAAATTTTCTACAGCTAAATGCTACCAAACATGTGCAAACCTGCTGCAATGTTTGAAATGAGCTATATGCATCTTTCATTGCATGGAATTTATATACCAGTGAAGCAAATTAGTTGTTTATTGAATGAGTATTAGGTTTTACAATGTGTAGAATTTAGTATTGCTTATGTATATATCACAACGCTAATATATTTTCACAACTGTAGGGACTCATTCCTACATTGATTGAAGGCCTGAACAACACAGATAGAGTTTGAGTGGAGATGAAGCATTTGAATGGGGGGGGGGGGAAGAGAGCGGGAGGACATTTTGTCTATATTTCTGAGGTCTCCCTAATTTAACATTACTTATTAATCTGAATACTGTTTGCCTGCAATTTTGGTGAATGTTTGAGCGCATGCAGTGTTCTTTAAATCCAGTTGCAGGGAGATTCAAAATAAGATAACAGTTAATGTAACAAGTATAGCAGAGTAGATACCTTACAGTTCATTTTTATTGTACAATAAACTTGTTAAGTGAAGTGATTGCTCTATTAGACCTATAGTTAAATTAGGTCAAGACAACTGTACAGATATCGACATCAAATAATTTAGCTTCTCAGGCTATGACTGTTTTATCTTATTTCAGCAGCTAGGAGTTTTTCTAATCAGCTTTCTTGAGCATTTGAAAAAATCACTCTTACAAAACAGGAAAAGCCATAAAAAAAATCTAACGTCTTCCAAATAGCAATCTCAACTGATAGAGAGCTTGCTGGGTCTTCCTCAGCTCAATGAACTGCAGCATTGTTGCTGTGGGTAAAATAGGAAGGAGCTGCCTTGAATGGTACAAACAGAGAGATTGTGTCAGCTTCTATTAATTTAAGGATTCAGTGAAGGATTAATTTTTACAAGGGATGCCTAAAGTTTTGCATGTACTGTAAAGTGCACTATGGATACACTTAAGATCTAAAGAATAATCACAATTCTATAACATTGAGTCTGGCCTTAGATATTAACCTAAGATTGAAAATGACTTTTTGATTGCTTTTAAACCCATCACAGCCACCCTGCAAAGGTAAAAGACAAAACATATTCTGATTTACCTGGTCGATCAAATATTTTATCACACTTAGGACACTGCAAACATTTTTTGCTGCTGTTCTGAAGAATAGATGGAATACATGTGGAATGATTATCTTCAGAAATATTTCCAGCTGGACTATCTGATTCATGGACCTCTCCACCACATTCTTTTTCACTGTGCTGTTCAGACTCTGTATCATCTCCCAAAGAGTCCTCTTCCTGCTCCTCAGTATTGTATTCACTTCCACTGTCCTCAGATTCATTGCTCTCTTTACTAGGAGCAATTGTATCTAAATTGGTATCTGATGCATTGCCACTTTCATTGTCACTCTGATCAAACTTGGCTGGGCATTTACGATTTCGCACTGATCGTCTGGTAGAAATCACTGACTTCTCAACCATTTTTAGCCCATGTTCTTTTTCCCACGTAGCAGATTTGTGTGCTTTGGACAAATGATTTTCTAATGATTTCTTATAACAAAAATTACGATTGCACAAGGTGCACTGGTGACTGTTGGCTATTTTAGGAGTTTGTTCAGTTGTCTTTTCTACCCGAGATGGTTTTTTTGTTTTCTCTTCAGATGGTGAAATGGAAACATTTTCGCTATTTAGCAATTTAACTGCATCAATAATATCTAAAAATTTTGCTGCTTCTAAAACTAAAGGTATTTCATTTTTATTTAAAAAAAACTGTGATGTGTAAAGAAACTCAAGCAGATGACGGAAAACTGAATGTGTTACATGATCCAAGGTAATAACATTTGTATTTGGATTTTTGCTCAAATAAGCATGAAAGTAACTGCTCCCAACAGCAACTACTACTTTATGGGAGCTAAATTCTTTTCCATCAACAATTATAAGAAGATCACAAAAAGACGGCTGCTTCTGTCGATCATCATTTAAATATTTAAGTAGATTTTTATTATATTGCAAAGAAGTTAAAAGCTTTCTTTGATCAGGCGGCAGAGAAAGTTCTTTGGAATATATGAATTGGCCTGCTGTAACTATTTCTGCAGAATCAACATGAGCTTCCTGTTCAGAATCTGTTACAGGAATCTTATCAGTTTGTTCCCTTCGGTGACCAAGATGTATTTTGTGATCTACATTTACATTAAGTCTTCTTCTCTTCTTCATTGCAATTGTGCCACGTTAAAATCAGAACTGTTATAAATAAGCCAAACTTTTCCAAACAAATAGTTGCTTCAGTGATACTTGAAGTTATAACCTGCAAATGGATCAAATAATTTTCTTTAAAACCAATGAAAAAACTAGATTAATTCAGGGTTTTTTTTAAACACCAGTTAATTTATTTCCACATTTGATGAGGTCCTAAGAATTCGCATCCACCCTCTTTTTCTAGAAAGGAAAATTTCATTTTGAATTGATACCAAAATATTCTACAAGTCACACACAGATTATCAAATTGTGAATAGTACTTATTCCTTTACTTGTCAGCAGAAGCAATAGGAAAAATAACTAGGCACCAGGTCAACTGACAGAACCAGTTTTTCAGGCTCTTATGGAAGATCAAAAGGATGAGTGCAGATCACACTTGGAGTGTATGATGTTCTAAAGGGCAGGAGCCACAGCAGAAAGGCTCTTCTACTACACCTCATCAGCTGAAAATCCTTGACTAGTGGGGTCCACAGCCTGCCTGCTCTATTGGTATGGGTGGGGCAAGCCAATCCCATTGGGTAAGATGGTTCTTTAGATAACTTGGGCCTAGCCATTAAGAGCTTTAAAGATGATAACTAACATGTTAAGTTGTACCTGGAAGCAAACCGGCAGCCAATGTTACACTGGAACAGCAATGTAACATGAGCCACCTTAGGGGCCCCAAGAACTGCCCGTAGTACTGCATTCTGCACTAATTGTAGCTTCCAAATATTCTTCAAGGGTAGCCCCAGGTGGAGAGCATTGCAATAGTCCATGCATGAAATGACCAGGGCTTGAATGCACAAAAATATTTTTATTTATCAACTATAGTATAAATGATCACTTAAAAAGCACTCATCTCTAATGCAGTCACTCACTGATCTCTTTGAGTAGTTATAAAGTTAAAGACAGTTACAAATTAGTATATGACTTAACTCTAATCCTTTTTCTTGTGCTTAAAAATTAACATATGCAAGCCTATAAAATGCATGGATTTCCTACCAAGATAGAAAGTAAGAGAGCTAATAAGCAGTAAGTGTGAATAGTATCACATATCTTACTAAACTATGGCTTAATACAGTATATTAAATAACAATTAGTGGATTTACACATGGCTCATCAAACAAATCAACCCAGACTTCTCCCTTGAGGCACAAATGACTAGAGTCAAATTATTCTATTTTGTATACATTACATGAAGATCTAGCTCTCTGGAGAAGACTCTAATGCTCGGAAAGATGGAAGGAAAAAGAAGATAACCAACAGCAACATGGATGAACTCAGTTGAAATGGCAATGAGTGCACACTTGGAAAACACTTGTTAGGAACAGATCATGGATAAAATCTGTATGTTTGTTAAGAGTGCAATGATTTGATAGCATATAATAATAATAATAATAATATCAAAGTAATAACTAGGATTTACAAACAAGGGCTGCATTTGCACAACCTAGAAGCCAGGACCAAAGAAACTAAGTTATAATTTAGTATGTCACGTGAACCAACATTTGATTAGCCTTTCCTTATAAGGAAGGCTCTGTGTGTCAAAACAGCTGTTTCTTTTTCCAAGCTGCAATTGTTATCTCCTCCATTCAGGTTGTTTCTCTGTGTGGTACAACAGGAAAGATCTGGTTCACTGGATGCTGTCAACAGAAAACTCAAGATAGCAAGTGAAATGATAAATCTGCTCTTTCTACAACCAAGTCTAAATGCTATACAGCTGGTGAAAACAGGTAAATAGTTGGGAGAATGTGGTTGCTTTCGTTGCTTCTGTGATTTAAATCTTATCCAATCAAAAAGACAAGTATATTAGCCACCTCCCTCTTTTGCTTAAATCCTATTGATCTGGGAGAATAGCACCCAGATACCTGTTACCAAGACTGCTCAACTGTTATTATTAGCAGGCAATGAATGCCCCTCGCAGAACTGCTTTTTTTCCCCTTCTTCCGTGTTTTATCTGCTAACACATTTTGTCTGTTTGCATGATTCAGGAGCCATGACCTTAGCCACATAAAGGAATTGGAACATGTCGACCAGCATCCTCAGCCTAGATATTACCGGTGCTACTTTCCCTCCCATGCTTAAATGAGCAAGAGAAATGGGTTAAGTGGCCTAAACCAAGCAAAATCAGCATTATCTGCAAGTAGCTGCTCCTTTCAGTGGGTGATGGACATAACCACCGGCCCAATTGTCACATTAGAGCAAGAAGCATATCAGAGAGGACACAACTTTTATTACAGTCCTCTATGAAGCACCCTCGACAGAAAAAAAGGCAAGCAGGACTGTTTAAGTTTCATCCCTTCTGGGCCTAATCCTTCCTTCTATTGTGCTAGTAAGAGTTTGAGCAAGGTGGCGGCGGCAGGAGCCTACCGCATTTTGTTAGCCTGCATACCGATGCAAACAGGACTGAGATGGAAGTGGGGGGAACGGGCTTCAGGGTATTTCTACAAGGGGGAACCTTCTCCATCGCTGCTTCCCCGGCCTCTGCCTCAGGGTGGGCGGCAGAAGAAATTGCTATTGACGGCCAGGTACTTTTCCTTTCTTAACGAGGTAGTGACAGTGCCTTCTTCCCCGCCCCCCTTTAACAATGATCTGGCCTTTCAGGGATGATCCCACTAGGTCTAAACAAGATCAGAAGCGGCAAGCAAACGAAAGCCGAAGCCTCAGGCAGGTCGAACTGTCGCGCCCCTCTTCACCCCGACCGGGATGGCGAAAGTACAACTGCGCCCATCGGAAACCCCCTGAACCCCCCCTCTCCAGCCTCCAAGGAGGGAGGAGCCACTTACCCACCTTCCTCCCCTATCCGACCAAAGGGGCAAATAACGGTCCTAGGCGCGCGCTCTCGGAAAACACGCCTCTTCTCCATTTGCCGTCGCCGTCACCAGGCCGGCCTCCCCATTCCGAAAGACAACTGCCAAAAAAAAAAAAAAGAAAGAAAAGAAAAATACATCCCCCCCCTCATATAAGCCCCCTCAGTCGCGCCCCGTTAGTCCCCCCCAGGTTTCGCCATCACTTCCGGGTTCCAAGCGGGGGGGGGGAATAAAGCTAACGTCACTCAGACCTAGTTTGACAGGAAGCTGGGCAAGGTTTGTCGTTCCGGCTCTATGCACGTGGGTGGCAAAAAGGAGGCGGAGCAAGAGGAAAAGCGAGGGGTGCCGACTAGGCGGGGGGAGGTTTCGCTTTACCTCCGGCTCACAATGGGCATTTGCGGGATGTTCATTGCAAAACTGCGAGCCACCCCAGAACTGTGTACTACTACAGTACAGCAGTGTCCAATCTTTCCGACTTTGCGGAACGGCGAGAGCAGTGGGGGTGGGCGGGTGGATATTTTCACGCAGAGAGCGGGCGAGCGTGCGCAGCTCCATTTACGCAAATGGAGCTGCGCGCCCGAACATGCTCGCCCGCCCTTTGCGCGGTCCGGGGACCCCGATTTATGCTAACGAGTTACTGGTTTCTTTTCTGTTAAATTACAGTAAATTGGCCTTATGGTTATTTTGACAAGATAAGTAATGGTTTCTATTATATAGTCCCAGAAATAAACTTCTTTTGATAAACTTTTCAAAGAGAACCAACAGTTTAAAAAAGGGAGGGGCCAAACAGATCTGAGCACTGATTCCAAATTATCAGGAAAATTTTGGGAGGCTTTCAAGAAAAGATCTTTTCTAGATGCTCTTCGCTGGCAATTTACAAACTAGAGAAAAACCTTTCCGAACTTAATTTCGTGTTTATGCTGCAGCGGAGCACCGAACCGGATCCCTGGCTGAGTAGAAGGCGGACTTGAGCGGAATAAACAACCGAAAGACAACTCATTTTCTCAAGAGGCGGTTTTAAATTGAGCGCTCGCTTTGTTATTGGTGCACAACCTGAAGAGTTCATGGCATTGATCGGGGAGAGAGCCTTGAAACCATGGTTAAAAAAAAAACAACACACAAAAAAAAACAAGCGGCTCAAGCGATTGGTCGAATCTTTGTTCAGAGCCGCTTGACGATTGGAGGAAAAAATCTTATGCGCGAACTGGTTGTGTTCTGTAAACCCCCTTTGATTGGCGGAGGCTGCGAGTTTTGAATTCTCGAGCGGCGGTTACGAGTCTCATTTTTGGAAGGAATTTTTGTATTGCTCGCCGATGGGCGAAGGTGTTGCTGGTGTCAAGAGGAGAGGTAGATGAAGATCGTTTTCCCGTAGGCCGCTATGGCGGAAAGAAAGCAGGGCATTGGACCAGCCGGGCTTCAGGAACCGTGCTCTCCGGAGCGGAGCAGTCGCTGGGCTGCCTCACCCGGCTGCGAAGATGGAAACGACGCCGTGTTGTCACTCAGCCACTTCTCCCGGCCGCCCTTCCTCAGTTTCGGCTCGGTCCGCGTCGGTACTTCGTGCGTTCGCCGTCTGGCCGTGGAGAACCCCAACGCGGAGCCTGTCCACGGGGCCGTCTACCGCCCGCCGCCCGCCTCCAAAGGCTTCACGGTGGAGCAGGACAGTTTCCTCCTTCAGGTGCTTTGGCAGGGGAGGGGCGGCTCTAAGGTGGCCGGCAACATCAAATGCTAGCGCTGCGGTCTAAGCCGGATGCGGAGGGATGTTAATGTTCATGTGGCAGCGGTAGTCTAAAAGATTGGCCGGTATGAAGAAACGTTTAAATGGCAATGGTAAATGTAGCAATACACTATGCCGGTATTTATAGGCTTTACTCCCTGAATTTCAATTGATCAGGGACGTTATGAAATAATCTTCAATTTATGGATAACGTCTGCTGATGCTGTCCCAAAAATCCTACTTATTTTTAAAGAATGTTGTAAGTTAATTTCTTGTTACTGTTTCTAGGCAAGTGGGAACCTTGGGATATGTTAATGGTTAATAAATATATAGCCTCCCCAAACGAGGCTCTTTCTATCTACTAGGATTATTTTTGGTAGAATATAAACGTAATGAACACTTTTTATATTAGGAGTTGCTAAAAGAATTTTCCAGCTTCCTTTTCCAAGCCGGGATAAAAATAAGACGCAAGGTAAGCTGCTGGTGGAAAGGAGGTGATCCATTTATTCCCCAAAGCTAAGAGGCTTGCTCTTGAGTGTAGGCGCCAGAGAAAATGGGTTCTTTGTTTTATAGCAGCGGTTCTCAACCTGTGGGTCGTGACCCCATTTGGGATCAAACGACCATTTCACGGGGGTCGCCAAACAGTGCAGTCCGCCATTTTTTTCCCTTTCCTTAGCTGTGCTACTCTTTTTATTCTATTGGCTTTTGAAAGCCAATAGAATAGACTCTCTTGAATAGAGTCTAATTCTATTGGCTTTCAAAAGCCAATAGGAATTGTCCAGGCTGTCTCTGCCCTGCTGAGCCCACCAAAAGTCCCATTCTGCAAATGGTGCTGCAAGTTGTTTGCAGCAAAGGCAAGCTGTCTGGAAGTTTCCACCCCTCCTTGCTGAGCAACTACTAAAAATGTAAGTAAAAGAGGGGTGGGAGGCCGGCAGGCGCAGAGAGGGTTGCTGGCGCGCGTGGGGCCCGGCGGGTGCCTTACCTCCCTTGAGCTGGGCCAGCTGGTGGCCCAGCCGGTGGTTGGCCTGCGCCATCTCTGCCACTTGCCAGTTATGCCTCGGCCAGCGCAGGGGGTGGCACCACGCATGCGCAGCGCTCCCAGGCAGGGAAAGTCCTTGACTTACGACCAGTTAGGTAGTCCTCGACTTATGACCAGTTGAGTAGTCCTCGACTTACAACCGGTTAGATAGTCCTTGACTTACAACCGGTTGGGTAGTCCTCGACTTACAACCGGTTGGGGGTCACGGCATTAAAAAGGTTGAGAACCACTGTTTTATAGGGGAATTGGTCCTTGGTAGGGGGCGAGGGTGTCTATGCGTTGGCTGGTTGCAGTGCTTGACTCTATCAAAATGTCAGTCTTAATTGTCCACCCTGGTGGCGTGCCTTTTGCTGTGTCTGGACAGCCTATTTGTGGGTATGGGGAAATGTGACTAGGTTCTTTGGTGAATTACTCTTGCCCAGGTGCTTGGTTTTGCTATTGTCAATTGACAGCAGAAGTACAATTTACCAATCTATTGCTACAATGTATTTCCCATAGTTTTCCATCTCAGTGAATCATGGATTGTGTTAATGACTAAGAGACAGCTGGGACAGTGAGAGAAATTTGGTGTAAAGAATATTCTGTGATTATTATTGATTATTAAAATAAAATACTTTCCACAAACTAAAGGCTAACATGAACATGATAATATATATAATGTCTATTTATGTAGTGTCAATTCATACGTACTATTCAATTTGGTGGAGGGGGTGCCTTCAAATTAATATTGACTCCTGGCCACTATTTGGACTACAATGCATATAGTTTTCTTGGCAAGATTTTGGAAGTTTACCATTGCCTTTTTCCTAGGCTGAATGAGAGTAATTGCTTCAAGTTGTCTTTGTACCTAAAGTGTGACTAGAATTCAGCAGAAGCTGGCTACAAAGGAGGTTTCTTTTTATTTTGTCCAATTTGCTTTGCCTATCAGGAGTCAATTGGCTTTAAGGACACATTCCAGAGAAGAAAGCTATTAAAAGGTGGGGTGGGGGCAACAGATCATGGGCTTTTTTAACTGCTATCACCCTCTTCACTAATGCATATATTGGCTGGTAGGTTATTTGAACTTTGGAGGCTTGTATATGTTAAGAGTTAAGTGTTTTTTAAGTAGGGTTTTTTGTGAACTGTAATGTTACAAATATTGTTTATAGAGCACAGTCTTGGTCTGAATTTATATGGGTACATGATATTATGAAAATATTAAATGTGACAAAGTTGTCAGAATCTTGTTTCAGAAGGTTTTTTATTTTTGGATTTGAGTGGCATATAAATTTCAAAAATAAAATATCTATTGTGATATTTTGTTGCTGCCTATAGATAAATATTATGCCATACTCACAAAATATATAAGCATGATTTTATACATTTTAAAGAGTTATATTTTAAACAGCTATAATTTGACGTTATATTTTGGGCTACACTATGGAAACCACAGTTCTGCTATTGAAAGCTCCTAAGTTTCAAAGCAAATATGGAGATTGTAAAAAAAGCAAAATTTGATCTACTACTAGTGATCCCTACTTTCCTGGAGAATGATACAATTAAATATACTCTTGGAATATAACTTTTAACATTCAAAGAAGCTAGGTTCATACAAGATTTTTAACTGGGCGTATTCTTCATGTATTTGTCACAGTTACTATGCCATCTTCCTGTTTCATTTTTTTTTTTTTTTTTTTTTTTTTTGCAGCCTGGAGAGAGGATCTATATATTAATAACATGGACACCACTAGAAGGCGGCAAAGTTCGAGAGCTCATAACTTTAATTATAAATGATGTTGTAAAACATCGAGCAGTTTTGCTGGGAAATGCTGAGCAGCCTATAACAAAGAAGGTAGGAAGCTCTTTAAAATCTTTCTTGTTCTGCTTATTAATAAAGTTAGTCTTTTGGCATACAGAATATCTATCTATGTAATAAGCTTTTCTGCATAAATTGTTGGCATGTTTGAAAGTGCAAAACCACATATCAGTGTAATTAAAGATGCAGAAATGTAATAGGCCTATGACCTTTATAATTATTTAAAATCTTCATAGCACTTATATCTATATTCCCATGCTGCCTTTGAAATTTTTAGTATATCTCCCTTGGTATCTTGAATTTCCCCCAACATTGGATTTTACAAAATGAAAAATGGGTATTGTAAATAAATATGCCAAAGAGATACACAAATAGTAGAGGTAAAATACTGCAATACTGATGCCGATTTTAAAAATGAGAATCAGTGTTCCTTTGTATTTACTTATAAATATGTCCCAGGCAGTATGAACTTTTAATTTCATAGGGAAAATAAGGAAAATGACCAAAAATATAATACTTGCCTATATATAAATAAATATTTATTTATTTATTTACTGTCATTTCAGAAAAATCTGTGGGATACTATTAAAAGAAGAATTCCTGTACAATCACGAAAAAGAGTGCCAGTCATTAAAAGTATTAATAAAACTTTTCAGATGTCTGAACAAACAGAGAAAAATAGAAGCCCTCTTCAGTCCTGTGAGAATCTGGAAGTGAGCTCAAACAGAATTTCACCTAATGGAAATTCCTTAGTCATTTCAGAACATAAGCTTTCTATTTCCCCTATTAATCCCATCAGTCAGAAAAACCAACATGTCATTTATACTCCCCTATCATCTACGTATTCTGTTCCAGAAGCACCAGCATGTCATAAGTTATTAAACAATATAACAGAAACCCCTACTGTTACAACTCTATATGACAATGTTTTGGAAAAAAAGAAAGTACACCAAGATAATGTTATTAACTCAGCAGAAATAAATGCAAGTTCTGTCTATACACCAGAACAATTGAATATATCTTTGAATCGTAGGAAGATTTTAAGTCCTGATTCTTTTATAAACAATAGTTACGAAGTTACGGAAGAACTTGATGCAGCTACAGCAATGCCTATTCTTTCACCTGATCAGTTTTTAAGAGAGAATCAAATAGTTACTCAGCCAAACCCAGAATGCAAACCAGTGTCCTTTACTTCAGATGTGAAATCATGTATATCAACAGCAAAATTTTCAAAACAGAAAGAAAAGATACAAGTTTCATTTTTCATCGAACCTCAACTTTCCACCAAAGCTCCCATTGATACAAATGAAAGAAATCCTACGACATGTTCTTATGATAAGATTGAACAAAATGTCAGATCCAAAACAAGTAATCAAGCTCACTGCCTTCAGAACAAAAAAAGGCCTTTGCTTTCTAGCACTGTTACCAAAACTAAACCCAATCCTGAGGGAAAAGAAACAAAGATGTTAAAACTAAAATCTAAAAAAAGTCTTTCTAATGCAATAGAGCATTGTATGGACATTATCCCTAGAGCTGCAAACCTGGACACATTGCCAAGACTTCCAGTTATAGAAAGTGTTTCAAATGAAACTAAGTGTATCAAAGATAAAGCTAGTTTCATTTATTTGGAATCATCTTCTCATAATCGTAAAAGAAAAAGTGGAGAATATTTAGAGGATGTTAAGAATGGAAGAGAAGAATATGCAGAAAATTTAGGAAGAAAAAGAACTCTGAAGTCCTGTGATGAAAATGGAAGCAAGAGTGATTTGAAATGCTCAGTTTCCAAATCTCAGAATGGAGATAAGCAAAAGACGAGAAGTGGTAATGTAATTTAATTTTGAATCGGTATTCTGTTAGAAAAATAATATTTTACGCAGCTCAGAGTGAAGCAATCTTTTGTTCTCATATTGTGATTGCAAAGTGATAGAACAGTTTACTTATATAAATTCTTATTCTTTTGCTTCAATTTCACATTTTGGATGATTGGGTTTTTTATTGTTTTCAGGTTCTGCATCTCAAAAATCTAAGAATTTTAAAAGAACAAAAAATATTGTTCCTGTTGCACAGTCTCAGCTGACTTTTGTGAAGCCTTTAAAAACAGGTAAACATAAATTCCTGGCATTTTGCATTTTGAAAGAAAGGATTTTTTAAAAAAAAAATAGTTAGAAATAATATTGGTAAAGTTTATCTAAAATACATTGGGTGAAATAGTAAAAATAGCAAAAGTTAGAATTATATGGTTTGCCTTTTCATTTTTGTACCACACCCTCTAATTTAGTCTTCAGGAAAAGCTGGCATGGGGTCTTGAAGGAAAAGCTGTTGGCTGGAGATGGTTGGTGCAAGAACAGAGAGGGCACCCCCACATCTCCATTTCAAACCCATTTTTTTAGTTTATTTTTTGTAATTTTGATCTGTTTTTATATTTATAACTGTTTGGATATTTGTATATTTTATCCCATTGTAAGCTGTTCAGAGTCACCTCAAACTGAGATAGCGCCAAATAAATTTAATAATATTATTTTCACAGGTTCAAATATACGAAGAATAGTTCTTTTTCAGGAAATATGTGGCATGAATTCAAATTTGTCTCATTAATCTAACAATTCATAACAAGTTTCATAGTCTTTAGTATGAATGGATGAGTTAATAAATTGTCACATATAATTAGCCTCCTTATTTCCTTGCTTAGATGGTAATTATAATATATGGAATTTAACTATTGCTCCTCTAGGTTCTATTAGTCATTTTACCATATATGGTGTTGCATAAGCTGTGCTTGCTATAATTTTCCTAACCCTTGATAAATGTTTATTTAAAAATATATGTGGCTATCCTTTTTATTTAACATGACACTGGGTTATACAAACAACAATAAAAACAAAATCCAACATAGTAAAATCCCAGTGTTTCTGGGCCTCTTATACGTCTCCACATATCCATAAAAAACCTTTCTGGGTTCCAACTTTAAACTATCTCAGACCTGAAAAAAGCTAGGTTTTCATGGCTGTTGAAAGACTAAGAAGACCTGTTATTTTAAGGGGGAATAGTTCCATGTTACTGATGCTGGGATTTTTTTGGGTGCTCATCCTCTGAACTCCATGAATGATGTGGCAAAGATCAAAAAAGTATCATGTAGTCGTGATTTAGACCACGCAGAGTGAGGGCTGACTTGGGAGAGTGAAAGGCAAACTCCTAGATATGCCGTTTTCAATCCAAGATGGCTAATTCCAGTTTACAATAATATATGTTCTTTTAAGTATAGACACAGTGTAGAACCTGATGAATTCTATATGTAGAATTATTGGTTGCATATACATATTGAACAAGAAAGCTAAGTATAATAAAAAAAGAGAATTTAAACAGAATTTGCCTCAGGTTTGAGAATTTATGGAGAAAAATGGACACTTGTGTGAAATCTTGAAACAACTGTTCCATTACAGTTGTTCATCTATTCTGTTATCTCATATTTTGTAGCACTGTACAAAACAATGGAAAGAGCCACTTCACAGAATTATTTAATATATGCAAATCAACATTTATCAGTATTAAAGCAGCCATGTCATTTGAAAGGCTTGGGCTGCTCCTTTGAAAGCTTGTCCCCACAACTTTTTATGCATTGCACTTGATCGTTGCCAAAAGACCGAGAAGCAATCAGTATTTGTATGTTCATTCAGACCTGCCTCACTTTATTGGAAGTTATAGCAGTGTTGTTTATTAATGTACATTCATATTCAAATAACTGGGATAACCTTCAAAGCAGTCACACTAAGTAGAAATGCCAGTGTAAGAGTTTATGTACTTCAAGAAATGTCCATTTCCAGTGTTTTGCCCAGCACTTCCTAGTCTTCATTTGCTGTTAGAAATTGAGCTTTGATATATTCTCTTTAGGTGATAAGTACTTCAGTGTTTCAGCAAAAACAATAATATGATTTTTAATTATTTTAAAAGATATTCCTAGGCATCCAATGCCTTTTGCGGCAAAGAATATGTTTTATGATGAGCAGTGGAAAGAAAAACAACAACGAGGTTTTACATGGTGGTTGAATTTTGTACTTACTCCTGATGACTTTACTCTGAAAACAGACATTTCACAAGGTAAAGCTGATCAATGGCATCTTAATATTTCAAGAGATAAGAGTAGTTGCAAAATATAAGAAATTAGCTGTCTATATGCATAAAAACTTTTCATTACAGTTTTTTCATGCATCTGCACATTTATTACAACCAGCTAGTAAAATAGTTGTGTAGTACCTGCTACTATTATCTGAAGTCAGCCTGGCAATCAGATTAAACCGTCTTTTCTCTTGGTTGCTGGACTTGCTTAAGATTTGATCACTTGTGCTCAGCATGTTTCAACCATCTGGCTACCCTTCTAATGACAATCTGATATTTCTTTCTTTTTTTTTTTTTTTTGAAAATTTTTATTTTTTTTAAAACATACAATCATTTATAAAAATACAATAAAATTTTAAAATAGAGAACCCCCCCCCCTTACCCTCCCTCCCACCCCCACCCCCCCTCCCTTCACTTCCCAGAGCAGAATACAGGGTTAAGAAAAAAAAAGAAAAAGAAAATTATAATAATTAAAAAAAAGAAAAAAAAAGAGAAAGAAAAAAAATATCATAATTAACCTTTAACTCCATAACTTATAAAACAATTCTCTATAATATTTGATATTCATTCATAAAATAAATAAAACTTTTTAATTCCATATTTTTTCTGAATATAATCTATCCACCTTCCCCATACAGTAATATATCTTTCTTGTGTATGATCCTTTAAATAAGCAGAAATTTTTGCCATTTCTGCAAAACTAGATACTTTAAATATCCATTCTTCTAAAGTAGGCAAAGAATCTTTCTTCCAATATAGACCTATTAGTAACCTTGCTGCAGTTAATAAATTCAACATCAATCAAAGTAGTTTCTTTTTCATTTAAGTCAACAAAAATACCAAGTAAAAATAGTTGAGGAGTAAACTTTATCTTCTTTCTAAAAATCTTTTGAATGTTCCACCAAATCATAATCCAAAAAGCCTTTACTTTTTTACAATTCCACCAAATATGAAAGTATGTCGCATCATTATTGCCACATCTCCAACATTTGGGCTGTATGTTGGAATACATACAAGATAATTTTTTAGGATCTAAATGCCATCTATAAAACATTTTATAAAAATTTTCTCTCAAATTTTGAGCTTGTGTAAATTTAACATTTCTTATCCAAATTATCTCCCATAAATCCAATGAGATCGGCTCCTGTATATTCTGAGCCCATTTAATCATACAATCTTTAACCAATTCTGTTTCCGAATCTAACTCTAATAAAACATTATATATTCTTTTTATATGAGCCGGACCTTGGTTTTTAATCTGAATAACCAATTGTCTATCTTCTAGTGTTATTCCCTCTTTCTTGTCTACAGTCCATCTATCCATTATTTGTAAATATTGAAACCATGACTGTAGAATATTTTGCTGCCTTAATACATCTAGGGATTTCAAATGCCAATTCAAACCAGAACAAATTAACAATTCTTTATATGAAATTTTATCAAAATTTGTCCCCTTAGAGGTTCCCTCAATTGCATGTCTGGGAATCCCCCAGATAGGTATTTTATAATTTAATCTATAATAATACTTCTTCCAAACACGAAGTAAGGCATTCCTCAAAATATGTGATTTAAAAGTCCGATCAACTTTCTTATTAAAAATTAAATATGCATGCCAACCATATATTAAATCCCAACCTTCCAAAAAAAGAATATCCATATTTGTTAAATTAAGCCAATCACTTAACCAAGTTAGGGCGGCTGCGTCATAATATAATTTCAAATTGGGTGCCTTAAGTCCCCCTCTTTCTCGAGCATCCTGTAATATCTTAAATTTAACCCTTGGTTTCTTCCCGGCCCATATAAAATTATTGATACCCTTTTGCCATTCCTCCAAATTTGCCTCTTTTTTAAGAATAGGTATCATCTGAAACAAAAAAAGAAACTTTGGTAGAACATTCATTTTTACAGCTGAAATTCTCCCCAACAATGACAATTGCAATTTTTTCCAATCTATTAAATCCTTTTGGACTTTTGCCCATAGTGGTTCATAATTGTTCTTGTACAATTTTCCATTTGAAGCAGTTAGATATACTCCCAAGTATTTAACCTTTTTTACCATCTGAAAACCTGTGGCTTTAATCAAACTTTCCCTTTCTTTAACTGACATATTCTTAGATAATATCTTAGTCTTATAATTATTAACTTTAAAACCAGAAACATTCCCATACTGTGTTATAAGTTCTAATAAACCATCAATCGCCTGATTCGGCTGTTCCAAAATTAAAACCAAATCATCCGCAAATGCCCGCAATTTATACTCATTCTTCCTTATCTTTACACCCTTAATTAACTTCGATTCCCGAATCTGAATCAATAAAATTTCCAATGTTAAAACAAATAACAATGGGGATAATGGACATCCTTGTCTTGTCCCTTTTTGAATATTAAAATTCTCAGTCAATCCCCCATTTACAACAATTTGTGCAGATTGCTGCTGATATATAGCTTTAAGTGCATGTAAAAAATTATCCCCAAAATTCATTTTCTCTACCAAAGAAAATAAAAATTGCCAGTCCAATTGATCAAAAGCTTTTTCAGCGTCCAAAAAGATAAAAGCCACAGGAATCTGATTATTCTTATCCAAGTACTCAATTAAGTTAATAATTTGTCTAACATTATGTTTCATATATCTCCCTGTTATAAATCCTGCTTGATCACTATGAATCAAGTCTTTCATAACCTGCATTAATCTATTTGCCAAAATTTTTGTAAAGATCTTATAATCAACATTCAATAATGAAATTGGCCTATAATTCTTAGGCTCTGTAAGATCCTGATCTTCCTTCGGAATCAGTGATATAAAAGCTCTTTTCCAAGAAGGAGGAACTTGCATACCCAACAAAATACTATTAAAGAGTTCCTTTAGTGGCTCTATCATTTCTTCAGATAAAATCTTATAATACCTAGAAGTCAGTCCATCTGTTCCAGGAGACTTTCCAACCTTTAACTGCTTAATAGCTAAGCCAATTTCCTCCACAGTAATTAAACTATTCATCCCATTTTGTTGTTCCTCTGAAAGTCTAGGAAAATGTACTGATTGGAAATATTTATCTATATCCAAACCCCTTATATTATCACTTGAATATAATTTTGTGTAAAAGTCCAAAAAGCTTTTTTTAATCAAATCTTGCTGAAAAACCTCAGTACCTTTATATTTTACTTTCTCTATAATTCTAGCTAGTGACAATCTGATATTTCTTAATAGGAATTTTACAGCCCCACAGATCTTTTCAGCATTTAGTAGCCATCTCCTTTACTGTGGTATGCATTGCTCTTAATTACCATTTTTCTTTCTGATCAGTCCCTAGTCTTCTCAGTTCTTCAACATTGCCTAAAGTAATGTCTTGTTTTCTTTTGTTTTTGGTTGAGTTTTGAGAATTGGATAGAAAGTAGCACAGGTAATCCTTGCTTAACAATTTCCTAGAGTTACTTAGGATCTGCTTTTAAAGTTCTGGTGGCCGTATGGGTGTGTGCGCGCGCGCGCACACACACACACACACAGCATGTGATCATATTTTGGGTATCTGGCAACTGGCTCACGTTTTCGGCTACCTGCAGCATCTTGCAGTCAACGTGGCTGCAATTTGGAGCATTTCTTTGCCAGTTTCTTCTGGTTTCCAGCAAAAATGCCAATTGATGAAAACACATTTGCTTAACGACCACCATATAAAGAATTTAAAATTGGTGTGATCATATAGTGACTCACTTAATGACCAGGAAATATCAGGAAAAGCACGTTAATCAAGGAAGTACATGAAATAATAATTTTTAAGATGAGATTGTGTAAGTGTTAAACACATACAACTATTTTCTCTTTATTAGTTAATACATCATGTCTCATCCTGGGAACAGAAACTTATAAATCTAGTGTTCCTAAAGCACCAACAAAAGAAGAAGCATCGTTAAGAGCATATACAACTCGATGCAAATTAAACAAACTTCGTAGGTCAGCTTGCCGTTTGTTCACCTGTGAGGAAATGGTGAAAGCAATAAAAAGGCTGGAGATTGAGATTGAAGCAAAACGCTTGCTAGTTCGAAAAGACCGACACCTTTGGAAGGATATTGGTAAGAATATAGTTGCATTTGGGGGGGGGGGGGTTGGCTTAAGAAAATTGATGGATAAACTGACCATGCCTCTGCTACTAATGTTATCATCAATATCTTTCTGTAACATTATTCAGAAATGCTTTCACTACATAATGATTTTGCCCCTGTCTTTCTTTCAGGAGAACGACAGAAAATCCTCAGCTGGATTTTATGTTACAATCCACTATGGTTGCGCATAGGCCTAGAAGTGAGTCTGTAATTTGTAATGATTATTCTGTAAGCAATATGCTATTTTGTGAAGTCTAATGATTATCATGTTACAAGGAACTGTTCAAGACCAGGATAAGATATCCTTTAATGCAAAATTCTTCTGGTTGGGAACGTAACGCTTAACACGAATAGGTATCAGTGGCCAAAACAAGTGAAGTATTTTGTGGCTCATTAAACTGATTTGCAGTAATAAGAACAGCTGCATTAACATAGTATGGTATATTGTTTTCTTCCTTTTCCATATTTTGTTCTATTGCTTCTTAAAAAATTCTGTGAAGATAAAACTTATAGGAATGCAGACTCAGCAAAATTAATGATATGTGTTTGCCAAATAGTTACAAAAATTTGAATGTCATCCTATTGCTAAAATAGTTTTATTCATATTTTGAATTATTTTCACCATTTTCTCTTTGTCAGACAATCTTTGGTGAACTGATTGCTTTGGAAAGTAACAGTGATGTAATGAGTTTAGCAGTATTTATACTTAATCGCTTGTTGTGGAACCCAGATATTGCAGCTGAATACAGACACCCAACTGTGCCTCACCTTTATCGAGACGGTAAAATTTTTCTTTGCTATTACATAAATGTATTTCAAAACTGAGAGCAAGTTTAGTATAGTGGTTAAAGGCACCAGGCTAGAGGCACCACTGGGAGATTATGAGTTTTAGTGCTGCCCTAGGCATGAAGCCAGCCAGGTGTCCTTGGGCCAATCATTTTCTATCCTTGTTGTTCGTCCATCGATTTCGATGAAGACCTTGACATCTTGTGGGTTATGGGCCATCAACGATGTGTCCATAGGTGGCTAATAAGACCGATGTTAGCACGGAATGTTCTGCCACATACTGAACAAAGAAATGTAGACACTGTTACTTCAGCATTTGCAGCTCTGGCTTTGCGGAGTGCTCGCTTTTCTTGTGCCAAGATTGTCCTTCTGTGTTCATATGTCTGGCAACCCTGGTACACCAAGGTGCGCCATGTCGGTCGATCATGCGCCAGAAGTTCCCAAGAGATGGTGTTAATATCCAGGGACTTAAGAGAGGCTTTCAGCGTGTCTTTGTATCGCTTCTTTTGTCCCCCGTGCGATCGCTTTCCTTAAGACAGCTCACCATAGAAGAGCTGTTTAGGGATGTGATGATCTGGCATCCTTACAACATGGCCTGCCCAACGCATCTGGGCTTTCATCAACAGAGTGTAAACTGATAATAGGCCTGCTCTGGAGAGGACATCTGTGTCTGGTATCTTATCCTGCCACCGGATCCTCAGAATTCTACGAAGGCAAGTCATGTGGAAGTAGTTCAGTTGCCTAACGTGCCTCCTGTACACTGTCCAGGTCTCACTAGCATACAATAGGGTAGTTAGCACTGCTGCCTGGTAAACTTTAAGCTTGGTAGCAAGACTTATTCCACGGCGGTCCCACACGTTAGTCTGCAATCTGCCAAATGCAGAACTTGCTTTGGCAATTCTACAGTTGACCTCGATGTCAATTGTCACTGCACGGGAGAGGGTACTACCAATATACATAAATTGGTCCACTGCTTGCAGCTTTTGTCCCTTTACTGTGATGGTAGGCTCTTGATATTGGGCTTTTGGAGCTGGCTGGTACATCACTTCAGTTTTCTTCGTGTTGATGAAGAGGCCAAAGTTGTCACAAGCGGCTGCGAATTTGGCTTGCATTTCCTGCTCCGATCCTGCATTAAGGGCACAGTCATCAGCAAAGAGGAGATCTCGTAGCACAGTTTCCTTTACCTTGGTGACAGCCTGAAGTCTTCGCAGGTTGAACAGTTTCCCATCGGTTCTGTACCTCAGATTAACTCCCACTGAGCTGTTCTGAAAGGCGTCTGACAGCATCCTAAGAAGAAGGAAATGGCAAACATTTCCAAAAATGATTAAAAAAAAATCCATGTAGGAATCCAGATTGACTGAAAACAACAAAGGTAAAAAAAAATAGAAGAAACATCTCTATATGCATCTCTATACTGCATTTATAGGTCATGAAGAGGCATTGTCCAAATTTACACTGAAAAAACTTCTACTACTGGTTTGCTTCCTTGATCGTGCCAAAGTGTCTCGAATTATTGAACACGACCCTTGCTTATTCTTCAAAAATGCAGAATTTAAGGTATTCTCACTTGTCTTGAATTATGTTTGCCTATAATCTGTATATATTTGTGTTTTTGAAAGACAAGCCATGCTAATTTCTTTAGAATATTTTTTGAATATAAGATTTTTTTTCAGGACTGATTAGAATTGAATCAGCAATGGGTTTATTACAAATTTTTGATCTACATGATATGTAACTAGCAGTTTTATTAATGATTGCAATTAATGTCCATAATATTAAAAACAAAGTATACAGCTAACAGTAATATTTATATTATAGTTCACTAACTTAGTACTCATTTATTATGTAGGATAGTAGCTCTATTGTATATGTGTACTGATTTTTTTTCCTCTTTATTTCTAGTCTAGTAAAGAAATATTACTAGCATTTTCCCGGGACTTTTTAAGTGGAGAAGGTGATCTTTCACGTCACCTTGGCTTCTTGGGTTTCCCTGTTAGCCACGTACAGACTCCGCTTGATGAATTTGACTTTGCAGTTACAAATCTAGCTACAGACTTACAATGTGGCATTCGTCTTGTGTAAGTTTTTGCTGAATTTTCTCATTACAATTACAAAAGTATGTTGCATGAAGAAATTAATTACTTTTTAATATGAAATATATGTATTTAAGGAGAACTTTAGAACTGCTGTCATCAGAGTGGACTCTTTCCAAAAAATTAAGAGTGCCTGCAATCAGCAGACTTCAGAAGATGCATAATGTTAAACTTGCTTTTGAGGTATTGAATGATTATGGAATTCAGTTGAAAGATGAACATGGTAAGTTCTAGAAAGTAACGGGGAAGTGGTATTTTACAAGTCTGTTGATATTGCTTTTCATCAATCAGTTTTATTGGTCTATAGGTTCAACCATTGACACAAAGGACATTGTAGATCGACATAGAGAGAAAACGTTTGCTTTGTTATGGAAAATAGTGTTCGCTTTTCAGGTACTGCATAATCATTGGTTTAATTTATCTTTAGAGCATAAAATAAAGTTATTCTCTTGCTTCAGAATTTCAGCAAACAATGGTCTGAGCGTGATACTATGGTATTACTTTGTTTCGTGCATAAAGCCATTGTGTAAAAGTAGATGTGCAGTATTCAATTTCAGAAAAAAAAAAATCAAAATAGATGACAACACCAATAAGAATATATTTATTAACATTTGGAGAGCTTTCATTGAAAGCTGTCGTACAGAGTAGCAGCTATGGATATTAAGATTTGCAACCTTTAAAATATATACAGAAATTATTAAGAAATTGATTATTATCATTATTTAGTTTAATTTTTAATTTTCATAATCATTTTTCAGCACTGTGTGCAGCCATGTCTTATGACCATATGGTAGCTGCATAATTCCAAGAAAAAAACCAGTTGCTTTAAAGCATTACAGGTAGAGTTTACGGTAGCGTTATTTCACATTTCGGAACATCTTTTTAGAATTGAGAGCAAAGCACTACAGAGTCCTAAATAGTTTATTTTAAATAATTTAGGCTTATATACATAGCTATATGGGACTGATTTCCTAGATTAAGACATTATTTTCACAGTCCCTCTGAATTATTAGAACTTTCTCTGGACTGTTCACAATCTGAACAAACTCAACAGTTTTGAAAATGTGTAATATCCTACACTTTACCTGTTGCCATTTTAGTTTTTGATAATTTCTGTCTTAGCAATTTGTTCAGAGTTGGTATGTTTTAACATCTTTTACTCAGAATGATTTTTAAAATTTCATCAATAATACTCTCAGTTTAATTATTTCACTGTATAAAGAATGTGTTATGAATATAATGGTGGTTGGATCTTATTTAGGTGAATATTTCTCTTGACGTGGATCAGCTAAAAGCAGAAATTGCTTTCTTAAAAAAATTGCAAGTTACAAAATTAAAAAGACCTGATCTGGAATCTGTCAGCAACATGGGAAATGACATCAGCAGGTCTTATTCGTATGACAGCTATGGTGACAATGTAAAACTGCTGATGGATTGGGTGAATGTTGTCTGTGGATTTTACAACATTAAGGTAAATAATTATTTCTTAAACAATTTCACAAAGCAGACTGTTCTGAATATGATAGTTATTAAACTTGATCAAATGTAATAATAATATTAATAATAAATAAAAATGAATTGAAACGTTGAGACAAGTGTATTTATGTTTTGATTATATATTTGTTATATGGATAATATTGCTGCAGTGAAAACTACAATATTAAAGCAAGAGTTGATATGATTTATTTATAATAGTATAGCATTTGCTACTGTCCTGTCTCTTCTTGGTACAGTTCTTTGATGCTAAATTGCATCATGGAAATAATTGCTTACTGATGGAGTATCATGATGATGATGATTTATAGCAACTTATGGCACAAAAAAAGGTACAAACATAATGGCCTGGCAGTATGATTGTGCTTAACATATAAAAGATAGTACTGTATGTTATTCCAAAGTATATTGCATATTGTTTGATTAACAATTACTTTGGTTAAGAAATTATGTGACACTGATTCCTTTTAAACTCACTAAATTTTCTACTAGTCAGTGTTATGCTAAGTCAACTATTTAATTTGATGTTAAATATTTAAATACGTTTATATTATGGTCATATATTCCTCTGTTTTAGTTTCAACAATTTGTAACACTAAAGATAAATCATGTGCTGAAATCTTTAAATAAGAACAGAGCTTAAATACAAACTTGTTGATGCTTCAGGTTAGTTTAGTAAAAGTGAAGGATGAGATCTGTCTCAAAATGTGTGCTTTTTTTTTTTTTTTACAAAACCACTGCAGAATGTTTGTGTCATCTAATTGTTGTGGAATAATACTCTCTCAGAGTAATATTCTATAGAGTAAGGATTTCCAAACTATTTGGCATCATATTTTCTTTTGGTTTTTTTATGTTTTATGTTTATATGTATGCAAAAGTATTTGGATACATTTTTCTTGTAACAAAAAAAAGAAAATGTAATTTAACATAAAATAATAGAAGTAAAATGAATTTGCTGACCTAGTCCCCACCTTTCCGCCACAATTTACTACTCATAGAGCCTTGTTTCTTTCTTTCCTATCAGCCTACTTGTCTCCCAATCTTAAACTGACTTAAAAAAAACTCACTTTAGGCTACTACATAAGAAAATGTAGACTTCTACATGTTGCCTTTTTAAAATAAGAGATATTTGTGAAAAAGAAAAAATCCAGAGGAATAGGTCCTAATCTCAGAATTAATGCTTTAGAACTGTTTTAACATAGATTTATTTACAGATTTATAGATTTAGATTTTTACAGCGATCACAGAGTTACCACTGGGAGCAACAATTGCTTTTTAATTTCCTTTATTCTAGGTGGAAAATTTCACAGTGTCCTTTTCAGATGGAAGAGTATTATGTTATTTGATTCATCATTATCACCCATGTTATGTGCCTTTGGAGGCTGTATGTAAACGCACTACTCAAACAGTAGAATGTACCAGAAATGGCACTCTTGGGCTGAATTCCTCTTCTGAGTCTGATGCTTCTCTAAATCTAATAAATGAAACTTTTGATCAAAGTGAGTTCATTAAAAATACAGCTGGCTTCAAAGCAGGTTGAAATTATGAGTTACTATTATTTCTGGTTTAATATATTTCATTTTTCATGTTTTTGCTTACAAAGCTATTAGTACTTCAGTGCTTTATAAAGAACTTCTTGACAATGAAAAGAGGAATTTTCAACTGATCAATGCTGCAGTTTCTGATCTGGGAGGTATTCCAGCTATGATTCAGTATTCAGACATGTCTAATACAATACCTGATGAGAAGGTAATCAGTCAGGTCATTAAAATTCAAAGTTGTTTTGTTTCCTCACAACCTAGTAAGTTTCTGTTTGTATGTTCTCTCTTTTTAGGTAGTCATTACTTATGTGTCATTTCTGTGTTCAAGACTTATAAGTCTTTCTAAAGAGATTCGAGCAGCTCTGTTGATTCAATCTGCTTGGAGAAAATACAGATTGAAAATAAAACTTGCTGAGGTATTCAGTTGCTTTCTATTTTGTTCTTTATTGTCTATTCAGACTACTGCTATTGGAAGAAAAGAGAATTGTCTATATTTTTTTTTTCCCAGACCAGGAAGCAAACATCTAATGCAGTAGTTGTAATTCAAAAGCACTGGAGAAGATATTTGGCTGTACTGGAACTTCAGAAATTAAAAAAAGCAACGCAAGAAGAAACTGAAAGAATTGCAATGCAGGTATAATGGACTTTGTATAAGTCAAAATAAATCAATTTTTACTTAAGATGGTTAAGAGGTGTAGTTTTTATTCGTGAAGTATCAGATTTCAAGTTCAAATAAATAAAGGTTTCACTGGGAGAATATTTGTTGGTCTTCATATTTTATTTTTTAAAAAAACCCTGAACAAGCAAATGCATAACTTGTGTTCTCTTCTTGTTATTCAGAGATGGCAAGAGGCTGTAATTGTCCTTCAAGCTTGGTACAGAATGAAGAGAGAGAGGCGGCGGTTTTTAAAGATGTCTGGAGCTGCATCTGTCATTCAAATACACTATCGTGCACATAGAGAACAAATGTTTCAGAGACAGAGGTTTTTGCAAATCCAAAAGGCAACTTTGTGTTTGCAAGCAGGCTACAGGGGTTTTAAAATTCGAAGAATGCTAAGACACCAACACATGGCTGCTACAAAAATCCAGGCTATGTACAGGGCTCATGCTGCTAGAATGAAATATCAAAGTTTGATTCAAGCGTCCATCGTGATTCAAAGATGGTACAGGACTTCTAAAAGTGGATCCAAAATAAGAAAAAAATTTCAGAAAACAAAGGCAGCTGTGATTTCCTTACAGGCAGTTTTGCGTGGTCAGCAAGTGAGAAAATGGCTTCAGAGGCAACATGTTGCTGCAATTACTATACAGTCTGCCTACAGAAAATATAAAGCTATGAAAAGATTCAGAATGGTGAGACATGCTGCTCTTACTATACAGCAGCATTATCGGGCTCACATCTCAAGTAAAAAACAGCAACAGGAATATATTGTTCTTCGCAACAGCACCCTGTTATTCCAGGCAACTTGGAGAGGAACTATTGTGAGGAAGCAAATAGAAAGACAGCATCAGGCTGCAGTGACTATTCAGTCCTATTACAGGATGCATGAGAATCAAGTTAAGTTTAAATATCTCAGGGATGCTGCAGTTACAATTCAGAGATGGTATCGTGCTATTATGCAAGTCCGTAATGCACAACAAAAATATCTTGCTTTAAAGGAAGCAGCTGTTAAAATGCAGGCAATTTACCGAGGTTTGAGAGAAAGGCGAAAAATCCAGCGCATGAACCAAGCAGCTATTTGTATCCAAGCCATGTTTAAAATGCATCGGAGTAATGTTCAATATAGGGCCCTGAAAAGGTCAGCTACTATAATTCAAGCACGATACAGAGCTTTCTGCAGAGGCCAGAAAGATCGGAAAAAATATCTGGCACTTAGAAAGTCATCTCTTATTCTTCAAGCAGCCTACAGAGGCATGAAAATTAGACAGGAATTGAGAAGTAGGCACCAGTGCATACTAGTTATTCAGTCATATTATCGAATGTACAGAGAACGGAAAGCTTATTTAAAGTTAGTTGCAGCAACAAAAGTGATTCAGCGTTGGTATCGTGCTTCCAGAGATAAAAATGCTCAGATACAAATGCTCAGATACAAATACAAAATGATGAAGATTTCTGCTCTCCAAATCCAGGCTGCTTTCCGAGGTATGAAAATTAGAGTCCTTTTAAAAAAGATGCACATGGCTGCCATCATCATTCAAAGAAATGTTAAAGCTTTTGTTCAGAGGCGTAAATTTATTTTTCTTAAATCAGCCGTTGTGACAATTCA
This sequence comes from Crotalus tigris, assembly GCF_016545835.1. NCBI lineage: Eukaryota > Metazoa > Chordata > Lepidosauria > Squamata > Viperidae > Crotalus > Crotalus tigris. The sequence goes on from NW_024097116.1 coordinate 704,359, forward strand.
GAGAAGGTATCGAGCAAAACGGCAACGCGAGAAGTTCCTTCATTTACGCAGAGCCGTGATTGTAATACAGTCTACCATCAGAGGCCTGCTTGTTAGGAGATACGTAAAGCAAATGCATCTGGCTGCTGCAGTTATCCAGGCAACCTTTCGGATGCACATAGCCTACACTCAATACAGAACTGTGAAGTCTGCTTGTGTTGTAATACAGCAACATTGTAGGGCATACCGAAAAGGCAAGCAAGCCAGAGCTTTGTACTTAAAGCAGCGTCGCTCTGCTTTAATTCTTCAGGCAGCTTACAGAGGAATGAAAGTGAGGCATGTGTTAAAGAAAAAACACGAAGCTGCAGTAGTCATACAAAGTAACTATAGAAAACACAGGCAATGGAAGTCCTACAGAAATATTCAGTGGGCAGTCAGACTCATCCAGGAGAGAGTCAGAGCCAACCAAGAGAGCAAAATTGCAGTCCAGCAATATTCTTCCATCAAGAAAGCTGCCATCTGCATTCAGAAAGCTTTTCGCAGGATGAAGGCAAGAAACCAAAAAAGGCAGGAAGCTGCTATCTTGCTTCAGCGGAACTTTAAAATGCAAAGAGCACATAAAAATTACATTACCTTAAAAGCGGCTGCTATATCTCTTCAGAGAAGGTATAGGGCATTGTTTGTGATGAGAAGACAAGCTAAAGAATATGCTTCTGTTCGTGCAAAAATTATTTGTGTGCAGTCTTTCTATAGAGGTTTTAAAATACGGAAAGAAGTCAAACGCCAGCATTTAGCAGCAACAGTCATTCAGGCAACATTTAGAATGTATAAAGTTAAACTAGCTTATCAGAAACTGAGATATGCTACTGTTACCATGCAGAAGTACTATCGATCAAAGGAAAAACATCAAAATACACATCAGACAATTCAGAAATCTATAATAAATCAGGTCACTTGCAGAGGAACAAAAATACAGCCAGAACTGGACACCATGCATGTTTCGGCAATTATCATCCAATCTGTTTATCGGATGTATGTACAGCAAAAACATTACAAATTGATATGCTGGGCTGTGATAATTATTCAATCTGCCTATCGTGGAATGGTAGCACGCAAGATAGCAAAGAAAATGCATGCAGCAAGAAACAGACAGTTGTGTCCTACAGCTGTGAATTGTAGAACTGAAGCTATTGAATCAAAGAGTCAGCGCCAGACAAATGAAGCCACAGAACAATACCAGAAATATTGGAAAGCTGCAGTTTTGATACAACAACATTATAGATTTTACCTGACTACGAAACATCATTCAATGGTTTATTTACTAACACATAAGAGTATAATTCTTTTGCAAGCTACAGTGAGAGGTTTCATTGAACGACAAAGGTTTTCCAGAATGAAAAGAAGTACGATAAAAATACAGGTATTTAAAAAAATCAGTTTTCCCCAGCATTCATTGCTGCCAGAATAAGCTTGAATTAAATATCGTTTGATACAATTTAACTACAAATTAAAAGCAAAATTATTTAAGTCCAGTACCTTTAAGATATGGAATATCTTTTTATAGCTGTCCCTCACCTATGTTAGGCTGCTGCTTTCATAATTTCATATTATGAGGCCATGAGCTCAAGTTCCATTTATATCCCTTTAAAACAGAGATGGTATCGAGGAAACTGGCAAAGGAGGAAATACCTGCAATATCGTAAGAAAATTATTATAATACAAAGAATGGTGAGGAGATGGATTAGCCGCAGAACTATAAATACAGTTGGAATTCCAAAAGACATAAACCCTCAAATTGTTAGCGCTGGAGTAACTAAGTTTCAGGTAAGTAAATTTCCAGAAAAATTATGCAGATTAGGAACATGCATAAAAGACAAAGTTTGTTTCAAAGCCAAATATTTTATTTGGGATTTTTTTTTCTTGGGCATGCAGTGATCCTGGTAAAAGAAATCGAATCAGCTTGTAATGAAGTTTCTGTTGTTCATGACTTAATTGTGGATATTTGGGATATCCACATTTAAATATTACCATCTTGTAGGACTTTAGAATTATACCTTTTTTATAGCAGCTCCTCCCTTCTGAGATCTGACAGGCCCCCTCGGGTCTTATTCTTCCAGAAAGTACGTAAAACCTGGCTCCCAGGCAATGGAATAGGGCAAGCCCAAGGTGGGCTGAGAATCTCTGCATAAAAGAAATGTGGCTGAGGCACAGGGTTTTTCTATTTTTATTGTTGGTTTTTATAATTGTTTATATTGCTTTATTGTTTGTAAGCTGTGCAGAGTTTTACGATGGACAGCTATATGAATATTTTTTTTTAAAAAAGTCAAACTTGCTCATTCTGCTTCAGATCAACTGACTCTAAAAACTCGCAAATGTGAAAACAATGATTTTTCTCTAGGATATTCTGTGAACTAGATCTAAAATCTTTTATATTGCTCAATGATTATCTGGGAATGTTTAATGAATAGCCCATTATCTAAAACTTTCCATTTATGAATTTTCATTGAATGATTTGAGAAAAAAAATTCTTTTTGGAGAAAAACAATGTTACCTGAAAAAAGTAGAGGAATTTATTTTTAAATAATAAAGCTACATTATTGGAAGTTTCTGCCACTTCTTTTATTCCTTAAACATGCAATTTTCCACTCTCCCCTTACAAGGCACTGTGGAGAGGATATTCTTGGAGAAAGAAGACTGATACTCCAGAAACCAGATCTCTGCGAGACAGTTTGATCATTGCCAATAAAGAAAGTAAAGAAGAGAAGAAGCTGTGCAATAGAACTTCAGTTGCTATTGATTATCTTCTTAGATATAAACATTTTTCTTACATTCTGACAGCTCTAAAGGATCTGGGTTAGTAATTTGATTCAAGGGCAGTCTTTATTTTTAAATATCAGTATACAAACATTCTTCTAAGTACAAAGTTAAACACCCCTTTGTTTGAAAAACGGACAAAACTAACTAAAAATTAGTTATTTTACCTGTTATTACTTTAGCCTTTAGAAGCATTGGTATCTTAAATGAAAGAGAACAGAAAGAGAGCGATACCTAGGTCAAAATTAAATACGTGTCTGAAAGAAATATTATTTCACCACTGGGTTACTCTATACATAGGGCAATTTTGATTCATATGTATGGAGGGAGTATGATGATTTGATGACTTATCTTGCCCTGTTGGTTGTTTCCTGATTATCGTCCACATGTAAGGCTGAAATTTGTGCAGTTGAGAGTTCCTCACAGTTTAAATAATGGTATGACTGGCAATGTAAAATGCAGTAATTCTTAAGTTCTAAATTATGATGCCTTTGAATGTTGTGAGCTCTGAGCCTAAGTTGCAGTAAATAGAATATCATAGGACTAGACCAGGCATGTCAAACTGCTGGCCCATGGGCCGGATGCATCATATTGAAACCACGCCCATCCCATTGCCAGCAATGGGGAAAAAGTCGCCTGATGTGTGACGTCGCGAATTTGACATGCCTGGACTAGACTAAGAGTTGATGTAAACACATACAATCAATTCTTCTGTTGTTCCAGTTGTATAAGGAATGGATTGGTCATTATATTTATTTCTACAATATATTTAGGTATTAGTTTGAAAAGATGTTAATATTTTTCCTGTTTTTCCTCTTGTCAGAGGTTGTAACTAGATTGTCTCCTGTTTGCTGTGAAAATATGGCCCAAACTAAAGCAGTCTGCACTATTTTTACTTTGATACGGAGCTGCAATAGAAGTGTCCCTAGCATGGATGTTATTAAATATTCTGTCCAAGTCTTGCTTAATTTATCAAAGGTATTTATATATTTTCATGTTTGTTGAAATTAAGCTGTTTTTTATTTTTCTGTAAGTTTATATCAATAAACTTACAAAATAATAATAACATTAGTTATTATTTTCTCATTTTTAATAAGTGCCAGAATTTAAATTTCAAGTTATATTGCAAATGAGAGCTAAACTCATTTACACTATTGAAGTCTATTTCAAGTTTAATTTAATGCAGTTATAAGCCGCATTCATGTTGTGAAAAGTACCAGTGATATTGGTTTTCAAAAAAAAATATCAGTCTGATTAGCGTTTCACATAATGTGCCATGATTCATATTGCAAAAAAAATACTCATTGTTCTTGTATCAGTCTGCCAAATAATCAAAAAGTATTTGAACAAAACACTTCATTTAAAAAAAAATAGGGAAAGTAAATTTTAAATTAAGGTCTAAGCATATTAGTTAATCCCACATAGCTACTGGAACTGCTTATGAAATAATTTGTGATAATGTACCTTTAGCGAGCTTTGATTGAATTCAGTATTTGGAAAAAATATATATTTGCAGATGATGAAAAAGTACCATCTAGAAACATTGTTGCTGTTCCCTATACTGGCAAGATATGGTTTGGAAAAACTGTATTTTGAGAGAAAGTTAAGAAAAGAAAGCCCTGGTTAGGCATTAGAAAAAAAAATGAATTTCATTAGGCAATTAAAAAAAAATCTTCAGGTTGATTTTCAAAACATTTAAGTAGTAAGACATTTATATGTCATAGAGGTCGGGGAGAGCAAGGTCTTATTTTTGCTAGTAAAAGAAGACATCTCTCCCCTCAATTCATAAGTTATAGTCAATTCTATTATAATAGTCATTGTTCTGCCTAAGTACAATCTTTTAATCTAGAATTAAGATATTTGCTAAAATAAAGTTAGCTTATTCTGCTTATATTATTCACATTTACTAACAAATAGACAAGAATGAGTTTATTTGTACCTTTGTATTGATGCTGTAAATCATTGGCATTTATTTGTCATTCTGCACTTCCAATAATGGTTTCACAAATGAACAATCCTAGGATTTTTGAGAATTAACTTACAACTCTTTTCATCTATTTAGTATGAAAGAACTACTGATGCTGTTTATTCGGTGGAAAATTCAGTAGGAACATTGTTGGATTTACTTCAGATGTACCGGGAAAGAGCTGGGGACAAAACTTCAGAAAAAAGTGGTAGTATTTTTACCAAGACATGTTGCTTATTTGCTCATCTCTCAAAGGACTCAAGAAGAGCTTCTGTAAGTTTTATTTGTTAACTTTTTGTGTCTTCATTATGTAGGAATTGCCAAAGTATATATTGAAATATAAATATATTCAAAAATTGGAATGCAAATTCTTTTTCTTGGTTGGGCCTGCATGCCAAAAAATAGCTAGGACTAGCCTTTGGGTTCAGATGTAGAAACTAGTAGTTGGAGGTAGCAGTGCAGTTGCTGGAGGTTTTTTAAAACAGACATAACAGTATTTTAGAATGAAATAGTGAGCAAATATTGAGCTCTTCCACTAAAATTGGTTGTTTTAAACTAAAATGTATTTTATGAATTGCCAAAATAATGTAAGAAGTTCACTATGCTATTATTATTTCATATATATATATATATATATATATATATATATATATATATATATATATATATATATATATATATATATATATCTCCAACTAACACTTGTTTTTATTACAATTGGGATTTGCAACTTGGTTGTTAAATGAAGCAGCTAATAAGTGACTGCTTATGGTCTTCAGCTTTCCTTTGCTTTCAGACCTGTGAAGGTTGTAAATGTGAGGGCTAGTTGCAAAGCTATTTTCATCATGATTATAACTGTTCAGTCACTATATGTGACCTACTATATAGTTAAAGGCAAATCTTGGATATTAGATTCTAAAATGGGATTTTCTTCTCTTAGTTATGCTGACAAATTTTAAATATGCTAAGGAAGATAGGAATTTGCTTCTTTGGGGTATATATTTGAAAGTAGACAATTTCTACTGATGTTTGCCTTTTAGTATGTAGATTATAAATCAGGTTGACTGGATCCCAAACGTTTAACAGTCTTTAAAAGTAGAACTTAGTTCAAAAAATTCATAATTGGTAGACCATACTACTTTGAAAAATTACTAGCTCTTCCTATTCTACAATTATGTGTTTTAATAAAATATGTCTTATTTTAAGTGTTTGAATTTGTTTTTTTCTATAGAGTGAATCCTGAATTTTGTATGCTATAGCCTGAGACTAGCTTTAAAATGAAGTACTTGGTGTAAATGAGGCATACTGAGATAGAAAGAACATCAAACTGGTCCAATTGAAAATTTGAAAGGCTTTTCAAAGATATACAGTTGTGAGGTTTCATTGAACAAATACTATATTTTAATAATAGTTGCTTATTTTTTAGGAGATTCGAAACAATCATAAAGTAGTTGCTAGCCTTCGGAGATTATTTAAACTAACAGCCCGTAAACATCAAATGGATGTCCAAAGAATGCTTGCCAAACAAAAATTAGATGCCTACATAAATGGACAGAGCTCCATTCCTGTAAAAGTAAAAATAATTTCAAGGTAAGTCTGAATTGTTGTAACTTTTAATTTTCTATTTCAAATTATACTTTTATTTTTATGGATTTCTTTTTCATCTTGTAGGCAGAGGCCAGATTGGGATTTAAGGAAAGATAATATAAGAGAGATTGTTGATCCATTGCAAGCCATTGAGATGGTAATGAACACACTTGGAATTTCTTGCAATTAAAACATGAAAGAGTTTATCATTATGACAGTTTCAGAAAAATTGGACTGGACTTCTTGTATCTATGTACACATTATGCAGCTGTTTTATAAAGCTTGTTTATCAATGTTGGAACTCAACTGTCAGTTAAACTAAACTTTTTATTGATATTTATCTGATGAATTAATAAAATCTCAAATGTTACTTTTATATAATTTAGAGCTACTGTGTACAATATAATAAGATTATTTTATACAATCAAACTGAAAGACTAAGGTTGTTAGTTAATGTAAAGTGTATATCTTTTGCTTTAGAGAGAAATTTGAAACAAATACAGCTTAATAGCATAAAATCAGCATGTAAAAGTTGTTTAAGGCTGAGCGTTGCTCTATGGGAAATTGCATTCTAAAGGACTGAACAAGGTTATTGAAAGACAACACTAGAAAAAAATATTTTGCGCTAACTTAAGTTCTCATAGTATTACTTCCCTTATACTGAATATTTTTTTCCTTGTGACACATTAAAAATATTTTTTTACATTTTGTTTTTACTTAATAAAATTATTTTCTGGTTTACGAATGGAAAATAGCTTTTCTTTTTGATCCCGACAATGGACAAATGGCTACAAAAGTTGATGGAGTTAGCAGAGTTGGCTAAATTGACTGCTTTGATCAAAGAAAAAAATGCAAATACTTTTATTTCTATTTGGAAACTGCTTCTGGACTTTGTGCTTGAGGTGGAAAAAAATGAAACTTTGATTTTGGGTTTTACCAGTTAGACAGAAATGGCTAGTTTAAACTATTATGTAAAAGTAAAAAAATGAGACTTGATGTTAATGCCTTATTCTATGGAACCAAAGAGAGTCAGAAGTCAATCCTTTTTTTTTTTTTTTACTTTTCTTTTCCCTTCCCTCCTCCCTATTTTTCCTACTATTTGCTTTTGTATTTTTTGTACATTATAACATAAACTAATAAAACTGTTTAAAAAAAGGAAAGTAGCTTTCTTATCCATAGAATTCTTATATTTTTGCTTTTTCTATTTGTTACTTCATGAGAAGTTCTTTCACAAAATATGACTACTAAATAGAAACATCAACATTATGAAAAAAAACTACCAGTAGATGCAAAACTGTTTATTCATATTCAGTTCATCTCACACTCTTCAATTACCAGTTTTATTGTCTCTTTTGTATGTTCTTCCGCTGATATATAGTTAATCATCGAGTTATAAATGTAATGGAGCCTGCCGATTACATTCATAATCCGAGTATTTGTTAGAGTGAATCATGTAAAATGAATGTAAAAACTCCCTGTGTTTGCCCATGCATTTGCTAATCAAACACACAGGTTGTTAAATGCACATGAGGTAACTCAGCGTGGAGAAGACCATGGGGGGGGGGGCTAGGGATGAAATGGCCACCTGCTTAAGACCAGTGGCCCACTGAAATATGCTCCACACAATTGCTCCCCCCCATTCTGCCATGCTAGGTCACTTACCTTGCAAAGATTTAGCGAGGTGTCTCCTCTCCAGCCTCTGCCATGCAAGATCATGGCCCGCCAAAGTTTCCAGTCTTGGTGCACAAAACGTTTGCACACTGACAGGAGCCTTTGGGGCAGCAAAATTGTGCTGCCTCAAAGAATCCTATTGGCTTGCAAACACTTCGGCAAGCCTTTGCAAAAAGCTTTTGTTGGCAAAAACGGAGCCCAGGAGGGACACTCTGGCCCCTCCCGGGCTTCGTTCTTGATGGCCAAGGCTTTTTGCAAAGATGACTGGAGCCTACAGGGACACAATCTAACTGCAGCACTGAAGCCTTCCCTCTGTTTATTTTTGCCCCAGATCTTGTACAGGCCTCAATTTGAAGAGAACAGGCCTAAAGTAGTGCAAGATTACACAAGATCAGTAGCCCAAAATCTCGCGCTACTGATCTTGCGGTACTTTAGGCCTCTATTCTCTGAATGCACCGAAGGCCTGAAGTAACGAAGCAGGCAAAGAAACTGCAGCAGAGAGGAGACAGTTCACTAATCTACTTCGCAAGGTGAGTTTCCACAGGCCCAATGCCTGTGGAGATCCAGTAGGGCAGGGCAAATGTTGCAGTGCCTCTGGTCATTTGTAAGGCTGAATGACTGCTGTGGTCCTGCAACATTTGTAATCTCAGGGCAGTTGTAAGTACTGGTGGGGCTATGTCGCTTAGTGAAGTGTTAATTCAATTACCTGTATTTGATGCCTACATATTATGTGGCTGAACCCATATTGTGGAACAACTGTCTCGAGTTTAAATAAACCCCATACCCCATAATTCACTCAAAAGATTTGTTTATTGAGGCCTTTTAATTGTATCAATTACTTTGGTTTTTACTGTTTTTAACACACTCATAAACACACGTGATTATCACATCTAAACAGCCTGATATGTGATTTATTCATTATTAACATGAGAGAAGATGGAAATTGATCCTATTGCCCAAACAGGAAGTGGCAGGTAGCTTATTGCTTCCCTCAAATGAGAGAAAAAGGCACAAAAATTCTGCAGATTTCACTGTAAGGCTTGTCTTTGATACACAGAAGTTGGTAGAATCCTTTCCTAAAGAATTTGACTTTGAATAAGCTTTTGATTTTCCTTCAAATCACAGAAGAATTAAAAGTAATTCCTACATGTTTAAATGTGTTTGCCTGTTTGATGGTAGTACTGTTCATCGATGAGTATGGCTAGCAAGCCTTTTAGTAAAAACTTCTATTTTTATTTTTTAATAGCTGATTGCAAGGCTTCCTTTCAATAAAATGCAGCAGCCTAAGGATCTGACCTATTATTTATTTTCTTCATCCTGGCAGAGCCCAAAATAGCTTACAACAGAAGAATAAAAAACATTAATAAGGCTATTGCAATAAAACCAACATTCAATCATGAATACAAAAAATAATGCAAATTTCATTTTAAAAGAAGCAAAGTAGGTAATCTAAAAGTTATTCTTAGCTCCAATTGTCTTGGTAAATATGCATGATTTTATTTAATATTTTTTTATATGTGAGTGGGGAGGAAGCAACCAACATCCCTTCACAAGAGTTCTATAACTGGAAAATGTTCTACTAAACATGTTTTTTTTTAAAAAATTAAGTTTTATTAATTTTCCAGTGGTGGAAAATTATTAATTTTCCAATGGTGGCAATAAACAATTAACATTTTCTCTCTTCTGCTATATAAATCAAAATGAGTAAGGAAGAAACAAAAACAAAAGCAAACATCACAGAGAAGAAACAAATATTTAAAGCACATTAATTAGGTAAAGCTGCCTTTTAGCTGCCAAAATAACACCAGGCTGATTCAGACTAGTTTAGTCCATTCCCTATGTAACGTATGTTTTCATTCCACACGATACCGATAACCAGGCCAAAAGTAACCCTAACAGCTAAATTCCTGTTATAGTCATTGAAGTGCAAGGACTGTGAGCCCATATTCTCTGTTTCTTTCTCTCTCTGTCTCTCCATATGCACCCATACATACACCCATACTCCTAACATATAGGCTATCTGTATCTGATGAGTTCCAACGAAATGGAGCTGGTTGTATTCTCATACTAGTAGTCAGTAGTGAATTTAACATGTATAATTTATCATTCCCTTAAGGCATGCTTATCCCTCTGAAGTTATAAATAGGTGTAGCAGTGTTCATGGGGGACTCAAAAAAGTCAAGTTGGTGGTATAAACCAGAGCTCCCCAACCTTTCCGGGTTAGTGGCCCAGAGGGAAAGGGAGGAACAGGGAAATGTGTGCCTGCACACCCCACTAGTGCATGTGCAAATGGGTGTGCCAAGCAGGCTTCCATACCAGTGCCTTTAAATCCTCAGGTGGATATCCCTTCATTCCCACACATTATTTGAATCAAGGGAGACCATCCAGTTATCAATTTTTCAAAGGAACTGGCCCCTTTGTAATCATTGAATTGTTGGCCTAATAATTCAAACCTCCATGTTTTGTTTAGTATATTTGTCGTCAGTTCAGTCTGGTCTTCTTTTTCCGGTTTCATCTGGCTTAAGTAAGAAGTCATGTCCAATGCTGTGATTGTTGTTTGGTTGTCTAGGTTCTCAATATGCTGTACTTGTTGATCTTCAGCATCCTCCATCTTAGTGTTGCTTTCTTCAGTTTCTGTTGCTTTTTGAATTGCAGATTTTTTTAGTTGAAATCAAGGTTTGATTATCAAAGTTCTCAATAGATTGTAATTGGTGCTCTTCTGTTGCTTTTTGAATTGTAGGTTCATCAGTTAAGATCTAGGCTTCATTTTGTAAATTTAGGGTCGCACCTTTGTCTTTCAGTCTGGAATTCATTAGCTAAGTAGCTTCAAGGATTTTTTCAGATTATAAGTTTATAGTCAATTTGTGGGTAGTGTTCCTCCATTTCTATGGTGTTTATAGATAGTCCTTTAGTGGAGGCTGTTTTTGATAGAAGTCAGTGAATGTCCACCTCCACTATTCCTAAAAGTTGTTTTCACCATCCAGCTGTTTCAAATTCTTATCTTTTTTAGATAGTACCAAGGACAAATCGGGACTGTAGACAGGTCTCACAGTCAAAAGAAAAAAAAAATCACTTGCTATACCAGGATTTGCCACAAGATGTCCCAACAGCATGTAAAGTCTTTTTCCAAACTCAAATTAGGCTTTTATCCAGTTTAATTTTTTTTCCAACTTAACAAGTGGATAAGGTAATAGGTCCTCATAGAAATAGGAACTTTTTGGGACCCAAATATCCAAAAAGTGCAAGTCCAGTTATTTAGTTGTTTAGTTTAGTTGTTCTTTTCTTTTCAAAGCTTTATTTTCCCAAAGTAGGCAGATGCCGCAATGTTAAAGGGGGAAAAGAAATTTCAAGAGGCTTTTACAGGAAGGTAGTTGGAATACAAGAAAGGTAAGGTAAGGTCTCACCCAATTCCTCCGCGGTGCTTTCATTGTGCTTGGTGGTGATTTTGTCTTTCAGCTGGTGTGGCTTAGTGATTGGCCATGTTGATGGCCGATATTTTCTCTGTCGGTCCAAAGGAGCTGCCTCGGATCAAACGGAAGGGCTACTGCCCTTCCGTGTTCTGTTGAGGGTTCTCCTCGTGGTCATCGCCACTCCAGGGTGACTTTTGACTCTTTTCAGGGTCGCCCAATGAAGGAAAAGTGGAGCGCTCCCCCCGCGTCTGCTGGTGCTACAATCGCAAACCGGAAGCCATGTTTTAAAATGTTTTAACTGCGGTAAATGTTGAACCGTGTGAGATTACGAACAAGTCCAGCCTAGTTGATTTTACTTTACATTCATAAATACTAAATCATTTAAGAGGTAATTGATTGTCAATGCTTACAGTGAACTTGTACTATAGTATTTTTAGGAATAGTGCTGTGTAGTCCTGTTTAGTTTCCAGTTTAACAGTCTAGCAATCACATCCTGCACTGGTTAAAGCTTGTATGCCGCTTATAATGATAGCCTTATATATAGTGGATTAAAATAATTCAAATGTGAGATTATTAAGGCACGAAACACTTCAGTGTTGTGGAGATACTGTTTAACAAAATGCAGATTATTACATATAGGTAATTAAAAACCCAGTTTAGGTTTAACTTCAGTCATATGAAAGACCTTTTAACAGATGACATAAGCATTGCAGGTTTTTTTCACATTTGAATCAATCTGATGAATCTGCTAGATTATGAATTAGCAATTAAATATTTTCCCCAGCCTTTTAATGTTACATTCGTAGACCTTGGAGTGGTATATTGTGAAATTCCTAAAGGAGATATTGCCTTCTTACAATTTAGAAGTAAATATACATAATTCTATTTGGGGAATAAAGTTTCATAGTAAAAAGAAGAACATTTTTCCTGTCAAACTTCATATTGCTGGCAAAGCCAAAAAAGTAAAAATGATATGGATTTCAGTAAAGTATTCTATGCCAGTCTGGTAGTAAATGCAGAAGAAACTATAATAGGAATTTCCCAGCTAGATTAAAGTGAGTTAATTAAGATTGAGTCTGAGGTATTTTTCCCTCAAACAGTCACTACCTAGACTGAGTAGCTGTTTAAGAAATAATCTTTTAGTTTATCTTCTGAAACCTTCCTGTCTGTCATGTTCTCCTATAAATTATTAACTGAACTGCCTTCAGAAATGGAGCAGCAAAACTGGGATAATACAAATTTGCCAGGAAGCACTCACGATGGGGTATAAAAGGTGGATGTTTTCATTTCTATTGTTTGCTGCAATGAGAAAACTTCTTGCTGAAGGTAAAAATCAAATATATGTATGTTGTGGTTAAAGTATCACTATTTTTTCAACAATTGTAAGGCAATTAATACTGATATACTAGGTTCAAAATGACTTGTATATCATCCCCTTTTGATTATGTTTTTTATTTTTAAGAAGAGTATGTGTAAAAATGTATGATTGCATGCATAACAAAAGGCTGAAAGTTGTGCTAGAAATCAAAAGATTTTGAATAACAATTTAATATTAACTAGGTTTTGTGTGTGGGGGGGGGAGGGAAACATTATAAATGGAAGGTCATGTTTATCTGGATGTAACAGATAATACAATAAGTCTCATATACAAACCTATGCATTTTAACTGCATTGTTTTGTAAGATTTTTAAAAGGACTGGTATTTAATCAGTAGGTTCTAATATCCCTTTAACAACTTCACTTTCCAGAATGTCTAGGTCTTGTAAAGTGAGCAAACCTACATGCATAGGAAGTTTTTTATTGTCAAAACTTGAGTCATGAAGTAGAAACTGGATTCTTCTGAGCATAGTCACTGATAACGTATTTTAAAGAAATGAGTTCTGTTTTTTTTTCCCATTTACCGATTGCCCTTGGTTGAAATGAAGTGGTTTGAATGGTATATTTTCATTTCTTCCTACTTGAATATTAATACATTTCTTCTAGACAAAGCTTGTGACTTCCCCAATATAGAAAATGGAAGGATTGCACTATATTATTATAGTTTTAAAAATTATTATTTTCCAATGAAGAGAGGCGAAAAACTCTCATATACCTGCTTGGCTGGGTATTCAACTGAAACTGGAAGTCAAAATGGAAGGGTAAACTGCACCAATGAAGGCTGGACACCAGTCCCCAAATGTTACAGTAAGTCCATATCCTTATCTTTCTAGTCCGGTAGAAAATAAATGTTACAGTATTCTTCATATTAGAAGAAAAAAAAATTATATATAAAGTTTAGCTAGGATGAACAATCTGTATATATAATTTGAAAGTTCAATAACTGACAAAAAAGTTCAAAATTGCCATCATGTGCCAGTGGGATGCTACAACTAATTGCAAATGCAAGCTAGTTGCCAAGCACCTGAAATGTGATCACATGACAGGATCGGCCATAAGTACTTTTAGGGGAGTTTGTTGTAACTTTGAATAGTTGTTAAGTGTCCAGTAATTTAAGTGAGGATGATCTGTAGATTTCTGAAGCTATTAACATGGCTTCTTGATGTATGGAATTTGGTTAAGTAACTTGAGGTCCTTTCTATAAGATAATTCTTGCCATGTAAGAGTTCAGATTTTATGAACAAAGAAAAAAATATAACATTTTTCTCATCTTTTCCTTTAACACGCTAAAGAGAAATGCACACAACCTACTTTGGATAATGGTATTTTTTCTGATACAAAATTATCCTACGACATCTGGGAAAACTTAAAATATAGTTGCCATTCAGGCTACGAAACTCCAGGAGGCAAGAGGAATGCAAGTATACAATGTCTTCAAGATGGATGGTCAGTTCAGCCAGAGTGTATGGAAGCAACTAAAAAACCTTTCGGTAATACTAAACAACCTGCGACCCATTGGGTCATTGTTTCAAAGATATTTCCTTAAAAAAACAACAACTGAATGATCAAAGGTAGACAAACCAGTGACACTGGAAGAGTCCTCCAATTTGCTACATTGAGTTTCCTTGTGGGAAGCTGGCAGTAAGGATGGAAATCCTTCCTCTTTCCTCTCCCCCTCCCCTCCTCTTCCCTCATCTCCGTTCCTCCCCCTCCCAAATGTTAATTCATTGAATTTCCTGCTTTTATCACTACCTGAAAGTTGCACAACTTTTCATCCTTTAACATCCATCTTCCCCAAGATAAAAAGTTTGCAAAGATTGAGGATGCAGTTCTGGCCAGGCTTGGAGCTTCTTGTGCAGAACCTGTCAATAACCCAAGAGACCAATGGAATTAAATCTGATCTTTAATTGACCAACTGAAGTCAATTAATTTAGGGAAAAAAGTGTTTTGAGTTATTTTGACTACGCTATACCTGACTTAATTTATGGTTAACTCATTACTTCCAAATTTAGACTTCCCTCCAGATAACTTAAAATGTCAGTGAATTATAAAATAACATCAGCAACAAATAATATGATATCTTTATACTGTATTGTTTTCTGTATAGCCTATTTTTCCTCTTCCCTTTTTTCAATGCCTATTTGGTTTTTCTACCATTTTTTTTTAGGGACTTGCTTAGTTCCAGATTTGTTGTATGGTCACTATCATACACTGCAGAGAGTGTTCAGTGTGCATGACAAGCTCAAATATGAATGCATGGATGGGTATGTTACAGCTGGAGGAAACACAACAGAAGAAGCACTATGTCAGATTCAAGGGTGGTCTCTTGTTCCCAAATGTACAAGTAAGTTAATTTACAAGACTTTGCTTTAGGCCAAGACTAATATTCCAACTAGCTGATACCTGTCAACACTGAAAAATAGGTCATTTATGTTCATTCTTATTTTGCCTTGTTTCTTAGAGTTAGAGTGTTCATCTCCAAATCCTATTGAACATGGAAAAGTCTATCCCAAGAAAGGCAATTATGAAGAAGGAGATGTAATTCAAATTATCTGTTTGGAAGGTTATACTTTAAGAGGATCTGAGTTAATTCAGTGTTATTACTTTGGCTGGTATCCACAATTTCCAATATGTGAAGGTACTTCTTTTATACTATTCATAGATCCCTATAATTTTGTTTGTATAATTGCTCATCTCACAAATATGACTCTGGCATACTAAATAACAACAACAGCAAAAAAAGCCTAATAAAAATCTATTACCGACAATAAAAGAAACTGAAAATCATTTAGAAATCCATCTGCAGGACAGTTCACTCAATTTTCCTAGCAACAGAGCCACTCCATGCCAACATTCCTAGATCCCCACAGCCAGATAGTAAAGCCCTGTTTTCAGACCTTTGAGTAAAGTCAGCAAGGTCAGAGCCAATCTTAGGGGATAATGACCTTTCACACGGTGGGTGCCACAGCAGAAAAGAATGAAGCTCATCATGAGATGAACTTCTTTTGTGGGTAGGACCTGCAACATACCACTCTTGCCAGACCTGATTGGCTGGGTAGATGTGATTGAGGAGAGGCAGTCTCTCGAACAACTCAGTCCCATGCCATATTTAAAGTTCAAACAGGTGAGTGCACTCCTCATAGGAGGTCCTATTAAATTTGCCTTCCAGCACAGCAGATGTTAAATCAAATTTGAGAATAGTCAGGCAGGAAAGATACTTGGCTTGCTTCAAAATTGGATTCAGAATCCAGGATTTAAAGAGTAGGTCATTTTGCTATTATCAATTAGGACTTGCTGCTTGAGGGGCATAGCCCACAAACAGTTAAAACTCTGAAGATAGAATAGAAGTTGTTAGAGCAACTGGGATCATTGGACAAGAGTTAAGCTTTGACCATAGAATTAAAACTGTCAGCCCTGCATGACCCTCGATTTTGGTAGAACAACCTTCATTAATATTTTCATTATACAATATATTCCTTTTCCCTATGCTTTATCAAAATCACCGATTATGTAATTTGCTTTAAATAAGTTGCAGAAATAGTTAGGAAGGAAAAATTATACTGCATCGTTAACTGAGGAACATAAGCCGAATGCTCATTTTTTATATGTAGTATGTTTATTTTTATAATTATTTTTTCCAAGTAGGTGTGTTTCACATTTTGGTTACCTGGAGGTCTGTGAAGGTTACTTTGATTTCACTTCACTTATTATCTTTGAAATGTGTAGTAAGTACAATGTACTTGATTTTTTTTTAGTAAAAATTAATGATGTTTTGTGTCTGTTTTAGTCCCAGATTTCTTTGGATATGGTTTTTCTGAAAGAGTGTGCTGTAAAGCTTTTATTGAAATAAAATGGTATTTTGCTATTGTTTATTATTTATTACTCTGATTACAGAAAGAAGAAACAAATGCCCTCCCCCACCTCAGCTCCCAAATACCAGATTGCTAACCAATTTAAGAACCTACCGTCAGGGAGACGTAATACATTATCAGTGTGAGCATTCATTCCAGCTTAATGGAATGGGAGAAATCCGATGTGAGAATGGGAAATGGACTTCACCTCCCAAATGCATAGGTCTGACTCTAAATATTAGTGTTAGATAATTATATAATGGAAGATGGAAGTTTAGTATATAACGTAATGCCTATGTTGTGTATTTTCTCTGCAAATATAAATGTGATATGCATTCAGGGCTATTTAGTCATCCAAAAATGAGTATTTTAAATATCAGACATTCTGGATAGCTAGTTCTGTCCAAGAGATTTAAATCATATTATATCTATAAGAATATCTTTATTCTCAAAATTAGAAGCTGTCCCTTTTCTAAGTCAGAGAGGCAGTAGGAAATTGATTAGTACCAAGTACATCCTTTTGCTGAGTCCTGAATTTTCCTAGCTATGACTTTGGCTCTCTTAATGCCAACGTGTTGAGAAAGAGAAAAGGGAAATGTGTAATTTAAAAATGCAAGAGGATTGAAATCCTATTTACTGTGTATAATAATTGTGATTAAGTATAGTTTAGCATCACTAGATTGTAGTTCTTGTACTTCTGTTTCCATCATTTTTATTTCTCAGATGTGGGCAGGGCATCAACCACAGAAGATTATCGGACTGTAGAAACTGGTGGGAACTGCAATTCGCCTCCTATAGTTAAAAATAGTATTACTATTAATGATATTGGTCAATTGGCAAGTTACAGTCCTGGATCTTTAGTGGAATATGTATGTCATCCTTTACATATAATGAAAGGATCCAGTACAGTTCATTGTATCCATGGAGCTTGGACTGAGCCACCAACTTGTTTAGGTAAGCTTTGAAAAATAAATACTGTACCTTATATAAATGGTTAAACTGAAGAATACTATGAAATAATAATAAATAAATAAAGGAATGATGTAATGCCAGATCTTACTATTTTAAAATCGTAGCACATTTGTCAGCTTTCATTCAAGATCTTCTGGAATATTTCTAGATATTTCTATGTATTATAGGAATATTGAAAACTAGTTATCATGGACATTTCCCCAAGAATGATGAATGAGCTCAGAACTCTATGTTAAAAGGTCTCATCCCTGATATGGCCACATGTATCATCTTTTTATTTTATATAAAATAATATCCTTATATTATTCTACATCAACAGTATATCTCTGGGGACTTCTGGTTTTGCATGGTAGCGACCGGTCGCAGGCTTGCAGATTCTCTGCATCCACGGCTAATTTCGCCCTGCCAGGGGACCCTAAGTGGGTCTAAGTCACCCTGGAGAGGCGACAAAGAAAGAAGGATGGTCTAGCGATTCTGGAACAGAGTGGCTATTCTGTTCAACTTGGGGAAAACCTTCTAACCTGACAGGAGAAAGGCTGGCCGTATTGCATTGACCAGCCCAAGCTAACTAGCACTGAAGTCCAAAAGCACTAACCAGCAAAACTATGAATAGCATGCTTGAAACTGGATGAGGAATTCGATCTTCTCTTTTTCTATTTTACATTTAATTTCCTGGAAAAGATCCCCAAGAAGCAAAATACCTCCAAAAGGGAAGGAGAGGGATTTCTGCCCCACCCTTATACTAATGGAAGTGGCAAATTAATCTTTTTATGGAGGATCAAAATATATGGAAGTGAAATAAATATAAAACCTGAAGCTTAAAACTCAAATCTGGATAAATCTAAAATTGTTTCAATGGTTAAGACTCTCATTTTAAAGATAATTGTTCATTTTGGAAATTGAAAAACAAATAGTTGTTGACACCTAGTGGCAGATGAAGACTATGACAGCTATGACTTTAATATAAGACTTGGCAAAATCTGGGAAAAGCTAATCTGTGTCTGTGACCTTCAAAGCTTTAACAACAAAGAACAGTTGTGACAAAAAAAGACAATAATCTGGACTGTAGACAAAGAGAGAATTATAAATTTCAGGAAAAAAACTTTTTTGAACTATTTGTATTACAAATATCTATCTAATTTGGACTCTAAAGCTATTTGCAGAGAAAAGAAAGGAAGAGGAAAACTCAAATTCTTGGCTATCATAGATCAAAGACATGTAGAAAGAACATATCAAGAAAACATAAATACATCACAGGAAGAACTATATATTATACTGCAACTAATTCAAACAACAATGACTGTAAACCACAAAGAAATCCAAAACAACTTTGAAAATATAAATCAATCTATTTCCAAGTTAACTCTACAACAAAAAAAATCCCAGAAAACAACAACAGAGAAGGAGCAGATAAAGCAGATAAATGGATATAGATGAGAATAAAGACTTAAAGATGAAACTTAACAAAACAAGGAAACATGATTTAATCCTAGCGGGAAAAAAAATCACAAGAATTGGGAAAAAAAACTTATCCCTTACGACTACAAAATAAATTTGAGGACAAGAAAACAGATTGGATAAAATGGAGTGTAGAGATGTCAGGAACATCGGAGAGAAAGGAAATGATAAGAGAAGTGGAGAGAAAGAAAAAGAAAAAGATTTTCAATAAACACGGAAAGGCAGACGTTCCGTACAAAGACACTTCTTGTGATTTACTTTTTACATCTACAGCAACATTTACGAACATACGGAAAAACTTTTTGATTCAGCAAAATACATTGATTAAGAAAGATATTGGGCAAAAGAAAAAGACTAAAGTGGAAACTAAGAAAATAGATGATGGGACTTACCAGAGACAATACTTAAAAAAGGAACATTTGTTTGAATATGGTTAAAAAAATAGAAAAGTTTTGGAATATATGTGTCACTCTAAGAGGGATGACTTCTGTAAATATAATATAGTATGCTTGTTTCCCTTTTTTGTTCTCTTTCTTGATATGAGTAATATAAAAAAGTTGAAATGACTTAGATAAAGAAAATGTTTTCGATATTTAAATGTGACTGAATTTAAGAAAATTATAATGGATAAAAATGTTTTGAATAAGAGTTAAAGGACTAGATTACTAGATGTATTAAATGGAATGTTTAAAGATTAAACATATTTTTAATTATGATTAAAAGGAACAAGAAATTTAGGAAATAAATACATATTAGCTTAGGAGGGATATATATTTTAAGTAGTATGTTATTTTTTATGCTTCTTTACTCTTGCTCTTCTTTCTTTTTTCTACTGTTTTATCTATTCCTTAAGATATGTAAAAGTGTGAGATGGTTCATATAGAAAAATAGAGTTAAATTCTTAAATGTAATTAATTTTTGAGAAAATCTAAACCAGTAAGAATATTTAGAATTTGGTGGCAGAAACAAATTAAAATAAGGACTATAACAGGATCTATGATAAGGCAATCAGAATGATTGGATAGAAAAGAAATATTATATTAATGTGATTATTATTTTTAGGACTATTGGGAAAAATTATATATTTAATTTTTATCAATCAAAACAATAAGAATTGTATTAACTTAATGTTTGCAAAAGAGGATACTCTGGGAAAAGAGGAAATCAATTAAAACTATTATGTGGATTATGGATTATAGAAATCAATTGTTAGTGATTATTTTACAAATATAACCCAGATAATACACTGTTCACCAATTATTAAGTGATTTAAAAAAATCAATAAGATATATTACAAAAAAACAAAACAAAACAGTATATCTCTGGATACTAAGCCTGTTTATATATTGCAGATGAAAGATATTAGATTAAAAGACCACTATAGTATATTACTATTCTATGAAATTTTTATTTACAAACTAGGCTAAAGAAACATGCAGTATGAGGTTTCTATAAACCTGATAATTATTCTTTCAAAATATAACGGTAGTTTCTCTCCAAACAACTCCAAAAAGTGTGCCCAAAAATTTCTTCTCGAAAACCGTTTGAAAACTGATTGCTCTAAGTGTGGTTAAAACACAACATTTGACCAGCATAGTTAACATTCAACATTGTTTGATTATCACAATTAACATAATCAACGTATCGTTTGATTATCACAATTGACATTATCCCCGTTTTATAAGATATAGCCAACAATAGACAAGCTCTGCCCATGATACATTTAGTGTTATGGACTGAGCTGCTGTAATGTGAAAAATACATGAAAGGATTAACCAATTGTTTTTTTTTTTGTTTTTGTTTTTGATACTGGGCACCATGATTCTAATAGTACTGTTGATCACCACAAGACTTTACTCACTAGGCCAGGAGACTATCAAAGAAAGAAAATCATTGTTAACCATAAATGAAGAATGTTCTCCTTTCTCATCTCCCAATATCAACAATCAACTAGATTTGTGACTTAGTAAATTACTGAGTACCAATAATTTTCTAACTTAATATATTATTGTTAACTCTTGTCTTACAGAGCCATGTTTAGCTAGGGAAGAAATTCCTGGCAATTACAACCTAGAAATGAAATGGAAGCTTGAAGAAGAGTGGTACTTGATGCATGGCGGATTTATTGAATTTGTATGTAAACCAGGATATGTTTTGCCACCCTTAGTCTCAGAATCCGAATTGCTGGTGCAATGTAATGATGGACAATTGAAATATCCTCAGTGTATTTCCAAAGGTAAAATGATGCTATTCTTAGCAAAAGTTTTATCTGGAGTTTGCCAAATTCCAAGATCCACAGACAGCAACCATTCAAAGTTATGGCAGTGATGAAAAAAAATGAACCTTTGCAGAACCAATTGCAAACAAGGATTGCTGGTATATCACCGGTGATGAAAAGTCAATCCTTGTATAAATGTTATTCTTTTATATAAAAACATAGTCACAGATAGATAACACACACACACACACACACACACACACACACACACACACACACACACATATATATATATATGTAGGTCTTTGTTGTTCGGGTTTTCTCCCGCATAAAATTGGAAGTGTCTTGGCGACGTTTCGACGAAGTCCCATTCATCATCTTCAGGCTGGTGTTTTCAGCTTCGTGCTTTGAGCAGCAATGTGTGGTCTTAGCCGTTTCTTCCTTTTAACTGCCAGTGGGGGTATGAACTGATTGGGTGGGAGCTTGGCTGTGTTCTGATTGGGTGGAGATGTGTTCTGAATGGTTAGGGGCTTGGCTGTGCTCTGATTGGCTGGGGGAGTGTTCTGTTTGGTTGTGCTCAGGTTAGTCTGAGTTGCAGAGGGGTTTAAGATTTTGGGCTGCCTTGCTATTTTTTGGCTTCACGTTCGTGGTTGTGCCTCCTCTTCATGGAGGGTGTCAGTTTGCTTCATGTATGGATTGGAGGGGTTTAAAGTGGCTAATGATGCAGCTGTGGTCTGGCTTCTGGTTTGTGGTCGTGCCTCGTCATCGGTGTGGCTTTGGGTTTGTTTTTTGCGTGGATGTGTGGTGGTGACCTCCTGTGTGGTTTTTGTGAGTGTGGGTCTGGTATCATTTTTTGTGTTAGGGAGTCGTTTGTCAATAAGGGCGGGTTTCCAAATGGCTGGTAGGCGGGAGGTATCATCTCGCTTGTTCATGCTGTGTGGGCGTTTTTCTATCTCGATGGCTTCTCTGATTATTCTGTTATTAAAATGTTCACTTTTGGCAATGGTTCTGGTATTTTTAAAGTCAATTTCGTGTCCTGTGGCTTTAAGGTGTTGGACCAGGGAAGATGTTGGTTCCTCTTTTTTGACTGAGTTCTTATGTTCTTCAATGCGTGCACTTATTCTTCTGTTGGTTTGTCCGATGTATGTGGTGGGACAAGTGGTGCATGGGATTTCGTATACTCCTTGATTTTCTAATTCAATTTTATCTTTGGGGTTTCTAAGGATGGTGGATATTTTTCTGTTTGTGCAGAATGCTGTTTTGATGTTGTGTTTATGGAGGATCTTACTGATTCTGTCTGTGGTGCCTTTTATGTATGGGAGGAGGGCTTTGCCGTTTTCTTGTTCTTTGTCTTGGATTTTAGTGGGGGTTTCTTTTTTGGATTAGGTTTGTAATCTTATTTCTATGGAATCCATTGGATGTTAGTACATTGGTGAGAGTGTGTAGTTCGTTTTTAGGTGTTGTTCGTCAGCTAAGCGTTTTGTTCTGGAGATGAGTGTCTTGGCTACAGAGTTGATCTGTGCTGGGTGGTGGTGTGAGAGAGCGTGCAGATAGCGGTTTGTGGGTGTTTTCTTCTGGTAGATGGTGTGTCCTAGGGAGCCATTGGATTTCTTGTAGACTAAGACATCCAGGACGGGAAGTTGGTTGTTAGCTTCTGTTTCCATGGTGAACTGTATTTTGGGGTGTAGGCTGTTGAGGTGTGTGAGGAAGTTGTCCAGTTTTTCGTTCCCATGTGGCCAGATTATGAAGGTGTCGTCTACGTATCTGAGCCAGAGTTTGGGTTTGTGATCAGATTTTTCTAGAGCTTGGGTTTCAAAGTGTTCCATGTAGAGGTTGGCAATGACAGGTGAGAGGGGTGATCCCATGGGTGCTCCTTCTGTTTGTTTGTAGTTTTGTCCATTATAGATGAAGTATGTGTTGGATAGGCAGTGGTTGGTCAGATCTAAGATGTGTTTGGGGGGGTTATATTTGTTTTGGATAGCTGTCAAGGCTTCTTTGATAGGCACTTGGGTGAAGAGGGATATGACATCGAAGCTCACGAGTAGGTCGCTGGGCTGTAAGTTTTGTTTCTTTATGATCTCTATAAACTGGAATGAGTTTTTTTACGTGTGAGGTGATGGATTCTGCATAGGGCTGTAGTTGTTTGGCGAGAAATTTGGCTAGGTTTTGTAGAGGTGAGCCTATGGAGCTGACTATAGGTCTGAGTGGGGGTTCCTTCTTTGTGTATCTTGGGGAGACCATAGAGTTTAGGGCATCTGGATGATTTCTCTCTGGGAATGATTCTTTGCTGGATCTCTTCGCTAATGGGGAAGGCTTTTATTTTGGATCTGGTGGTTTTTTCCAGGTAGGTGGTGGGATCTGTATTTAGGGGTTTGTATGTGGAGTCTTGGAGTAGGATGGTTAATTTGGTTTGGTAGTCAGATGTGTTCATAACCACCATGGCATTGCCCTTGTCTGCTGGTAGGATTATTATGCAACGCCACGGTGGTTATGAACACATCTGACTATATGCAACGCCACGGTGGTTATATATATTTGTGGATTGTTTGTCTGTTTTGTAACATCCTGAGTAGTTGAGGTGCTGGATCGTGTCTTTGGGGTTTCTTAAGATGTTGGCTATTTTTTGGTCAGTGCCGAAGGCTGTCTTGATATTGTGTTTGTGGAGAATTTTGCTGATTTATCTGTGGTGCCTTTGATGTAGGGGAGGAGGGCGATGTCATTGTACTGTTCTATGTCTCGGTCCTTGGGGGGTGTTTCCCTTTGGATTAGGTTGGTAATAGTATTTATTTGGAATCTGTTGGAGATTAATACGTTTGTGAGAGTGTGTAATTCAGTTTTCAGGTGGTCTTTTTCGGCTAGGCATTTGGTTCTGGAGATGAGGGTCTTGGCTACGGAGTTGATCTGTGCTGGGTGGTGGTGGGATTGTGCGTTTAAGTAGCGGTTGATGTGTGTTTTTTTCCAGTAGATGGTGTGTCCTAGGGAGCCATTGGGTTTTTTTGTAGATTAGGACATCCAGAAAGGGGAGTTGGTTGTTAGCTTCTATTTCCATCGTGAATTGTATTTTGGGGTGTAGGCTGTTGAGATGTGTGAGGAAGTTGTCCAGTTTTTCTTTCCCGTGTGGCCAAATTACAAAGGTGTCATCTCCATATCGGAGCCAGAGTTTGGGTTTGTGTTCAGATTTGTCTAAGGCGTTGGTTTTGAAGTGTTCCATGTATAGGTTTGCGATGACGGGTGAGAGGGGTGATCCCATAGGTGCTCATTCTATCTGTTTATATCTTTGTCCATTGTGGATGAAGTATGTGTTGGTTCAGCCACACCATCTACTGGAAAAAAACACACACCAACCGCTACTTAAATGCACAATCCCACCACCACCCGGCACAGATCAACTCCGTAGCCAAGACCCTCATCTCCAGAACCAAATGCCTAGCCAACAAAGACCACCTGAAAACTGAATTACACACTCTCACAAACATACTAATCTCCAATGGATTCCAAAGAAATACTATTACCTGTTGTGATTCCGTGCCAGCCTGTGCTCCCAACAGCTGAGGTGGAGGAGGCATTTGAAGGGCCATCAGGGGCAGAGGGAGGCTCTGATGAATTACAGGTTTGATGCAGAGCCTGGGCCCTCCAGTCATGTTCCTGATGAAGCTCAGCTGTATGAGGAAAATGAATCAGACTCGGAGGACTCACACCTAATGGACTTGCTAATTAATGCTCACACATGTTGTCATTTAGCGAGAGAAAATCAGCAGCAGTCAATACGGCAACTCCAGAGTAAAAGGAGAAGGCAATGAGAGGCAACGCCTTGGGACTGCTGTATAAAAAGAGGAGGTGTGGGCAGTGCTGGTTGTTGAAGGCAACCGTTTGCAAAGTGCTCCTTGGAATCCTGGTCTGTTCATCTTGCTTGTGACTACTTTTCTGTTTGCATCGTGTTTCCTGTGGACTATTTCCTTCCTTTGGACATGAGTTTTGCTGTTTGTGTTTTGGACTATTTGACAGGTTTGTCACCCATATTAAAAGGGGTTTGTTTTGTTTTAAAGTCTCCAGCCTATTGGATCAGCAGGGGTTTGGTCCTTGTGCCTTTAATAAGGACAGCAATAGGCTGGGATAGAACATTACCAACCTAATCCAAAGGGAAACATCCCCCAAGGACCGAGACATAGAACAGTACAACGACATTGCCCTCCTCCCCTACATCAAAGGCACCACAGATAAAATCAGCAAAATTCTCCACAAACACAATATCAAGACAGCCTTCGGCACCGACCAAAAAATAGCCAACATCTTAAGAAACCCCAAAGACACGATCCAGCTAGAAAACCAAGGAGTCTATGAAATACCATGCAAAATCTGCCCAGCCACATACATTGGACAAACTAATAGAAGAATAAACGCACGCATTGCAGAACACAAGAACGCAGTCAGAAAAGAAGAAAAAACTTCCTCCCTCTTCCAGCACCTTAAAGCTACAGGACAGGAAATTGATTTTGAAGGAACCAAACTAATCTCCAAAACTGAACACCACAACAAGAGAATAATTATGGAAGCCATCGAAATAGAAAAACACCCCCACAACATGAATAAACGTGATGATACCTCCCGCCTACCAGACATTTGGAAACTAGCCCTAATCAACAAACGAGTCCTAGCCACAAAAACTGACACCGGACCCAGGACAACACAGTATGCCACCACCATTCACCCTCACCAGACCCAAACCCATCCCTCAGATGAAATGCAACCACCATCCAGAAGCCAAACCATGACGACATCACCAGCTGCTGCACCTCCCTCCGACCCCCACACAAAGCAAACAGACACATGCCATGAACACAGAGCTAGACCGCAAACTCGGAGCCAAACCAAAACCCGGTATGTTACTTCACAGCCTTCAGCCCTGGACATCAGATCACAGAATTCAGGAGGCTACAATGCCAAAGCTCAGGATGTTATGACACAGCCAACCACCCAGGATGGTGCAACACAGAACTCAGGATATCACTACACTAGATCTCAGGATGTCATCACACAACCCATTACCCAGGTCGTTACAACACAAAAGACTAATGGGCATACAGCCAGCACCTCAACTACTCAGGATGTTACAAAACAGCCAAACAATCCACAAACAATAACTCCTACACAGCCAACCAATCCACCTACAGCAACTAAGCCAGCACTCCACACCCCCCCACCAATATATGTAGAGAGACGGCAGCTCCAATCACACTTTGCTCGCAGAAGCATGAAGCCGAAGACCCCAGCCTGAAGATGACGAGTGGGACCTCGTCAAAACGTCGCCAAGATACTCTCAATCTTACATGGGAAAAGGCCCGAATACACCAAGACCTGCATACCTATACCCGTGAAAATTTAATACATTTGTCAATTTGGTGTCTGTGAGATATCATCACAGGTTCAAGCTCTAATTCTTTGATTCATATTGCATTTTGGTTTGAAAATTTTTATTTGTTTATCAAAATATAAAATATAGAAATACAAAATACAAAAAAATACAAAAATAATGATAAAAAGGGAGGAATGGGGGAAGAAAGAAATGCATGAGGTAGAGGGGAAAAATGCATTGACTTCCAACTCTTTTTGGTGCAGTAGAGTAAAATAATAATATGAAACCTCAACTTTTTACTTTTATATAATAATACATACTAACCATTTCTATAATAACAAACATATCATTTGGCTGATATTGTAAAGTTGAGCCACTGTTTGTTGGTAAAATATCTAGGCATGTGTAGGAAGATACCTTAACAAAAAGGGAGGCTGATGTCTATATACTATTTTTGGACTTTATATTCCATTTGTTTTGAACTCCATTTATATTATAGTGTCCCTTAAGGAACTGTCATGACAAATGATATCCCCCAATAACAGCCTTATTTTACATTTTTCATAGCAACCTTTCATCCAGTTGTATCTTTTGCTCAGTACATAGCTAAAACATTTACTTTTTTAAAAAAACAAAAGGAAACTAGTTTTTTTCTGTCATTTAATAGGATATCACACTGTCATTTTATTTTGTTTTGTGGTGATGTCACAAAGATGAGAATGATGATGCTGCCTCTCATTTTGAATGGGGAAGCATTTTTACCCCAATTTTGCAGTTTACTACTTTCTATAAAATAGGGATTGCAGGAGAAAATTCATACAAAAGTGCCTGTCTTCTCTCCATTTTAAAACTGATTTTAGCCATAAAACATTACTGTCTTATGCTGCCTTTATTTTCTCCACTGTGTTTTGCAGGCTTAAGTGCTAACTGTGGTCCTCCACCTTCCATAGAAAATGGGGTTATTATGGGCTCATTAACAGAAAACTATGAAGATGGTTCAACAGTACAGTACAGTTGCAATGAATATCATGTTTTGCAAGGTTCCATAACAGTCTTTTGTTCAAGGAGCCAATGGACTACTCCACCTGTTTGTATAGGTATTGTATAGTATTGTTATCATTATAACACATATCCAAATAAACATGCAGCTTCAATATGTTTTAGAAAATTATTGGTGTCTTCAATCTTAAATGGGGGGGGGCTCCATATAAAGTTCTCCAATTGCTGAATTATATTACATGGCAATGAATTAGATGTTATGGTTATGCATTGTAGCACTGGAATGAAAGCTCATTTTGGTATATAACATCAATAGGAATAGACTGCTCTTGAGGAATGTGATTCTCATTCTGTGCTCAGCCTGAATGTTAATTCGTTGGAGCTTCAGTGGATTGGTTTTGAATTAAAGGGTGGATGTAATAACATCTCCCTGATTCATGATTTGATAGTGGATGAGAGGGTTGATTGATCATGTATTACTGAAATCTGATTGGGCATAGAGGAGTATATTCTCCTTTCTGGGTTTCAAGTGTGGCTCCAGTTGCCACTCTTGGTGATGGAGTGGCTATTGTTATCAGAGATGTTGTTGACTTTCAGAGGTATTGCCCCATAGATAATCAGTTGTGAGACCCCATTGATAAGTTTAGTCTCTAGAAAGCAACTTTAATTGTTGCTGTTGTATCGTATTCCTGAGATTCCTTGCCTGATTTGCTCGATGCAGTGGGCAGTTGATGTTAGAATTCCCCAGACTTACTGTATTGGGGCACTTCAACCTGCCTTCCCTAGATATAGAGCAGGAAACAGCTCAGAAGTTCCTGGCCACCATGGAAACTAGAGATCTCACTCAGATTATCTTACATCAATGGTGTTAGCCCTTTGTGGTAATTCAGAGAAGAAACACAACAATGAATACTAGCTTTATCTTCAAATCAGCTATCAAATGTAGGAGTCCCCAATTCCCGGTCCATGGACTGGCACCAGTCTGTGGCATGCTAGAAACTGGGCCATGCAAACAAGTGAAATCCTATCTGTGGGATGCAAGCAGCACATGAACCCACGCCCCTTCTAGTCCGTGGAAAAACCTCTCTCCACAGAACTGGTCCCTGGGTGCCCAAAGGATTGGGGGCTGCTGATCTAATGAGTGAAATTATGCAAATTGTTGATAATTCTAATGTATGGAGTTGTAGTTTATTAATGTTTACACTTTATCAGATGCAATGTAAGAAAATCACAATATCTAAGGGAAATGTTCTACTAAATTTCATGGTACGGTAAAAAAATAATAATATTCTGTTTATTTTCTAAAGAGCCGTGTACCTTGTCACAGGAAGAGATGGCGAAAAATAATTTGCGTTTGAGATGGAGTTTTGACAATCGACCTTATTTTCTTCATGGAGAATTTGTTGAATTTGTATGTAAAGCATACCACACTACACTTCTATCAAGTTCATCCTCTGATTTTAGAGTACAGTGTCAGAATGGACAACTATTGTATCCACAATGTGTTAGGAGTATATAGTAAGTAGAACATTATTGGCAATATATTTCCATACTTACATAGTTCTAGGTTTTCCTTATTCAAATGTATTTTAAGGATTTGGCCATATTGGCTACCAAAATGGTATTGAGACAATGTACAGTATATTAAAAACATTTCTCTAAAGCATTCAAACAATTATTGCTAACTCAAAAATACCATCAGTTTCCAAGGATTCCCTCTTTGGTTTCTTCCATTCTGCCATAATTAGAAAAGTAGAAGATTGTTATTTTTTAATTTATTAAAGCTCAGTTGAGCCTGAACTATTGGCAATATGAAAAATATTCTGTTTTATTAAATTAAACATCTCTAACCAAGACATAGCTTGGTTCAGGCACTATAGAACATTTGATGGATATTTATGCAATGCACCTTTATTATATAAAGCAGTTGGTTAAATAGAGGAAGGGAAAGTATTCCAGTATGTGGAACATAAAAGGAGATTTATACATTAGACAGTGTCAGTCTGTTCACAAATATGAAAAAAAATATTGCTATACAATTCTTCCTTTTTTTTTTTTAAAGATGAGAGATCAGTTGAAAGAAAATGCAGCGTTTTGCAACAGGTTAATTGGAAGTTACATTGGTTTATATAACCTCTTCTCTTTGAGCTGAGCAGTACTACTGTTTTATCACTTATGAATAATTAATATTACACACTAAACCAAGTTTTAGAAATGCTGGTTATAGTTATATTCTTTGTCTCTCATTGTAAGTAACACTAAATGTATTTGTTTTTCTTTAGGTAAGAAAATGAAAAAAAAAAAACCTTGAGTGACTTCTTTGCCTCATACCATGTTACAATAAGCAGACAAATTAACTTTCAATATGTACCTTTTTTTTTTTTTTACTGCTGGAAGACTATAGTCACTCAGGTTGATTGGAATAGCCGTTGATTTTAGCATGCAACATCATTTGAAGATGCTTGTAAACAGAATAATTCTGTGATCAATATTTATTGTTGCAATAAATGTTCATATTTATTATAATAAACATCACATTTGCATTTACTCACTTCATTTTTAAAATACCAAATTTATGAAATGTTATTCTTTTTTTCTTATTCATAATTTAATGAACAAGGCATTTTCATATCTGAGACTAATCAGCATGATCCGGGTACTCTTAGGTGACAGGATAACAGACAAACCAAAAAGCAAGTTTATTAACATTATATATCAAGTGTATTCTTAAAAATATCTGCTTAACAAAATAAAAGTGCATATTAGGCTCTCAGAACGCACTTTTTCTAATACAGAAATCTTAATGGTCTTCCATGAAGGTCCTTGACATGCTATAGGTATTACAAGAGTAATCAGATTTTATAATCAGTTTATAATGCAAAGACATGCTCTTCTTGATTACCTATGCCCAGAATCTAATGTATTTCCTAAGTAAATCTCCAAAGCAGCTTTCCTAAAGTCCACATTGGCTAGAAATTCCAGAAATGGCAGAACTACCACATCAAAAACATACTGAATATTCCTAAACATTCCTTCTATTGTTCCTCAGAAATTGGAACATAATTTTATCTCCATCAGGATTCAAGGTAGACTATTACTGTTATTTGAAGCAACATCTACTATAAGGTTATTATTGCAGTCACCCACATGATTCGTAGTATAAAATATGTCCTGACCAAATTGTTGCAGAAAGAGTAACCTTTCTTTTAAATAGAATTATGCTTGCTTTACTCTGAAGTAATAAAACTGGATGGGAAGATATACCTGGTTAACAAAGAAATAATGGAACAAATGGATTTTTACTGAATAATATTGAACAGTAGGATTAAAATAGATTTACCTATTTCTGCAGATCATTTATATCCCTCTATTACTAATCTATTCTGTCCCTAAAATTATTTCTAACTTTATCTCCATTATGGGGAGAGGTATTCACAATTCTGGACTTAAGATTTATCCCTTTAACTGCACATTCCAACTCCCTCTCTCCAGTTTATTCCTTGTAATATCTGAAAAACGAGCTCACTGTAGCCGTTCTTTAATTGGTAGTTATAATACCCAATCTTCCCAGTATTCATCCATGCAAACAATTATTCCCTTTAACCTTGGGATACAGAATTTGGTGAGCCACTGCCTCTTTGGAACTCAGTAGCTTCGTCCATTGTATAATTCCAGAGGGAGCCAAATTGCTCTGATTGCTATTCCTCAGAGAATCCTAGAAATTCTTCTGTGAAAAAAGTCAAGAGCAGAACCTCTGCTATCTGGTCTGAGAGATTCATTGCAAAGACGCACAGCTTAGGTAAAGAGACTGCCTTGACACTGAGTCTCCACTCCCTTGTGTAAAGGAGACAGATATCTGAATGCTTTGCCATTTCATCCTCAGCAACTGCTTGAACAACAGATAGTGTTTCTTGGATGGGGATATTTGAAGATCAGTATAAAGATGAATAAGGACCTGGTATCTCTCTCCCTTTTATACATCACTGGAAATATTGAGCAATCTATCACACTTTTCCCAGGTAATCTCTTCATACCAAGGCCATCCTTCACAATCTGATTCAATTAGTGAGCAACATAGATGATTCTAACAAAGATTCCTAAGGGGTTGCCCTTTTCATGTTGCTCTACTACCCGGCTATGATTGAGATCTAGCAACTCAATATGCATAACTCATCTGCTATATGAGTCATGTTCATTATCCACCATGATAATGTTCTGCATCATGAGAAGTCCTGTGCTTATTGTGGAAGACATTAGGAACAGGAATAGCACTACTACCCCATTGTGCTTTAAAGCATTCTCTCTGAGTAGTTTATAATGTCAGCATTTTGGCCCCAACAATCTGGGCCCTCATTTTACTGACCCTGGAAG
Organism: Crotalus tigris; assembly: GCF_016545835.1. Lineage (NCBI taxonomy): Eukaryota > Metazoa > Chordata > Lepidosauria > Squamata > Viperidae > Crotalus > Crotalus tigris. The sequence goes on from NW_024097116.1 coordinate 736,385, forward strand.
GATGGAAGACTGAGTCAACTTTGAGCCCCATCAGGATCAAACTTAATATTTTCCTGCAGTAGTTGCATTCCAACTACTGTGCCACCAGGGCTCTTCATTCTTTTATTTTCACCCCATTGACAACAGTACATGCTGAGGGAAAGGTAAGAAGACAAAGCTCACTTCAACTGGACCAAGATAAAATGAACATAAGGACTTCAGCTTATTGCTCGCACTATTCACAACACTTTCTTGCTGCATCTATGATTAGGGTAAGTACTGCCTGCCTGGCAAAGTTTCTGGTTGAAAGATAAAGCAGTTGGTGCAATCAGATGGGAAAAGTGCCAGACTCCATTCTCCTCCAATATATAGAATAGCTAGCTAGTCATACAAAAGTATCATCTAGTATTTTTGAATCACTCTGCTGCTTACTGGCAAATGACTGCTTCAATCTCTGGAAGGATCTTGATGTTTGAGAGCCATATGGGTGAGCAATATGGATTCTGTTGTAATGTCAGAGATAGGCAAAACAGGTGATTTAATGCTGCCAAGAAGGAAAGTGCCCCCCATTTATGTATTGCAGTGGTTGCAAACAACCCAGAATAGATCTTTTAAACATCTTAGAGTGCTACTACACCACCATGCTTGTTTTCTAGTAATGGGTGATCCGCTGTGTTCCCAATACCACCACATGCCATTGTCTCAGATTCAGAAAGAATCTTCTTCTTCACCCTGACCTTTGGCCTCAATTCTTGGGTTTCTAATGGAGGGAGCAGACTGATTGCAGGTAAGTGCTCACTTATCAATTGTCTCACACAGCAACAGTTCAAAATGATGACAGTTCTAGAAAAAAGAAGCTTTGTGACCAATCCTCATAATTACAATTGTTGACAACTGCAGACACATGATCATGGATTGTGTGCTTCACAAAAAACTTGTGACGAGCAGAATTAATACAGAAAGTAGACGTAAAATCATAACTTACAATCATGATTTTTTGCTTGGTAACCACTTAAAGTGCTCTTGTTTAAAGACTGAAGGGGAAGTAAGGTCATAAGCCTAGTTGCCATCTAGGTGAAATAGCCTGGACTAAGAAAAAAAAATATTTTCCTTGGAAGGTAAAAAAAGATGCATAGACCGCTATGTTAAAAATGCCAGTATCACCTTTTAAAATGCTAAAAATGAAGCCTAAAATTCCAGGTAACAGAATCACTTTTGCCTTAGGACAAGGAGGAATAGTACTAAATAGTACTAAAACCATTTCTTTCAGCATGATTTTATTACTCTGCTCGTCTCTCTTTATGTAGGGAACCTTGGCTAGGCCTTCTAATCTGTAATTGGCCTTACTCCCTCAGCTATGGCTTATTCCATTGTTTTATTTCTTTTACTTAAGGCACGGATGTCAAACTCGATTGCATCATGTGACATATTGTGATGCATCGTGACTTTTTTGCCTTTGCAGAGTTGGGGTGGCCGTGGCCTGCGCATGACGCATCTGGCCCATGGACCGCCAGTTTGACACTCCTGATTTAAGGGAAGCCCTAAACTGAAGGGTGAGCAGAAGCTTTAAAGGCAAAACAGATCCTTTTTTAAAACAGAAGAAGATTCCTGTTTAGAATGTGGACATGTACTGTAGCTAGTAAGCTGCAGTAAATACACACAAATACACACAAATATAACTGGAAGAATGAATTCCCCAAAATAGAGGATAAGCAGCCTTTCCCAATATTCTTTTGCTCAAATGTCTCTCTCCCACTTGCTCTGTAGAGATCATTCAGCATATTTGTATACTAATGTTCAGGTCTCAGAAACTCCCATGTGGGCTTTGTTGCATAAGAATTAGTTTAGGAATTTCAAGTCTGTTCCCCATAGTCCTTGACTTTCCTTTATAATACAGGTTTCTAATAAGCACAGAAGTCTTGTGGACTTTGGAGTCTGAATAAGTAAATAATCAGTTTTGTGGATCCAGAGGTGAAAAACCTTTCCAAGGACAGTCATTGGTGTCAGTGATTAAAAGTCTCAACTGTACAGTGCAGAGGTTGACAATAAAATACCGACATGCGCTGTTTTGGCTATATAATTTTTGTCCTATTATGGACAAATTGTGTTCTCCAGAAGGGTAAGTTATTCAAGAAGAAGTAAAAGTTGTCTTTTTTGCAAGGCAAATGGATTTTTGTTAGTACTTTTAAAGAAAAGATAAATATCAATTATTTTAAAATAAGACTTATAAAACAAGAACATGTCATGAGAAAATTGTGATTTACCATATATGTATCTAAATCAGATAATAGATTTGTTCTTTATGTTGCAGCGCATATATATTGGCTAAGTAATTGTAGCTAGATGCTCAATTATGTCTATTCAGCTTATATGCTGAAATGTAATACATAATGATACTTGATTGCCTTTTCTGAATTTTGCAATAGTTACAGAACTCACAGGCACTTTGCCGTCAAGGATGCATGTATATATCTGTTGTGGCATTTAGCCACCTTTATTTTATTTTAAAATTTGGAGTTCTATGTTCCACTTCAACAGATGCAATAATTGCCAGTGACAAGTATGTGTGGGTTTATCATTAGATTATTGGTAAACAATGAGGTTAGATGAAAATGAAATACTGATGGTGTATTAGGTTGTAAGTAAAAGAAAGACTTGGTTGAAGTTGTCATTAATAATCAACTGATTTTTATTAATCAATTATTAATAATTCAGTTAGTAGATGGAATTGAGAAGCTGTTTTACTTAGCAGGTTTTGGAAAATCAATGAATTATTTGTTATATAATATGTTGCACTTGAAGATAGTTGTTGACAGGGAAAACTGGTTGCAAAAATTTTTTGGCTGGGTTTCAGTACCAGTTTTGTACTTTGACAAGGCAAACACACATATTATACTCTAACCTCCAGTTACAAACCTGTGCATTTGAAGAAGTAGGTAAAGTTTGCAAAAGTTTATGGCAAAATAACTTTTGCTAGGGTTTAAGAAGCTTCAGGTTGTCACCAGTATTTTTGTATTGTTTCCCAGTTGAACACATTACAATGTGTTATTCTATGCACTGAGGAATATTAATAGCATCCATCGAAGGCTGCACTTAATGTTTTCTCTGAGGAAAAATGCCACAGTTGGTAGGACAACAATGCAAAATGTGAAGTGCTATGTCACACATTTGACCAAGGGCCAGGATCTCTGTGTGTGTATGTCTGTGTGATTTGTTTTTTCTTTTCTTATTTAGTTTTTGAATAATTGTTTAAGCATATATAGGAAGACCAGACTACTGCTTTTGAACAATGATGGGCTGTGGTGTGCACCTTTGGAGCTAGCTAACAGATTGACATGGGGTTCCTTGTTTAATCCCTACCATTGCTTGTTGTGTACAAATATGAAGTCATTGTGAAAGTGCTGGGGAAAAGTCTGAGCAATAAGGCAGTTTTCATGGTCATAGTCAAATATACTGTATACCTTAAGAACAGCAGGCAGACAAGTGTATAATTATAATGGTATGTGAGAAAGGCCTTGGGAAGCTGGGTGAAGAAACCAAGGGAATAGTCCTTGAGAGACCAGGTAAGAGACAGAATAGTACAAGAGGCAAATGGCTCAGAAGAGATTCTTTCTAGTTTCTCCGGCTGAAATGAGACAGGGCAAGGGTGTGTGTGTGTGTGTGGGGGGGAAGGATTGTATTTTCATACAGACAGTCTTTGACTTACAGCCATTCATTTAGCAACTGTTCTAAGTTGCTACAGCAGTGAAAAAGTGACTCACACTTACAACTATTGCAACATCTCCATGGTCATGTGATCAAAATTTGGGCACTTGGCAAAGTGCCAAGTGTATTTATGATGACTGCAGCATCTCAGGGTTATGTGATTACCATTTGCAACCTTCCCAGCAGGTTTCTCCTGATAAGCAAAGTCAATGTGAGGAAAGCTGGTTCACTTAACAACCAAATGATTCATTTAACACGTGCAATGATTCACTTAGCAATCATGGAAAAAAGTCATAACACTGGAGGTATCTCACAACAATCACCTTGCTCAGCAATAAAAATTCTGGTTCCAGCTGCGGTCATAAGTTGAGGATTACCTGTACTTACAAGTTTCTGCCAATGTAGCCAATTACAATAAAGTAGATTCAGCTGATCTGGTTGTTTTTTTTTACTAACTCCTTTATCCTGTAGCACCAACATCAATCTTGCAATCTCCCTTTCTCTTATCTGAACATTCCCTTGGCTATGTCTCTTTATCCAACTTCCCAAGGCCTTTTCCTTACGTTATTACAGCTGTTGATTCAACATTTACTAGCCCTGAGTCATGCTAAAGGAAAAGGGTATTTACTATTCCTGACTTGCAATCTTCTCCTTTATAAAACAACTGGGAGAAAAAAGAAACTATATTATAAAGCAGGCAGGTCAAACTGCGGGGGGAACCACGCCCACCCCATTGCCGGCAATGGGGAAAAAGGCACGATATGTCACGTGACGTCACATGACATCGCAAATTTGACATGCCTGCTATAAAGGAAAAAAGAAAACAGTTTTACAGAAAGGATGCACAACTGGTATTGAAATTAATGGAATTTAGGTTTTACATAATAATTACATTCGTTGATTTCAATGTGGGTGGAAAGTAGTTTAATTAAAAAAATTTGGGGGGGGGAAATCAGTTCTTTCTGATAAATAGAAGGACTTACAAATGATTCTTTAAATGACAATGGGAAGTAGCCATTGCATTTACATTTTGCAGAAAACAAATTACTGACAGGCAAGGAATTTTTACTCCCAAAGAAATGGCAGAGCTTATAAGTGAAGAAAAATATCATTAATTTATTCCATTAATAGAAATTAAGTTCTTCTGTCTGTAAAACATGGCATAATTGCACACTAGAACGACTAGACATAAGGACATTTTTTTCCCCGTGCCCTCACTCTGCTTAACAACTAATTCCTACAACACTGTCAAAATACTAGTAAAGCTGTATTACTATGATACTCCTCATCTTTCCTATTACCTATCCTTATCTTCTTATGACTATAACTTGCTGCTTGTATCTTACAATTTATATTGGGTATTTTTTGTACCCTAGTATGATTTATGTTGTTTGCTTAGCTAGTACTCTATGACTATCACTAAGTGTTGCATCTTTTGATTTATGATGAAGTGTTGTATTTCACCATTTATGATGAATGTATTTTCATGTTGTATATGATCATGATTATCCCTATTACTTGTATGTACACTGAGAGCTTATGCACCGGAGACAAATTCCTTGTGTGTCCAACCACACTTGACCAATAAAAGAATTCTATTCTATTCTATTCTATTCTATTCTATTCTATTCTATTCTATTCTATTCTATTCTATTCAATAATAATAATAATAATAATAATAATAATAATAGTAGTAGTAGTAGTAGTAGTAGTAGTAGTAGTAGTAGTAGTAGTAGTAGAAATTTACTACCACCTTTTTGCATTCTACATTGCTCTTTCAGTATCCCAGCAGATGCAAGTTGCATATGATGATTTGGTCAATCTACTTACTGAACCAGGTAAGATACAAACTCAACTATTCAATTCATAAAAAAATGAATTTCAATAAGGGCACTAAACCTTATATGACATATGCTTTGTAAAAATTTGAGGAAGTAAACAAAAATATATCTCAAAATCAGCCATCTCAAACTCAGATTATCATTTATATATACATACCATGTATCATGGACAAATCTATAAATATAGATACAAACTCAAGGTGACAAGCATATCTAATTCTCCTGCCTTCTATGAGATGTGTTGGCCTAAGAAAGAGTAACTGGCACAAAGTCACCCAGCTGTCATTCATGCCTAAGACAGACCTAGAACTTACAGTCTCTTGTTTTCTAGGCTATCATTGTTAACTACTACACTAAAGTGGATTGCCACTGAATGTTCACTGGGGGACTTTACAATTATTGAAAGAATTCCACTAAATCTGAATCCAGCTCAATATGTTATATATGTTCAGTATAGGAGGAACATATGTATATGTTACAATATTATTGTTTCATGCTAATAAAATGACAATGGGCTATGAGTATTATGAATTTCTTAGGATCATAGATCTTCAAAAATGTGATGTTTTGTCTTTATCTAGGAACTCTTGATGACATCAACTTTGTATATTGTCAATTAGGAAAATAGTCTTGTTATATCTTATGAAAATATCCTAACTCTACAATGTTTCAATTTTTCACAATTATAATTAATTATGTTAATTCTGTGTTATTAATTAGTCAATCATTTATTTTTTAAAAAATACTTTTTAAATTTTTACTGTTTTAAGTAAAAAATATTTAAAACAATAAAATTAATCATATTTAAAACAATAAAATATACAGAAGCAAATGTATATTATACCTAGCATAATATAGTTCATTCAGAAATGATGTACATTTTCACAAAAGTAAAATAAAATAAAAAAATACACATTCCCTATAGCACATCCTTTTTCATTTTCAAGCAGATAGTCCTATAATCGGTGACTTTGTTGACCCGAGATTCCCAGAACAGAAAGTAGAACCATAATTAATTGTAACTGAGCTATAGAACCTCTTCAGAAAAAAATGTCCTAATATTGTGCAGAATTCATAACAGAGATGGAGAAAAAATGGGGAATAGTAGATAGAAATTATAACTTATTACTTAACCTTCCAAAGTTAAATGCTGGGCAAAGTGGGAGATCAGAAGTATTAGAAATGGAGAACTTCTTGAAAGATCCACTTCCCGAGATACTGTATCCTTTGGACTGTGTTTAAACCAAAACTGGGAAGCATTTTGAGACTTCTGTAGTACAGAAGAAATTGCTTGCAATATAAAGAGGAAATTATTCTACTTCATGACTTGGCTGGATTGGGACTAATTTATTAAGATTGCTTTTAATAACAAAAATATTTGCTCATAGTTTTATGACTTTGTGCATTTTGTTTTTATGGTTATTGGAACGTATCACTGTTTTTAATGAAAGAAAATATATCTTTGTCTAATAATGATAAATAAGATATTACTTGGCTCTGCTCTCTCATAATAATTGAACAGGAGTAGTAACTGTCATAGATTATAATGTAGAATCCAATGATAAATAGGAGAAAGTCTTTTGGTATTTGGCCTTCAGAGTAAAAAAAAAATAAATCATTCTGTTTATTCCATGCTCTTATACAGTACAATTATATCCAGGATTGGACATTACTTGTTACTCAGTGTAATATATCCATTTATTAAATATTTTAATTGCAGAGATTCCAACAAGTTGTGGTCCTCCACCTGCTATTGGCAATGCAATGCTTCTAACCAACAGAAGACAGGAATTCTCGTCAGGTGAATCTGTGATATATGAGTGCTATAGGCTGTACGAAATGGAGGGAACTCCAATTGCAAAGTGTAAGAATGGCCATTGGAGAGGTGTCCCAAGATGTGTTCGTAAGTATACAGTTTAAAACTGATCATTCCTGTTCTGATGGCAAAATATCCTTCTTAAAAAAGAACACTAAACATAACACAAAAAGATAAATGGCTATTTTTCTCTGATATTCTTGCAAAGCCAGGCCATATGCTATCAGAGGCTGAGGGCAGCAATATCATGAAAGGCAAAGTTTTATAGTACTTTCCTGAATTTTTTTTTTAAAAAGTTGCACCACTTCATGAAATAAAGAAACATGAAATATATTCAATCAAAAAAGACTGTTGAATAGAATGTAGTCATTTTAAATGAAAACTGGCAAAACTCCTTAGCCTTTCCCTGGGTTATATTATTTTGGTTACATTAGAGCAGGGGTGTTAAACTCGCAACGTCACGTGACATGTTGTGACGTATCGTGACTTTTTTGCCATTGCAGGCAATGGGGTGGGCACAGTTTCTCTATGATGCATCCGGCCTGTGGCTCAGCAGTTTGACACCTCTGCATTAGAGCATGAGAAATGTATATTAAAAGTTGATACATAAGGGTTCAATCATTACAGTATATGAAGCATACAGTCAAAGAATTTTTTTTGGGCAAAATACTATCTCAGCCATACTGTTTAGTATTAGTGAGACAACTTCCTCAACCACTTACAATTCCTCATTTAGCAGCTGCCTCATTTTACCAACTGTTTACAGTTATGGCAGTGATGAAAAAGTAATTTTGTGACCAATCCTTACCTTTACAAATTTCACAGGTGTCTAAAACAAAGGAAAACAGAAGTAAGATCATAAACACAGTCATGGTTTCACTTAGCAAACACTTCATTTAACAACCAAGTTGCCAATATCATTATGGTCACTAAACAAGGTCTACCTGTAGCTTAGCAATATCATGGAAAGGCAGCAAATAGTTGTTTAGGTTTTTACATATTAGTAGTAGGATTTAAGTGCCCAACAGTTGGTATTATGAGCCATGACTGGGGAAAAAGAAAAAGGTTCTTTGCTACTTCCCCCCAAATTGAAAAGTCTATGGATCTCATTCATTTTATTCAATGACATTGTAACTTGGAATACATATTGATTTTATTCATTATCCTTATAGAAGTTTTAAACATGATTCTCATATTGTCATCACCAAAGAAAAGGAAAATATAGACACTTTGGTGTTTAACTTAAGGACTAGCCAATCAGCATTTTGCAGATCTTGTTCAGTTTTAAACTTATACTACATTTCTTCAGTACATCCTCAGGTAATCCCTTGCTACCAAGACAACTCCTTCCTCAAGCCACACTCTTACGTAGTCAATAGACCTTGAACAGGAAATGGATAAAGAAATACATATAACAGGCTTTCTTTCTGTAGATATCTGTGCCATATTTACAGCACACAGATGCTAGGAATCTGGAGAACGTAATCTGCAGATCGATTCAACATTTCACACAGAAAACCATGAAAAGACTCACAGAGATGTATACCAACTATAAAGAAGAAAGACTAAGAAAAATTCCCCCTGTGCTTTAGAGAAAAGTAATATACATATCATAATATAAATATGCATCTATAGCAGCAGCACTACTGAAATGAAATGATGTGTATCTGCTTTCGTTCTCAGATAACAAACTGACAACCTTTCAGTAAGTTACCAAAGCATATTATCATAATGCTACAGTTTGGCCCTGGCTTCCAAATGTTTCTGAAGGAAACTGATTTTTAGGTCTGTTTTAGACCAATTTCAGGCCAGACTTTGGTTGCCTTGATTGGATGATCTGCCAAGAGGAGAGACATAGGGCAATTTTCATTACTCATGTTCCTGGACATCTTGGAGGCTTTGGATACTTTCAATCATGAAATTCTTTTGCCCTGTCTTTGAGAATTGACATTGGAGGACTTCTGCTCAAGTCCATGATCTTTGGACTATGGGAAGCCATATCCCCAATTAACTTTTTGGGGTTGCAGAGAGTGATTTTAAGGGTGGTAGATCTGGGTGCCACCTTATGTAGAATAGCTAGTACCCAGGTTTATTTCTTTTTCATAACTGTCAGTAATGCCAGGTTCTTAAATTGGCTTTTATCTGGACTACATTGTAGTCTGGGTAATTTGTAACAGATTGAAAAAGTGAATCCATATGAATCTGAGGGTCTGATGCTCAGTCAGTCAGTTTGAAGAGCCTTACTTGCTTCTGAAGGGATATTACTCCATTATGTGAAAAAGACCAGGCGGAAATCCTGGATTCTACTATTCTGTCACCCAGAATACCTAGCGTAGTGGCCAGTAGCATTGGGAACAGGTATAGATCAGATAGGATGCTCCTGAAGAAAATGCAGAAATTGCAGAAGGGTCGAAGGCAACATTTAGGCTCCTGGTGTGGGCATCTTAGCGCAAGCATAAAACATCTGTGTTGGCTAAGCTGCATTTCATGCAAAGTTCAATACTTGTTATTACAATGAAGAAATAACTTCCCATATTATTTATGGGCTTCTATAGGTGCTGCCCTGCAAAGAAGCATGTTTTAGATAAGGATTTTTCTATAGCAGCACCAATACCTTAGAATTCTCTTCCCCAGTCAGCCTCTTTTTTAATGTCCTTAAGACATATTTTGATACTTTAGTGTACTTTATACTTTAAAACATATTTTTATATTTTTCCCATAGTTGTCATGCCCATTTTGCTACCTCATCTTAATATGTCATATATTCTTAATGCATTTTTAAAAATAATATTATGAGCAGTAGATTTTTGATGCTTGTAATGCTTTTAGATAATTTGGGGTATATTTTATTATTTGTTTTTCATTTTCTGGATCTATTGTTTATTTTTTGATTCTATTTATCAATAGCTGCAGGATCGCTTATTAGGAGCATGTATTGTATATACACACACACATACAAATATGCAAATAAACAATTAAAAGTTAAAAATTGGGGCATAGTTACAATAATAATCATTCTTCAGTATAAATGGATATATTTATTTGCAGCAGGGTATTTAGGAATTTTTGCTCAATAGCTAAGTTTTTCAGAAGATCAGAGACTAAGACCATTATAATCAGTATCCAAAATCTATGACTACCACAACCAATATCTCATTGTCAGGTACAGTAATTCATATTAGTCTGATAAAATTAACATGTTTGATATGATTAATATCCCCTTCAGTTTATCTGTATATTATACCTAAAAGTTCACCACCATCCATAATTTAACATAAGACTTAAATAAAAAAGTCAACTTTATTAATTATTCTGTTCTAATTATTCAACACTGGGTTTAGCGTGATATATCAATTTAATAGATAAGCACATTTATTTATTCTTCAGAAACCTGTAGAGCTGATCAAGTCGACATGGACCGCAACAATATTCAGCTTAGGTGGTTTACTAAATCAACCTCCTGGAGAGCATCTGATTATTGGATGGAGTTTGAGTGTAAACTGGGATTTCGTAAGCATCCATTATCATCACCATTTATGAAACAATGTGTAAAGGGACCATGGGTGTATCCCAGATGTGTATAATAAGAGTTAAGTATTTCCTAATTCACCTATAAAAAATCCACACATATTCACTTAATAACTTTCTCTTTATATATTGGTGTGTAATTAAGGTACTTTTAAAAATCAGAAAGAAAGAACACAGGGGCAAATTGTGTTGATTGTTATCCTGCCTGCTGACATCTCCTGCTATTGATTATTTGTGGGCTCTTTGGTCTTTAGAATCCTCAGAAGTGAAACTTAACTGACATACGTTACCACCAGAAGCACAAATACTATTCAGTTTTCCTATTTAATCATAACTCCCCATCCCTTCTTGATAATTAATGATTACATTGTGTGCCATCTGGAGATCCCATCTGAGGGAGCGATCATAGTACAGAACTCTGTCAACTCACCTTTCAACTCTAGACAATTATAAGAATCCTAGTACATAGATCTGCTGTTCTCAAACTATATACCCCAGCATTTCAGGTTACCATAGCAAACTCACAGGAATCCTGCAGCATATTTTAAAGGGAAACACAGTGATATTCAATATCTGCTGGACCAATGGTTCTCAACCTTCCTAATGCCGCGACCCTTTAATACAGTTCCTCATGCTGAGGTGACCCCCCAATCATAAAATTATTTTCGTTGCTACTTCATAACTGTAATTTTGCTACTGTTATGAATCGTAATATAAATATCTGATATGCAGGGTGTATTTTCATTGTTACGAATTGAATATAATTAAAGCATAGTGATTAATCACAAAAACAATATAGCAATGCTCACTGGAGAAGCTTCCTTGCTCAAAAATGCTGGGAGGAAGGGAAGGGGAAGGAAGGAAGGAAGATTGAAGGGGAAAGGAAGGAGATGGAGAAGGAAGGAGATTGAAGGGGAAAGGAAGGAAGGACAAAGAGATTGAAGGGGAAGAATGGAGATGGAGATGGAAGGAAGGAAGGCAGATTGAAGGGGAAAGGAAGGAGATGGAGAAGGAAGGAAGATTGAAGGGGAAAGGAAGGAGATGGAGAAGGAAGGAGATTGAAGGGGAAAGGAAGGAAGGAGAAAGAGATTAAAGGGGAAGGGATGGAGATGGAGATGGAAGGAAGGAAGGAAGATTGAAGGGGAAAGGAAGGAGATGGAGAAGGAAGGAGATTGAAGGGGAGGAAGGGAAGGGGAAGGAAGGAAGGAAGATTGAAGGGGAAAGGAAGGAGATGGAGAAGGAAGGAGATTGAAAGGGAAAAGAAGGAAGGAGAAAGAGATTGAAGGGGAAGGATGGAGATGGAGATGGAAGGAAGGCAGATTGAAGGGGAAAGGAAGGAGATGGAGAAGGAAGGAAGATTGAAGGGGGAAGGAAGGAAGGAGAGAGAGATTGAAGGGGAAGGGATGGAGATGGAGATGGAAGGAAGGAAGGAAGATTGAAGGGGAAAGGAAGGAGATGGAGAAGGAAGGAGATTGAAGGGGAAAGGAAGGAAGGAAGGAAGGAAGGAGAGATTGAAGGGGAAGGGAAGGAGATGGAAGGAAGGAAGGAAGAAAGGAAGGAAGGAAGGATTGGTCTTTGGAGAGTCATGTTTTCCCAAATGGTGATGAATTGCAACTCCCAGCATTCTCCACTCTTCCACAGTCTTTTTAGGGCTGCTGGGGATGGTAGTCCAGTAAGGTCTGGAGACACACACAGATGCCCTAGCAGGGAAAATTGGCCGGGTAATTGCTGCGGCTTTACTTGGAGGCATTCTGCAGCTCCTGAAAATCACTTTAACAAATTTTCCCTGGTTCAGCAAAGGCAACAAGTAATAAAACAAGCAGCAGGTACCGGTAATTAAAATAGCCCAAATTGTCCTTTCCAGCGTAGATGAAAAGAACCAGGGAAAGAGAAATCGCATCTGCCTCTTTGACCAACGGGAGGAGAAGTGGTAGGAAAAGTGTGGCGTTTCGGTCTGGGCACACAGCCTTGCCCACAGACACTGCCAAGGATGCACAAGCAGCTCTGCACAGTTGCCTGGGGAGGGGGGAGACTCAGGCAGAGAGCCAAGTGGTGTCACCTCCGGGGCCTCAGAAGCCAGGCGGAGGATCTGCACGCCTCAGAGCTGCCGGCTGCCCTCTTGCACCTGCCAACCTGGAGCCCCCCATCCTCATCCCGGCATCTCTTGCCCTCTCCCAGCCGCCCCCTGGGACCTGCCTGCCCCTCCAGCCTCCTGAGCGCCATTGCAGCGGCGGAGTTGCGGGAGCCCCTTTCCACGCCACGCAGCCCTTCACCGCCATGACCCTTCCCCAACTCGTCGCACACAAGAGGGGCACGGCTAGAGCGCCAGCTCCCGCTCAGAAGGTGCCACTTCTCCCTTCCTGGCCCGGACGGCTGGCCTCCGACCCACATGTGGGCATCGCCACTGCCTTGTCCTCTTCCCTGCCACCTGGCCACTTCTGATGCCCGGAACCTGGCAAGCCGGGTAGGAGCCGCTCCTGCCCACCAGCCCCAGGGCCGCACCTGGCACCAGAGGGCCGGAGCGGCCTCCGATGGTGAGGGAGGTGGGCTGGGTGGCACAGGGGAGGCTCTGGTGCAGTGCGGAGGGCAGCCGGGGCGAAGTGCGGCCGGGCAAGCAGGAGGCGTGGGGACTGGCTTGGCGCCTCAGCTCAGCTCAACCAGCAGCGGCGGCAGTGGCGGAGTAGCCCAGCAGCAGTGCCAGCAGTGACCCCGACCTGGCTCAACTGGGCCCGGCTGCCCATGCAGCTGAGCCGGCCTGGGGTGGCGTCAGGGCACATGCGATGGTGCTAAAGTGGAAAGAAATAGAATAACATAGAATAAAAATGAATAAGTATAATAATAATGATGATAATGAAAGAAATCACTAAAAGCAAAATGATGTGTCTGCATAATTCCTGGAAGAAAGCAGTGTTAGCAAAAAGCTGTGTGAATGACCTAATGTATATTTAGAAACATTGTATAAAAGTGAAACCTTCTATTCATTGTATGCCTGTGAGAAACTAACTGAAAATTATACAATGTAAGATTCCATCTATGCCCCTTTGTTCCTTAGAAAGGGAGAGCTATAAAGATTGTAATTTGGTCCCTCCCCCTTGTTCAGAAATTTGTTGATTGTTAATCACTTCTGAACCTTTGCGCAAAAATAAACCTCTCTGTTTCATCCTTGGAATTCGTAAAAGTCCTTTATTTTTTTAAGTTCTTTTACTTTTTCCACAAGAGCGCTGCGGCGGCAGGAGCAGGCGCTGTCAGGGGAGAAGGGTGCCCTGGAGGTAAAGGAGCTGGCGGTGGAGGAGGAGGAGGGCGGTGGCAGCGGCCAGATAGAGAAGCGGTGTCTCAGTTCCTAAGACCATTGGAAATATGTGTTTTTCGATGAAAGCATCGTTCAACCCCCAAAAGGGTCGCAACCCACAGGTTGAGAACTGCTGTGCTGGACAGTGCACAAACTGCTAATCAAGAATCACTGTTTTTCCTTGAAAATTTAAAATATCTGAATTTGTTGTTTCTGTTAAGCTCATAGTTTCCAAACTGTATGCCATGATGCCCCAAAGTATCAAAACCAGTTCTTGAATTGAGGGCACTGTGAAAAAACTACTGAGACACTATGGGCACCATGAGCCAAGAATGTTTGGGACCTACACACCTTTCCCAAGATTGGTTTAGTCCTGCCAGCTCATCAATGTCATCTGTAGTGGTCTCCATTAGTTTAATGGGGCCATGTGTCACAGCAATAATATATAAACCATCCTTACAGCATGTGGTTTCTATTTTTAAAAGCCCCAATGCATGTGAGAGATAACTTGTTTAATTATTTTTCAGCCATTAATTAAAAACAAGACCTTTACTTGTGAAACACACAATGTTAAATTAACTGCTTTATAACTTTTAGGAGTTTACTATGATAGCAACTGACAGAGCAGGTCATATTGTACTGAAAAGAATTGTAAGGCTACCAGATTATAATTAAAAAAGCTATAATTCTTCAAGAAAATGTGAAGGTAACTGTGTTTGCCATAATCTGTTTAATTCAAATTATATACAATACGTAGAACATCACATGAGTTTTTATCCTTGTTGAAAGCTCTCATTTTTAGAAAGCTGTGATTTGTATAAAGAGAAATATGTTGCATATTGTTACTCTAATTACATACTGTTTAAGTTGTTCTAACATATTAATGTTAAAGAAAACATAAGGAAGAAACAAAGCCGCTGGGATAAAATAATGTAACCCATAAATTTGCCACTTATGGAAAGTTAGGTAGAATCACGGTTCTTTATTGTTTGAATCTCACATATATTCAATGTCTTTTATTCTTTGATCATTTGCTTCCTGATGTATACATGTACCAAATGTATGTATCATTTGTTTCTGTACTGTACAAAAATATTCCCCTTGAATAAAGGCTGTTTACTTTGCCTGAATTACTTGGTGATTCATATTTTCGGGAGGGCAAAGAAGTCCCTTTGAAAAGATAAAAGTGTCTCTCTCATATTCAGGGATCCAGTTCTTATCAATTCCATGCCAAACTTGCATGCCTGAGTTTTGAGAAAACAATTAAATAAAATTAATCTAAAACCAAATGCTACAACTTATAACTGCAACCAGTATCTGTCATAATAACACATGAAATTTGGAAATGTCTCACCTAGTGTTTTAGCAGTTGTGCTTTGCACATGCAGGGGCAGCCAATGAGCATCTTCTGACAACCTTGTCAGTTATTTACTCAAGTAGTTGCTTAGCAACCTGATGGAAATGGGGGAGGGAAAGGATTCTTCAAAACAGAATAACAGTTATTTATTCCCTTGCAGTAATAAAGTAAAAGGTAAAACCCAATGAGGGTATAAAAAGCTAAGATAGAAGCAAAGTGAATTATCTTCCCTTCATCTTCAAGCTCCAGAATAGACTCCAACAATATGAATCGTATTTTAAGGATACCAGGAGTGGGAAAAGGCAAAAAGCTGCATGTATGACATCACATTTCATCCTTCATTTTTCCTATTTCAGTTGTTGTCAGAGCTAAGTGGACCAGCAAAAAAGTGGATTGAGGAAGGGTGCTTTCAGATGGAGCCTTTTTATGCAATTGCTTGTCTCATTCATGGAATTGTTTCTTTTAGTAGCTTTTCATTGTTCTTCACACCATTTTACTTTTCCCATCCCACAGAAAATCCTTTGGACAGGAAGGAGTGAGTGAGTGTTGAATGTCTTCTGATTAATTGCACTGGAAGCAATTAATGCTTCTAAATGCTTCCATTTAGAAGCATCCAACATTTGGTAGTTCCCCATGAGTGGATAATTTGTAAAATATAAACAAAAAGAAAAAAAACAAATAATAATTAAATCAGTAAACAAGACAAGCATGTCCCAAACAAATTTCTGATTATGAAACAGGCAGGAAAACAAGCAAACAAACAACACCTGCTATAATATTAGAAACAAATAAATATCAAACCACTACTGTGCTGGTAAATATAAAGTCCAGCTCCATTGCTATGTTGTGCTGAGCCACTAGATCAGGGGTAGGCAACCTTGGCTCTGTTATGACTCATAGGCTTCAACTCCCAGAATTCCTGAGCCAGCCAATTCTGGGAGTTGAAGTCCACAAGTCATAAAAGAGCCAAGGTTGCCTACCCCTGTACTAGATGCCTAACAGTTGATTGGTGCACTAAGCATTGTGGCTCAGTTCTGCTTTTATCCTCCTCACAAATTTACAAAACCAAATAATTAGATCTTGACAGCCCGTGCAAGCCAACTCTACCACACCACTCCCCCAAATCCATAATTTGGTAATATCTGTGGGAAGAAGAGGAAAACAATGTTAAAATGATTATTGAGCTATGTTCATACCACATAATATTGTGTGATGACCTGGACCTTTTAGTTTTGCAGTCTTAACACTAGGTTGCAAAGGTTTTCCCAAAGCTTATTGGAAGAAAAAACAAGAAAAGGGGGGAGGGGAAAGGGTTCCTCCAAAGTCAAAACATGCCCAAACAAAGCAGACACAAAAATATATTAAACTTATATTTAATTAATTTAACTTTAATTTTTAAAATTAGCCTAAAATTGGAAATTTATACATTTCTAGCTCAGTAGAGAAAAAGTATCAGCAATTTTCAAATCAACAAAGGACAAGAAAATATTTCTTTCTCTTGGAAGAAATAGAGTATCTATAAGGTTAAATATAAGAACTTGTCTATGAGGGAGATGGTTAAGAAGGATAGATGATAGATAGATAGATAGATAGATAGATAGATAGATAGATGACAGACAGACAGACAGACAGACAGACAGATAGATAGATAGAAAATTAAATTATAGAGTATTGACTAGAGCAGTGATGGCGAACCTTTTAGAGACCGATTGCCCAAACTGCAACCCAAAACCAACTTATGCATCGCTGAGTGCCAGGTGGGTGTGGCCCATTGGGTGGGCGTGGCCCATTGGCTGGGTGTGGGCCAATTGGGTAGGCATGGCCAATTGGATGGGTGTGACTGTGGTGGTAACGGCAGACTGGGTGGGACTAAAAAGTTCAATCAATCAATTCCAACTTTGCAAGATCTTTTTTTTTCCCACGAGAAGTTGAAATTGACTGACTGAACCTTTTTTTTTTTTTGCACACGGTGGCGGAAGCCTAAAGTGAAAAGGTTTTATAAAACCCAGCTGAAGGCCTAGGACTGGGGTGACGGCGCATGTGTCCACAGAGAGGGCTCTGAGTGCCGCCTCTGGCACCCGTGCCATAGGTTCGCCACCACTGGACTAGAGGCTGAAGGAGATAGCACCTTCTTAAAGAACAATGCCGCAGTCCTTTGAACATTCTGGTGTTGTGCCATCACAATGATGTGACCAAAAATGCTTTCTCTTCTTTCAGAAAATTGCAGTCTCATTACATTTTATTGTCTTTGTACAGACTGAAGAGTTCAGTTGATTGGAAGTATAGAAATAGGCTAACTTAGAAGTACTCAAGAAATACTCCTGAAGCAGGACAAATACTGTAATATCAGAATTCTTCAATAGATTGTTTTATTTAAAATAGAAATGGATACATTTCCTAGAAGGGGGTAAAAGCTCTGATTTGGATACAGGCTCTTTGTTGAATTTTGCAGTCTGCCATTTGTTAGAAGGTAATCAGGTTGCTTTTTAAAACATGGATCCAAGATCTTAACTGAATCTTGTGATCTTTAAAACATTTTTTTTTCTTCTGTCATCATGATCTTTTACTAAATTGGCTATTTTTAAATATATTCTTTGTTAAACAGTTTCATATAGGATTCTATTATTCAAAATGTCTGCTTGTGTTAATCCTTATTACCAGAAGTGTTAATCAGAACTAATATATCAATTTAGCAGATAATTCTAACTGGATTTTACAGCTGAAATAAATTCTAGGTATGTTACAGTATGTAAAATAAAGGGACTTTGTGTACTAAACAATAAAACATACATACACAGGGAAATAATTGGCGAAGTAAAAGGAGAAGAAGAATCTTTGAGATGTTATTTGTTGAAAAAGTTAGAACCAATAGAAGACCACATTCTGAAAATATTAAACTATTTTAAGTCTAACGATGGATTGGCTGCTATACATTGTATTATTTCTTCTAGGAATATGTACTTCTGATCATGGTGAGTTCTCAATATTTTTAATTTGGGCAAAACCATGTGAGAATAATATATATGATAAAGTATTCTACAAATTATTTCAGAATTGTAGAACAAATTCCTATAAGAATTAGAATTGTAGAAAAAAAATCAGTTTTGCATTTTTTTCATTTATACAGTAATTGTAAAATTCTGACAGTTACATTATTAATTTTCCAGTGATTATAGAACAGTGGTTTAGTACACAGTTAGATAAAGTTGTTATACTTCTTAGAACAGACATGTCAAACACAAGGCCTGGAGGCCGGATGTGGCCCGCAAAGTGGTTTCATGTGGCCTGTGAAGCCATCCTGGAAACAGTGAGGGAACAGCCCCCTCTGCCTTGACCCTGGCCCAGGCCGGCCGGGAACCAATGTACAATTTTGTGGTGGCCAAATTTTGTGCTGATGCGGCCCTCAATGAAATTGAGTTTGACACCCCTGTCTTAGAATGATGTGACATGCCATTTACATTTGGTGTTACTCTATATAAACATGTATTCTCCATAACTATATAGCATATTGACAGTCCCATGCTAATGGCTACAGTAATAATTGCATTTTTTAACAAAAACAAAACATATTTATTTATTTAAAACACTGGGATGCAGCTGGCTAACAATCATTATTTAAATATTGCTTTAAAAAGGTGGCAATTCTTAGGGAAAAATAATAGCACAGAAATATTAATGATTCTTAGGAGAAGGGATAATATGGAAAATTGGAGTCTAACTTAAGAAAATCATGCTGCATTTATTGTGCTGCCAGGAAAGCAAAAACAATAAATACAATTGTCTGCGTGCTGCTAACTATAATTTCAGTTTGTAGCCCACCTGAGATTGATTTTGGAAGAACTGAAATGAATAAACAAACAGAATATCTGGAAAATGACAGAATACAGTATAAGTGCCATCCTGGATATGATTTGGAAGGGTCTGACTGGATAGCATGTAAAAAAGAAGGTTGGATACCTCCACCAAAGTGTTTTGGTAAGTGGGCTATGTGACAAAATGATTGCTTCAGTGTAGCTAGAGAAGATAATGTAAGTAAAGGAATAATTGAGCAGTTCCTTAAAAAGAAGGTAGGGAAGTTTTTAGCAAAAATGAAAGAGAGAGAGTTGGACATACAGGTAGGTCGTATTGGTGGAAGTTTGAAGGACAAAATTGATACCAGGTTGCCCTTAATGCAAGTCAAAATTCAGTTAATGCAAGAATAGCATGCATACAGTTGAAGCTAGCACATTGGCAGTTGAAGTTAGTACATATGGAGAGATACTAAATTTTAGATGCTAACCATCATGCATACGTGTATACAAAATAAAGAAAAGAAAGGCTCTGTCTGAGGAAAACTCAAAAATAAGAGTTTCATTTTGAAGAACTACAGCAGGATAGAAAGATGCTGTCTTTCAAAAGGCAACTGGACTTTCTTGTTTTGCTAGAAGATGTTTTGCTTCTCAAATCCTTCCATTCCCCGCCATTCTTCAGTTCTGAATGGCGGGGAATGGAAGGATTTATATTCCTTGCAGTCATGTGGTCATTAGCCCTCTTTCTGAGAGTCATTGAGGTCACATCAAGGTTTATCTGTGCCCTCAGAATCACCTAAATCCTGTAGTCTGCAATTTTTTTTTTCTGGAAATCCTTTCAGAGTCCTACACTACGGGTGTCAAACTCGCCGTGTCACATGATGTGTCATGACATATTGTGAGTTTTTTCCCATTGCCGGAGCTGGGGTGGGCATGGCCTCTGCATGATGCAACCGGCCTGTGGGCTGGCAGTTTGACATCCTGTCCTACACTATTCAAAGGATAGTGAACACTATTCGTGTTCACTCCAAAGTACATTGCTAAATGTCTATGAAGATTCTCTGTCATCCAGGTCATGATTGTCCCAAAAGTGTTTCCTTTCAAAAGGCAACTGGACTTTCTTGTTTTTCTAGAAGACCATTACAGGAGACAGCAGGTACACTTTGGATAAGGGTTTATTTTTTTATGGTTATACAATATTTCATTAACTGTAACATTTATGTTTAAAAATTTTAATTGCCTATTTCCACTGAGCTGGAACCAATTACTCTATTTTCCATAGAAACATCACTGTGAATAGTGCAAATTCTTATAATGTGACCACTTTGTGGAAATCATTTTCCACGTTAGCTGAAACCTACCAGTCATAAAGGAAAGAAAAACAGATAATTAGCATAAGTAAATAATGAATGAATGAAAACAGAGACACTGCTGGCCATTCTTGCACAGTAAAAAATATTGTCTACTAAATAAGCACAGAGTTCTATACCTATAAATATTACAATTTCTGTTCATGTTATGATTTAATGTTTTTGTTAAATTATTTTTATTGGGTTCGGATGCTTATTTTTGGGTTGTATTATAATCGTAATCTACCCAGAATCTATGGCATGGAGCAACATATACTTTTAGATACAAATAAATATAATTTTATCAGTGCTTATACAAATGAATGAATGAATGAACAATCTAGGTTTTGTATTTTCATACCATGCCATTGTTAAGCATTTCTTGAAAACAGAATCCTTCCTTTAAAAAGATAACGTCTTCCTCATCTCGTGAGAAGCCAGGACAATTCCATAGAGGTTGACTCAAAGAAAGTTCTGTTGCATTTGATGATGCTTATTCCCATAGGTTTCAGCACAGGAGTATAAATCGTCCTGGGATTAAGAATGAGTTCTGTTCCCAACTCTTTTTAATTTATTTTTATATGTAAGCCAGAACTCATACTTACAAATACTGTAGAGTGCGTATTATTGAAAAGGGAAGATGGCATTATCCTTCCTCAAGTCAGTGAAATGCCAAAACCACACAATGCTTTCAGGAACCACTGAAAATGGCTGAAAACAGCCTGTATAATAAAAATGTACAGATTCAGTGGTTCCTGAAAGCATTGTGTGGCTTGGGGAAGGAGAAAGCTATCTACCATTTTGAGTAATAATATCTAGGGATCATCCTTAAGTTGAACGCTCTTAACCTGGGGAGTTCCTGTACAGCCTTCTACTACCATTGTATTCTTAATGCACCAAAATAAGTTTCATTGATTTGGTTGACCCAGTAATACAGCTTTGGTATAAAAAGACCTAGTAAAACTACTTCTTATTTAGAAGTAGCATGATGAGTTAATTGTTTTAAATTTAATTTAAAAGTAGTTTTAAATTGAAGTTAGGGCAAGGTATATAGAATCTTTATTTCACTTAATTCTGATTTTGAGCCCCAATCTAACCAAATTGAGAAGAACATTAATGCAAACTTAATGTCTTTCAAGAAATAGAGGTGGGATATAGGAATTGGCTTTGATGCAAGAGGCATTTTTCACCCCTATGCAATCCTTCCTCTCTAGCACTCAGCTTCAACTATACAGAAATAGTCATTAGAATCACCTCTGTCTTATTTTTACTAAGTATGTGTAAGGTAACCAAATCTTATTTCTTCAGAGACAACCTTTTACTTATGGACAACAACTGAAAAGAACTATATCATAAAAGCATTCTCTGACTCTGTTAATAATGGACTTTGAAAGGGCATATACTAGAAGAGACTTTAGTTTATAACTGACAGCTATATAGAGCAAAAGCAAAGAAATTATAGGCAGTTCTTGCTTAATTGGGATCAGAAACTCTGTTGTTAAACAATACAGTTGTAAGTAAAAAATACCAAAATGTGCTGTTTAGTGCTAGCAGCCTGATCATCACCATTAAGCAAGGACTGCACAGGTCATGAACTGAGGACATCACAGGCTTTGACTTGAAATTGCCTATTAGCTAGCCTGCAGACTTTGCTTGTTGGAAGTGGCAGGAAAGATCATAAATTATAATTACATGATGCTAAAGTGCTATGATGGTTGTAAATATGAAGACCAGTCACAACTACTACTCATTCAGCACCATAGTAAGCTTAGTCTTTGATGAGTGGCTGTTAACCAAGGACCAGCTGTATAGTAAGTCAGTTCTCAACTGAATATCATAAAAATAATCTATGAAGGACCAATTCAGAAGTAGAATCAATAATTGAAAGAGGTGATGGCTTCCCTCCATTTGACCTCAAGGAAAAGTTGGAGTGGAATAGTTTCATTTGGATTTCCAGATAGAGCATATGTTTGGATTCAGTGTCCAAAATATCATTTTTAAGTGCATACACAAAGTTATAATTAGGTAAAGAAATATAAATAAAACAAAGGAATACCAGTTTCCAACCCAAAGACAATCTATATTTTTTCTCCTTTTCTTTTAGCACCCTGTATTCTCACAAAACAACAGCTGGATAACCGAAATCTGCTTTTGAATGGTGGGCAAAGACATTCAGAATGGATAAGAAATGGACATACAATAGAATTTACATGCAAGAAAGGCTATTTCATTGTATCTCCTTCTATCAGAAAGTGTGTTGATGGGAATTTAACTTTACCTTCCTGTAATTCTTCTGGTAAATGTACTGTTAGTGTGAATTAATTTAAGTTGGCTTCTTTTTTTTAACCTTAGCAGATTAATGTCCCTCCCTCTTTGATTTCCCTGGACTGCTGCTTTCTTTCTATTTAGATTATATATTTGGACCGCCATAAACCTACATATGACCTATGGCTATTCATATCCTATTTAAAAATGTTTCCTGTTTCCCATGCCTTGACCTGTTTGTTTCTCGTATTGTCACTGTTTCACACCCAATCTTGTTTTTTTATATACTTCTCTCATTTCATTTTATAGTATTGATCTATAGATTGTTTTTTTAATAATCAAAGATCCAAATCTAAACCCAGATTAATCAAACACATCAAAGTTATAACAGATGTTTATGGCATCCAAGAACAATCAATCAGAATAGAGCTGGAAAGGACCTTGGAGGTCCAACCCCCTGCTCAAAAAGGAGATCCTATACAAGTGGCTGTCCAGTCTCTTCTTAAAAACCTCCAGGTGATGGAGCACCCACAACTTATGACTGCAAGTTGTTCCACTGATTAATTGTTCTCACCGTTAGGATGTTTCTCCTTAATTTCAGGTTGCTTTTCTTCTTGATTAGTTTCCATCCATTGTTTCTTGTCCTGATGCTCTGGAAAATAAGCTGAAGATTATTCCAATAAATAATTGGAATACTCTGCAGTTATGGAGGTTTTACTATATTGAGAGTTATATAATGATTTGCCTCTAAAAGGAGCAGTATAAAAGTTATCCAATTTACCCAGATTTTCAAAAGGAGAGGGATCATATATTTTCCACATAAATTTTTAGATAAGGAACAATGTAGTGAAAATGTTTCTTGTTTAGATTTTCCTGAGTTTACATGATAATTGATCTTACCCAGGAGAACTTTGGGACATTTACCTTTCAGAAACACAATGGAAGAACACAATATCTGGTCTTGAAAAACTCTCTCTAAAATTAGGATCTACCCTTTCCAGAAATATGTCATGCCAGGGTTAATTTTCTATTGCATAGATTGAGTTGGAAGAAACGTTCACCATTCAATTAAATTACTTTTTATTATAATTATAATTATGGGAATTATACATTTTAAACTGTAGCTACAATTCCAATTTAGAACTTGGTGAATGTGGGGGAGGTGGTACATGCTACCAATTGGAATAATTGATATTCATTAATAATCAATGGAAAAAACCTGCATAATAATTTGTGTGCCATATATTGTGTCCTTCTAATGGTGCAGAGATTTCTATTGCTGCTGCTGCTGCTGCTGCTATCCCTTCCAGGAGACTGCTACCACTATTGTTGAATTCCTCTTCACCAGGTATTAAAATGGTGTGATGCCAATAAAACATTTTGAGAATATTTGTTTTAGGAGAACTAAAAATGGCATTCAGTAGAGATATAGTTTCCTGGCATCAGTTCTGATCAAACACATACATAAGATATTTGAACATGCTGAAAAGGACAACCACAATCTCATTCAGGTTAATTGACTTAGCCTGTTGAAATCCTTGCTTTTAGCTAATATTGAGAAACCTTTATCATTTTGCACATGTCTCTATAAGCAACATAACTGCATAACTGTAATAACAATTTGAAGCAGCAAAGAAGTCGGACGAGGAACTGCAATATTTTCTTTCAACAATGTTTTTCTGAGCAAAATTACTCATGCAATTTGGTATATATATCCTCTGAGAGGGAAAAATATATATTTTGTGACCTTAGTCCAAAAAGAAGACAGGGAAAGGGTCCAAGAAAGCAGCAAGGAAAAAAAAAACAACCTTTCTAGTTGTTGTTTTCCAATTACATGTAATTGCATTTTGTTTTTGTTTTTTAATGAGATGACTCAACCACAGATTGCCCTTACTATTTTGTCTGAGCATAGGTACCATATAACAGTGGTTCTTAACCTGGGCGATATTGCCCCCCAGGGGGCGATTTCATTGGAACAGTGGAACAAAAAGGGGCAACGCGGGGGCAAAGGAATGAAAAGGGGGCGATATGGGGGTGATGGAACAAGAAGTTTTGGGGACACTTTTGAGACTTTTTCATACAGTGAATCGCTGTATATCTGTCATACAAAAACATCAGATCACTTGCTATTAGTGGATTGAATTGTGTTTTCAAATGTTCCTCCAGCTAGCTTCAGTACAGAACGCCGTACATATGTAAATACGCATCGCTTATCTTCATGTGTGTTGCGCAGCAGGCTCTACCCACACAGTGGCGCGCCATTGGCCAGAATAGGCAGTGATGGAGGGGGGAGCGCTTCTTTCGAAACATCGCATGCTGAGTGGCTGTCTCCTGTGACGTTAGCTGTAATGTTGATGTCACAGTTTGAGCTTTCAGCTTTGTTTTCGAATTTTTGTTGTGCTCTGTAAAACATTTTGTGTGTCTCTTTGTAGTAATAATAATAATAATAATAATAATAATAATAATAATAATAATAATAATAATACAATTTCTACCAATCCATCAATGGAGAAACTGCAAGGAATCAGTCAGTACCTGACAAGAAAGAAACAGTGCAGTTCTGGAAGCAGATATGGGATAACCCAAAGAAATACAACAAGGATGCGGCTTGGTTAAAAGAGGTGGATGCAAATAAAACAGAAGTTGAAATGAAAGAACTAGTAATAACAACAAAAATGGTAGAAAAAAGAGCAAAGAAAATCAAAAATTGGTCAGCACCAGGTGAAGATGAACTGCATGGGTTTTGGTTGAAACATCTAACTGTTATACACCCACTCATTGCCAAACAGTTCAACAATATACTACAAGGAGGAGAAATTGAAAAGTGGCTAACAACTGGGAAAACCTACCTAATAATGAAAAATCCAGCAAAAGGGGCAACACCAGGTAACTACAGGCCAATTACCTGCTTACCAACAACTTTCAAATTACTAACTGGTGTAGTAGCTGATGCAGTGCAACAGCATCTAGTTGAAAACAACCTCTTTCCACCTGAGCAGAAAGGAAACTGCCCCAATAGCAGAGGAACAAAAGATCAACTCCTAATAGACAAAATGATCTTGGAAAACTGCAAGAGAAGGAAGACCAACCTGAATGTGGCATGGATTGACTACAAAAAGGCATTTGACTCTCTGCCACATGATTGGATAATAAAGTGCCTAGAAATAACAGGAGTCAGTAGAAACATCAGAAAATTTGTGCAAAGATCGATGGCACAATGGAAGACACAGTTGCAGATCAATGGTGAGAGCTGGGAGAGGTTAATATCAAGAGAGGAATATTTCAAGGAGATTCATTATCACCATTACTATTTGTTATTGCACTGTTTCCTCTGTCAACAATACTGAATAACTCAGGACATGGCTATCAAACATCAAAAACATCTGCCAGACTATCCCACCTCCTTTACATGGATGATCTGAAGCTGTATGGAAAAACATCATCTGAAATAGAATCGCTGCTCAACACTGTCCGTATATATAGCCAAGATATTGTAATGGAGTTTGGCTTGGACAAATGTGCCACACTTACTATCAAACAAGGAAAAATAGTGAAAACTGAAGGAATCAAGATGCCCCACGAAAATAACATTAAGAGTCTGGATGAGGAAGATACTACAAATACTTGGGTATCCTTCAAGCTGACAACATCAAGCACACTGAAGTCAAGAAAAAGATTAGAGGTGAATACATCAAGAGAGTGAAGAAGATCTTAAAATCCAAACTCAATGGAGGAAATACCATAAAGGCAATCAACACCTGGGCAATCCCAGTCATTAGGTACACAGCTGGAATAGTGGACTGGACTCAAGCAGAACTAAAAGCAATGGATAGGCAGACCAGAAAAATAATGACAATGAATCATGCCCTTCATCCACGCAGTGACATTGATAGACTTTATCTACCAAGGCAAATAGGTGGGCGTGGAATGCTACAAGTACATCAGATGGTTGAAGAAGAAAAAATGGCTTTGGAAGAATATCTGAAGAACAATGATGAAGATGCACTGAAATTAGTATATCAGGAAGGCTTACTAACTACTGGAGAGACCAAACTGGCCTACAAGAAAGACCAAATGAAGAACAGAATAGAGGCATGGGAAGACAAAGCACTACATGGCCAATACATGAAAAAAATAGCTGGGAAAGCAGATAATAATAAAACCTGGCAATGGCTAAGAGCAGGAAAATTGAAGAAAGAGACCGAGGGACTAATTCTGGCTGCACAAGACCAAGCCTTAAGGACAAATGCATACAAAGTCAAAATTGAGAAGACAGCAACAGACAGTAAGTGCCGCCTATGCAAAGAAGCTGAAGAAACAGTGGACCACTTGGTAAGCTGTTGCAAGAAGATTGCACAAACTGATTACAAGCAGCGGCATGACAAAGTAGCAACAATGGTGCATTGGAAGATCTGCAAAAAATATCATTTGCCTGTAAGCAAAAACTGGTGGGATCATAAAATAGAGAAAGTCATAGAAAATGATAAAATTAAACTGCTCTGGGACTTCAGAATTCAAACAGACAAGCACCTGCAACATAACACCCCAGACTTAACAATTGTCGATAAGAAAGACAAAAAAGTCTGGATAGTGGACGTGGCAGTGCCTGGAGATAGCAGAATAGAAGAGAAAGAACTGGAGAAGATAACAAAATACAAAGACCTACAAATAGAAATAGAAAGACTGTGGCAAAAGCAAGCAAGGGTAGTACCAATAGTCATAGGCTCCTTAGGTGCAATCCCAAAACAACTGGAGCACCACTTGAACACAATTGGCATTGACAAATTCGCTATTAGTCAATTGCAAAAGGCAGCCTTATTAGGAACTGCTTCCATCCTGCGACGATATCTGTAATACCATCAAACATCCATATCTGCCTATCCCAGGTCCTGGGTAAGGACTCGATAGGTAGACAAAATGCCAAAT
This sequence comes from Crotalus tigris, assembly GCF_016545835.1. Lineage (NCBI taxonomy): Eukaryota > Metazoa > Chordata > Lepidosauria > Squamata > Viperidae > Crotalus > Crotalus tigris. The sequence goes on from NW_024097116.1 coordinate 764,228, forward strand.
CCAGTCTGAACATCTGGCTGACTGTGCGATGATCGATAATAATAATAATTGACAAATTCGCTATTAGTCAATTGCAAAAGGCGGCCTTGCTAGGAACTGCTTCCATCCTGCGACGATACCTGTAATACCATCAAACATCCACACCTGCCTATCCCAGGTCCTGGGTAAGGACTCGATAGGTAGACAAAATGCCAAATCCAGTCTGAACATCTGGCTGACTGTGCGATGATCCATATAATAATAATAATAATAATAATAATAATAATAATAATAATAATAATAATAATAATAATAATAATAATAATAATAAAGTTGGAAGGGACCTTGGAGAGCATCGAGTCCAACCCCCTGCTCAGGCAGGAACCCTACACCATTTCAGACAAATGGCTGTCCAGTCTCTTCTTAAAAACTTCCAGTGTTGGAGCATTCACTGCTTCTGGAAGTTAACCTGCCTTCTGGTTAATTGTTCTAACTATTGTACTTTTTTAGCATGCACTCCAGTTTGATTTTATATTTTATTTGTGTCTTTTTAATTCTTTTTACAGTGTGCGTGACTATATTTACTTTCCTCAAATCTTAATTTAGTTTCAGAGTTTTCGTCTTGAAATTCTTAGTTCTTGCATTGCGGTTTGTTCTTATGCCCTTTTTATATTTCTTTTTGCGTCTTAAATTTCACTTGTAATTCAATCATTAAATGTTACTGTTTTTCTTTTCAGGCATTTCACTTTCTTGCAATTGAATTTTGTTTTCAGTGGTCATTACATTTAAGTGTCTTGAATAAATAAGATAATAATGAAATACATGTATCACAAAATTTGGGAATAAAGTGCCGGGTGGCACCAAAATTTTTCACACAGTTGAGATATGGGGAAAAGACTGGAAATAAACTATTTGCATCAATATGTGACAATTTTAAAGAAAACAAAAAGAAGTGTTTGCATAAATTGAAGAATTATTTCCTATGTTGTGATTGAGAGGTTATGTTGGAGGAGGGGGGCGATGACAACTTCCTCATTGGCTCAAGGGGGCGATTTGTTCAAAAAGGTTAAGAACCACTGCCATATAGGATACCAGCAACTGTACGATGTGGATAGAAAACAGAGGAACATAATAACAATAACAATATTTCTATTCTTCATTACAAGTCATCTGCGCTGCTCCACAAGTAGAAAATGGTAACTTTTCTCCTCTCTGGAGTCGTTACAATATTGAAGACATAATCTACACAAAATGTAAGCCAGGATATATTCTTGAAACTCATAAGAATTCATCTAAATGCACAAAAAGCGGTTGGTCACCATATCCGAAATGTGTCAGTAAGTAGTTTTTATGATACTTTGCAGATTTTTTTAAAAAATTCAGCGCCAAATCTTAAACAACTGATAATGTATTTGGTTGTATATATTAATATCTCTGGAATACTGTCATTTTTAGTTAATCATGGATAGAATCAGAAATAACAAGCTACCCCATTCGGCAACAAATGAAAATTCTAGTCTGACTTCATATTGCTTCCTGTTTTTCAGATCCATATTTTCTCACATGCTCACTTGAAAAGTGCTCAGTTTGAGCAAAGTTCACTTAGTTTAAAAGTCAACCTTTTGTCATAGAGGAATCATGCAAAATAAAAAAAAATAGCGATACTGAAAAAAATTACAAAAAAGCACCTAACCCTAAGCCCTAACTCTATTAAAAAGTGGCACATAAAGAGACAAAACACCCATTACATTGCTTCCTTTTCCTAAGTGCTGAAAAGTTCCAGAAATAAAAGACAAGTTTAGTTTTATTTAGAAGAAAGTAATTGGGCATTTTCTGAAAATTTCAAATATTTGTGACTAAATTTCTTTATAAATTCAAGTAGTTCTTGAATTGCAAGCACTGGTTCAGTGACTGTTCAATATTACAACAGCACTAAACAAGACTGATCTGTGAAGTTGCAGCTGTTATGGCATTCCTGTGATCACATGATCACAATCTGAATGTTTAGGGTCTGGCTCTCAAGTATCATGTTGCAATCAGCCATGGTCACATCATCACAATTTCCAATGTTCCTGATGGCTTCCCACATAGCTGCTCCTAATCCTGTTTCTTTTTTGCCCAACTTAACTCTATAGTACCCCACTGCAACACCCCAGTGCCTTCTATAATACAAATGATCTTAGTGTGTATATTGGGAAAGTGGTTTTAGTGGTCCCTATAAAGTGGTGTTTCAAACTGACATGGACATAAGACGCAAATCTAAATAAAAAGCAATAGCTTCTTGAATAGGAAATGTGACTTCTGAACTAGACATATATACATACACAGAAACACATACATAGAGATAGATAGATAGATAGATAGATAGATAGATAGATAGACAGACAGACAGACAGACAGACAGACAGACAGACAGACAGACAGATAGAATATGTGCAATAAGATCAGTGGTGGGATTCAGCCAGTTCTCACCAGTTCGGCAGAACCGGCAGCTAATTTTTTGTTGCTCAGGCACAGAATGGACTTCTGGAAGTGGCATCCACATAGAGAATCAGTTGTTCACATATTTGAATCCCACCACTGAATAAGATTGAGAAATCTGCAGCCTTATGGAATTTCCAAACTATAACATATGGAGGGTGATTAATTTTGATCACTTATACAGAAAAAAATTATATCTTTTGTTATTGCAGTTATTCAAATCAGCTTTTTAATTTGGTGACAAATTTCCTGAAGTTTTGAAATTACTTTGCAGGTTGAATTTGATAAAATATTGCACCTTTCAACTGTTTAAATTAAAAAATATATATGTTGTCCTAGTAAAAATATTTTTAAAATATCCTCAGCTCAGGATCTGAATCCCTCACTCACTATCTACCCATATAAAGGCTGATAGATATACTGCCATTAATCAGTTTTGGTAGCCTTAATATGGGTAGATTGGTGAGTGAAGAATTCAGATCCTGAGTGCTCTTTCCATTCATGGAGGATTTTTTGTTCAGTTCCCTGGCTTTCAAAAAAGGACTTCCAGATGAAAGTAAGGGAAACAGATAAATATTACTTGCTAGTAGTATTCCTGAATAGAATTGTCCTTGAAGAATGTTTCCATTTATGAAAATGAAGACTGATTCAAACCCATAATGGTTTTCAGTTCTTAAAATAGAAATCCTAAATGTATTTAGAAGATCACCTGAAATGAGTAGAATAGGTTTTCATTATGGAGTATAAAGTGGGGTGATCCATTTTGATGATGAGTATATTAAGCTAATATTTTGAAATGTCATTCAAGAGAACTTTCTAACAATGATGAAAATGGGTGGAATAGGTTGATGTTTTGGAACTGATTATTTGTCTATACTTTCTTCAAAGGAAAACAGTGTGACTTTCCTCATATAGAGAATGGAGCATTATCCTGGTCCAACATATATTATAGTGATGTCTCTTTTCCCAAAAAAGTGGGACAAATAATTGGTTTCAAATGTAATCATGGTTTCCTGTCAAGAAATAAAAAGCATTGGGATAGAATCAAATGCACTAATTTTGGCTGGGATCCAGAACCACAATGTTATAGTAAGTGCATCATTTTTTCAGTTTCACTTTTATGAGTTTGGAAAGCCTCAAAAATAAACTTTATTTTAAAATCGTAATTAGCATAAATCTATTTTAAAAAAACTACTAGCATACTGTAATACATTTGTAGGGCTGAAGAGAATTCAAAGGCAAAAAAGTTCTGCAACTTCTTAAAACAAATTGAGGGATTCTTCAAACATCTTTGCTGTGTTAATTTATGATTCAATTTAGCACACTTTTAAGTACAATTTTGCAAGGAGTTACATATTTTAGTTTTCTATTTTTTACTATCTTATATTAATAAGAAAAAAAAGAATCTTTTATATTGCACTTATTTTATAAATTTTCAGAAATAAGAGTAGTCAAAAAGCTATCCTTGAATAATTATCTTAAAATCTCAAAACCATGAGCATTTTTTCAATTTCCACAAAAATTTCAATCAAATAATTTGTACTGTATTTATCTGCTGCAAAGAATAAAAAAGCCATTTCTTTATATCTTTTTTCTTTCTTTTCTATTTTTCTTCTTGTTTTTTCTTTTTCTTGAAATTTTTGTTTTTTCTTTTATTTCCTTTTCTGTTTTTTACTTTGTTAGTTTTTATTTTATCTTTAAATTTTTAAATAAATATTATTATATATTTTCTTTTTAGAACAGTGCATTCCTCCTAAACACTTGCCACATGGTCATGTGACTTATAATCATCGGGATACTTTCATAGAAGATGATAAGATTTCATTTAATTGTGATATGGGATATTATCCTGAACACCATTTACCAACAGCCACATGCAGCAAAAATGACTGGTTTCCCATTCTGAATTGTGTCTCTACAGGTAAACATCACTTAGATCTTTTCTATGTATTTCTGAATATTGGAGAGTAGTATACATTCCATCCAATTCATCTTCCATTCCTTAACTTGCCTACTCCCCTCTAGTTGCACAATTAAAATTCTGGCTTCCTTTGCTTTCATGAAAGAATATATGCCATTTATCTCCTTTTCCCAAGCAGTAATATTTTAACTGGTCAGCAAGATAGTTTTTAAAAAATGGGAACAAAACTGCATAGTCAATCAATCAATCAATCAATCAATCAGAATAGAGCTGGAAGGGACCTTGGAGGTCTTCTAGTCCAGCCCCTTGCTCAAGCAGGAGACTCTAACAAGCCAGAAGATCATTTAAAAGCAGTTTATTAAAATATCCTGATAAAGTGGGATCTCCCTATGAAAAGGGAGAACCCCGAGACCTACCGTATATGCCAGCGTACAAGGCAACTTCCGCAAGCGCTAAAATCGGCGCCAAAGATGGGGGTCGTCTTATACGCCAAGTCGTCTTATACGCCGGAAATACTGGTAGTTTCCAGCATATAAGATGACGTTCTAGGAATGCGGCTCGGCGACAAAGACGGGGGTCGTCTTATACGCCGGGTCGCCTTGTACGCCGGTATATACGGTATCTTAATTCCTTTTTATAGTTAACACAACAAAGAAAATGCAAAAGTAAAGTTGATTGGACAGGAAAAAAGTAACCCTCCTTTGCATAGTAAATCAACTACAAAGGTTGATGCCAGTTGACACTAAGAAACCTTTTCTTATCCAGTCAACCTTCTGTAGCTTATCTTTTCAGTTTAGGAATGTTAGAAGCTATCCAATCAATCCATACAGCCACAGGATAAGAAGTTTTCCTACATTCCAATCTAATGGTTTTATAAAACCTTATCATCATTTTAAAAGAGAGAAAAGTAAGCCAAATTAAAATACAAAGTAACTATGTTTAAAATACAAAGTAACTATGTTAACTAACAAATTACAAAGTCCAGGTCAGGTGCCCCTCAGTATAGAGTAATAGTAGGATATAGAAATGATTCCAAATTTGTTAATTGTTTTCATTTTCATTTTCATTCAGCAACGTCTGCTTTTTCAGCATGCTTGTTCCTTCTTTTGCTATTTCTGTTTTCAAAAAAGAAGGAAGTTGCCAGCTCCGTGATGTTTTCGTCTTTAATCATTTTCCATTTTACCATCGTGTTATTTCTTTTGACACATCTTCTCCACTTCACTGTTACTGTATAAAGGACAATAGCAGTAGCTACAACCATTCTTACTAAATCTAAGTTCAAAAGTGTCTATTCTTAAATAATTGTGTATGGATTGTTTATTTTACAGATATTCATCAATCAACTTGGTAAGAGACATTTCACCCATTCTCCTCTTTCTCCTCCAAACACTCTAGAAGAATGAGAGGTAGCAGTCTGGTCTTATTAATTTTATTAGCATGATTTTGATAGCTTATTATATAGGCAGAAGCCTATTGGAGAAAGGCTCAACTTTAAAAGCTTAGTCACTCCTGTATAATAAATTCAAGGCAATCCGAGATATACAGCACAGAAGCCACAACTTACAATAAATAGGTCCAAGATGCATTGATCCTTTGTATCATCGATCTGTATCTTTATTTACTGCTTTCCCTTTGTTTTAATTATAACTGAATTCACTGGACTGCTTTCAAATGCATTAAATCATCTTTATTTTGTGTCATTTTGGTTACGTAAAGAAATAACCAGCTTTGGATTTTAGATTTTTTTTTTCAATAGGCCAACATGGTTATAATGGCTTTTTCTTGTTAATGAATCCTCTGGAACTTTTATTAAATGCCCTACATCAACATATGTATTTCTCTTCTGTAATTATAGATAATGTAGTTAGCTATAAGGTACTTGCTGTTATTTCTATTAAGCATGTGTGAATACTCTGCCAAATATTCAAGCATATGTCACTTAAAATAATGGTGAGTTCTAAGCACAATTTTATTTGTAAAAAAAATGTAGTACATCTGTAGTGCAGGGCTTTTCAACCAATGGTACGAGTACCACGTGTGGTACATTGGCACCTGGCAGGTGGTATGCGACCATCCTAGAAAAGTGGTAGTGGGGGAGGGGAATGAGCTGAACTGGTGACAGCACCACACAATCCTGAGCGAGAGATAGCTGGAGCTCCAGGGCTGTCAAGGCTCAGCGGAAGCGTCAGGATCAGTGCTTCTTTGGGGCTGTTATAATGGTCACAGTTACGGTCCCAGGGTCATGTGAAGTGACCAAAACCTGCTGCAACCACCTAGCACACGGGGGAAATAAAAACCAAACATATCCCTACCTCACCCCCGCTGCCAATCCACAACAATGAAAACCTTGGATGTCGCCAGGCAGACAGGCAGGTGTCTTGCTCGGCTGTGGCTGGGGGGGTACTTTTTTCAGTACCATTGTAACTTTGAACAGTTACTAAGTGAACTCTTGTAAGTCGAGGACTACCTGTGCTTTATCATTTTTTTCCTTTTTTTGGGGGGGGGTCATCAAGTTTCTGACACCTTGCTAGGCGACTGGTGGTACTCGGATGTTGCCATATCCTAAAAGTGATACATTGGGTGAAAAGGTTGAAAAGCCCTGTCTGTAGTGAATGTTTTTATTCCACTCTCATCAGAAAGATGACTTTACAAAAGCTGCATTACAGAATAGTATAACCAATATCATTTTTTTTCCACCTCCAACTCTACAGATTCAGTTAGATGAAGAAGAAGGTTTTAGTAAGTGAACTTTACCAGCATCTAATTTAATGTATACAGATTCTCATCTGTTTTTATATTATATGTTTTTATACACACACACACACACACACACACACACACACTGCTAATTTGTCTTGTGAGAAACATATTTTCTGAAATAAATATGTTAAAAACAACAGCAAGCTTTATTTACAATTTGAGGATTTAGGCATCTTATAAATTAAATCTTTCTATAATGAAATCTTCTTATAGCAGTAAAACAGCTAATCGATTGTTTTATGGTGGAAATCTTCCTCTGCCTGCAGACATATTGGCTTGCCAGTGGATAGTGTGTTTAATTAATAATACTTGTTGTTATTGTTCTACTATCTCAGGTGTTGCCGAAGCAGAAAATGCTGCTGGTCCAACCAATGTTGTTAACAAATGTTGTAACTAAATCTTGCCATTGGTTATATCTGACAGATATAATATTAAGTTAATAGACTGAGAAGATCTCGCTTCTGACTCATTTATATATTGCTCCCTATTTTACCCAGTTTTTGTTAACTATTAATGCTCTTATTTTTAATGTTTTAACATTTTGATATTGATATTACTGTTTTTATGATGTTGTAAGCCATCTAGAGTTCCTTGACAGTGAGATGGCGGTGAAATATTAATTTAATAAATAAATAAATAAATATTTTTTAAAAAAATATCTCTTAGCACAAAGTATGGTAAAAATTCATCATCATCTATCAATTGGTTGAAAGTCAGTATCTTTCCACCTTCACTAAGTTAAATCTTTTTATTACATATTCCATAACTTTCTAACTGACAGAATTGTTTCCAGAGATATCAGAATTTTAGTATAGATCTTAATAGGAGAAAATGGGCATTATTAGATTTGCTTTTAGGCTACACTCAACCAATATTGAAAATAAAAAGGCTGGAAGGAATGATTCAGTAATAAACACAACATGTTAGCCAGATAACATTATGGGAAAAGCTGGTTTTTTTTCTTTTCTGAAATTTGTTGATGATATATTTACTCGGGGCCAACTTCTTCCAGCTTCTTTGTAGGGAACACAAGACTAGATGCTAAATGGTTGAAAACAACTTTGCCTCTGGGCATATTCAGTTACATGCAGAGAATATCCAGTTTCTGATCATGAACAAAGATTTTCAGTTCCACATCACATTTTGTCTCCTACAGTACATTTCAGAGAAGGCATTTGGTTTTCCTTTTTTATACTTGAAAGTTAGGATTTATTTCTATGTCTTTTCCCTTGGGGTTCAGATTTTCCCTGTGTTTATGGATGATTGTTCTTACTTTCCAGTCACTGAGCTGGTTAAGTGACTAACATTTGAATTTAGCAGGTGTTCAGAAGAGAGCAGTTAATGATCTTGTTGCACCGTTTTGGCATAATCTTCATGCATAATTTCCTGGGATTTCATCACTGTTGTGCTCCGGGAAGAAAGTTCTTCATATCTCTGGCAAGCACACATGACATGGAGGTGAAAAAAAAATCAACCCAAATGCAAAAACAGACATTGGGATGAGAATCGAGATGGAATTTCATGATTAGAAATGATCCTGGATCCTTTTTTTTTTTTTTTTTTAAATCAACAAATTCCTGATGCTAGTGACAAGCATGCTTGTCAGGGAGTGAACAAAAAATTCCAATTTGAAAGCAAATATGGATGCTGGGAAGCAATTTGTGGTGGAATTTCTTGCTTAGAAATGGTCCTGGGTCCTCTTTTTTAGAATTGACAATTTTAGTCCCTGAGAAGAACTGGAGAACTTGAGGAAATGGGACTGTTGTGGAGGGCTGATACCACAAGCTGTGTTCCAACAACTCACCTGCAAAGCCTTGTTTCAATCTGTGGTGGTGGTGGGTGGCCAAGTTTGGCTTCCTTCACATGATAATCACCACTGCCCCTTCAGGCTGTCTAGGTGAGGGTCAAGCACTGCGCAGGTGCAGAATAGTGCTTTATCTCCTTGCCTTCCCATGGCTGTCAGCCAACTGAAGAAGCACACAGCAACTGCACAGAGCCAAACCTGATTCATCCGCCCACACACACGTATTTACATTTGAACCAATAAAGAAGACTTATTTGTAGCTCAGAGTTGAAGTGACAGGCCCTTGATGCTTTCTGAGCTTGGAGATTTTCTTGCAGACATTTCATTATCCAAACTAGGTAACATCATCAGTTTGTGTAATGAAATGTCTGCAGCAAACCACCAAGCTCAGAGAGTACCAAGGATCCACCCCCCCTTATTTATAATTGATTTCTAATTTCCCATTGATCTCATGTGGTCTGGAGCGGAGCAGCCAAATCACTGGATGTGGCCCAGAGGCCATAAAATGGTCAGGTCTGCCCTAAAGTAGCTAGTTCTTCACTATTAGGGGTATGCAAAGTATTTCATTTTGAAAAGTTTCAAGTACAAAACTTCGGGGGAAAAAAAGTCTACATATGAAGCTATCATTTCTAATTTTTTCTTCTTCTGTTTTACTTAGTTTATTTTAATCACTATAATGTAAGTAGCTTTCCTGCATAGGTATCAGTTGCATACACCGTTTCTTCACATCTTATTCAGAATAAAGCCTTTTGAAAAGACTTGCTCCTCTCTATCTCAACTCAAAACCAAGTCTCACTAAATTTGATGCAGTATATTAGATTGCATCTTCCTTGCAATGAATTAAAGAGCCTATTTGATGCACAAATTATTCAATATCATTTTTCTAAAGAAATGAATGATGGCAGCATATTTTAACCAGCATATTAATATCAGTATTCATGGATCATTCTCTTTAATAATGCTACATGAAACTTGATTGAGTTTGTTCTCGAAAACATATTTTCTCTGCATTGTCTGCAGCTGTTCACACTGGATTTTGAAGATAATAAACTACTTTATAAATGCTACATTTGAGCAATTATTATTATTTATAAAACAATGCAGTTTTCAACAAATATATAGGCCATATAGTATTATAATGTAAAGTGATATGTATTTTTTAAAAATGTACCAGAAGTCAATAATGTATACCTTTTATATATAAATGTTTAGCTAATTTCCAGTCATCAGCCCTTCTTAATTCAATGGCAATGGAACATTGAAATGGATACTTTTAGCATAAAGACGTGTTAAGCACATTAAATGAATAAAATTCATGTGAAAAAATAATTTCTATTTTTTATTTTCAAAAGATATATAAATTCTCATGGATATTAGCCAAGATGAATAGATGTTCTGATGTTGATTGAGTTTAATGGTTTTATCATGGCTTATATATACAAAGCCCTTTCAGAACTACACCACTTTTAGTCACAACGAGCATGTGTATATGTATTTGTGTGTGGGTATGCGTATGCACATGCACATACATACATACCCACACACTATGTATGTATGTATGTGTGCATGTATATGTATGTATGTATGTATAATTTAAATAGCCTTTTTCAGTAGCTCCTGGCAATAAATTTTGCAATGTTTACCAAAGTTCTGATTCAAAGTCCTCCTCACACTGAATACTGGAAGTCATAGGATTAGGACTTACTTCATCCACTCTGTAATAAATCACTTTTCTAAACTTCACCTGTCTAATATTCAGAAATTATATTAGAGTCCTGCCACAGACAAAAGAGAAACACATGCATTCTTTTGCCATTCATTCATCGCATTACCAAAACTGTAATAAAGATATATTGTTGGTTAGCCAGAAAGCATTAGAGAAAAGAGGTGATTTTTTAAAAATGTTACAAGCCTTCCTTCTCATTATGCTTCTTCAGTATTTCTTTTGTTGTTCTTTTAACTATGCTCTCCAGGCTTACATTTCACTTAAATGGATTCCAACTGAGGCTCTGGCCAGATTTTGTCTCTTTAGACATGAAAGAAATAAAGAGTAAGATGTTACCTGAAGAGAACTTTCAGCTGTGATTGTGAATGTAGAAAGGTTTCAGCAGAGAGGGAAATAGTCTGTGACATCAAGTGCATGTCATTATGAAAACTTTTATGCAAAAAAATTATTTCATCTGTACAATATTCTCCTGACATATGTGACAGAATTGTGGTTTATGCCAGATGTCCTTTGGTATTCTATTAGTCACTTTTATGGCCTGATGATTTATGGAGGGGCTAGAGCAGAGGTGTCAAACTCGCAAAGTCACATGACATGTCGCGATGTATTGCGACTTTTTTTCCATTGCCGGCAATGGGGTGGGCGTGGTTTTGGCATGACACATCCGGCCTGTGGGCTGGCAGTTTGACACCCCTGGGCTAGAGGAAAAGGAATATCAAAAAAGTTGATATTAAAGTAAACCAAACTAAGAAATCAATGCCATGTTGGTCAGTACTACATTTATTGTATCAGCTACAGTCGTAGAATCTTGCTGTCATGGTTCCAACAGATGAAACTCTTCAAAGAACTTTGAGACATTGTTTACCTTAAAGAATCTTTATTTGAGAAGCATAGCATCGGCACTAACACAGTTGAAGCCAAAAATTGAATTCCCCTCCCCTGAGCACATAATATCAAAGAACAATTCCCTCCTCCAATTAACAGTCATAAATCACATTCTCCAATTAGTTCAAAATGCAGGCTTTCCCTCCTGTTCTCCAACCCGCCAATTCTTATCATCTCTTATTTCAATAACTTTGGTTCATACACCAGGTCCAGTATTGTTATGTCTAGCTAAACTCTCATGCACATTCCTCCCAGCATCATCTAACGCTAACTCTAAAAGCAAAACATAAGAAGAAAATGGTTGCATCTCCAACTGTTGTCAAAGCAAAACATGTGATGTTAGCACCGTTGACACTTGCAAATCTACAATGGGCTTGTCTGAGATATTCCTTCAAGTTACTTTTGGGGTCTGGTCTCAGGTGCCTCTTTTTTGATTGCTGCCTTGATAATGGCTCTTTTTCTTGTCCTCCAAGGCCATTCCCTCTGGGATCCTGGGGGAGATAAACACAAGACGAGAGGTATTTTTGACTCAATTCAAATTGTATAAGACCGATAATATACATATTGTTTTCTTCAGAGAAGTATTGGCAGCAAAGAATATTTCTCATACACAGCTGTAAAAAATGAGACTTTTGAATTTAAGAAAAATATATTATAAAATGGTGACACCATATTTTTTCTAAAAGACAAAAAAGGGGGAAAAAAATGTAAAGTCACATTTTCCCTTCTAAAAGGATATTTTCCTGGTGGGTAAGAGGAGAAGGGTAGGTATTATATCCTTCCGATAAGAAAGCCAGGTCTTATTTTCTCGCTTCTTCTAGCCTCTGGGAGTTGATATTATTTTGACTTTCTGGATATTTGTATAAGTGGAACCTAATCCTAGATCTGTAAAATCAGGGGAGGGAAAAAAAGCTCTAAACTGTACAAATAGTCTCCCTGATAATCATTGACTAATGATTAGCTACATTTGGATGAAGACTGCAAAAATCTAGAGTAATTAAAGGAAAGTATTAAATATCTGCAAAGTTGTGATTCCTATAACTATTGATGTAATAAATGCAAAATGGATATGTCAGATATTAATTGTAATTTAATTAGTTATTGAATTTCTACTCTGCCCATTTCACCTGAGTCACTCTGGGTGATTTATAATAAAAATGCAGTGTTAAGCCCTGGAAGAATAAGGAAACAGTTTGCATTGACAAGAATTTTTCATAAATCTCATATCTAATAATTTTGCAGCTAGCTGCTTCAACTGAAGATCTTAGAATGGTTTAAAATTTATCAACCCTGGTGATTTTTCCTTTTGAAGATTTTGAATCGCTTCCCAGAAAGCTGAACTTCCTTGATTTGTTTGCTATTATCATTGCAACATAGAGTTCCCCAAATTCTCATGGTATCCTCTCTTAGCTGCCAAGATCATATTCTTATTCAGATAATATTTCCTCATCAGTTCCCTAACAAAAAGCAAACTAACAAACAAAAATGAGGAAGAGATGGTAGTAGCTAGGAGAAAACTCGTGAGATAGCCAAACTGCTGAAGTGAGTTTGGTGGTTCAGACATTGCCTGAAGAGCTATGAAGAGCTGGCTGCTCCTGGTTGCTGTTTTTCTTCTCTGGCCAGGTTGCTCTTCACAAAATGGTAAGTTAAGAAGAGAAATCAAGGGTTACTAAGGGAAACAGTTTCTGCTGCAATCATTAAAAGAGTTCCATTTTTCATTTATTGCTTTCTTGAAATTTATAATACCAGATTCGTTAAGAATGTCATAGACTGATAATTACAATCCCCTTAACATATGCAATTTTTTTCAGCAACTGATTGGTGAATAGCAAAAATACTTTGCATTGGTATTATAAATTCACACCTGTTTTGGGGGGGAATTTTGTTTCAGGTAATAAATAACTTGATACCACAATAACCAAGTGATTATCATGTCTAATAATGCTACTTTAAAACTGATGTAAAAGTTTACTCTTTGATTGCACTGAAGTATTTGTGTTTAATGGTTTATTTTACTTATAAACAAAAAAGATCCCTAAAAGTTGAAATGAACAGGTGTAAAATGAAATATATTTATTGAATATATTTCCACATTATTTAACTACTATATTACCAACATCATTTAATGTACTAAAATCACAGATTACAGAAATAGAGGACTTTTCATAGCAATAAATCCTGCTGAAGTTTTGAGACTCAACTTTTTTCCTGTGCATATGTAGAATAACATGTTGACAGTAGTGTAGCTATCTATACTTTCCTCCAAGTCCACAAGAGGGTGTTAACTAGAATAGATTCTTTTTCTCTGTATTTTCCTATAGATGAGGTTATTTTTATCATGCCCTTTATTAATTCTCTGGTCTACCAGTACAGCACATAATATCTCCATAAGAGCATTGATTATGCAGAAGTTTAAAATTTTAGAGATGCACTACATTAAGATAAAAATAAAATCAATTAGTAGCTATCTAAATTCATGGTAAGAATATCCTTTAGGAGAAGACAAGGAAGATAATATTCACTTTATAAGACCAGGAGCTATGACTGCATTTGCTTATATTCATACTAATATAAATTTTGAGCCAGTCATTTATTTATCACTGTTTTGGATGGTTGCCAGTGAGTTGCTAGTGCTGAGCTTTCTTGTTTCTTCTTTTTAATCAATTGGTTAATAAACTAAATAGCTCCCTACCCCCAGCATTGTTCAAGTTAGACATCAGAAAGGGAAGGTTACATATTACATGTAGCCCTTGAGTTATGACCCACTTGGACTCTTGGTTATAACTTGCTATAGTCATAAAGCAATGTGACTGACTAGATTTTTATAACCATTTTTGTTGTGGGCATAAATGAATTACCATGGTTAACAAGCAAATCCACAGATGTTAAGTGATCCAATGGTTTACTATTGATGCAGTTTTGCTGGAAACTGGAGGTAAAGGCTGGTTTTTGGCAAAATTGTTAGAAAACAAGATTGTGTAACCAGGGATGCTGTAAATGGCCATAAATGCAGCCCAGTTGCCCAGCACCAAAATGAACTCATGTGACCACGGTGAAGGATGGCTGTTGAAACTTCAAATCTGGGTCAAAAGCACCTCCCCAAGTAAATTCCTGGGAACTTCAAAAAATCATTAAATTGAGGACTACCTCTGGTGAGGATGAAGTGCCCAGCAGGTATTGGTTTCCAGTTATGACAAAAGTGGGAAATAATCTAACTTGGTTTAGAACAGGAAGTTTGTTATCTTGCAGTTCATGAGAAGTTCATGAGAATTAATAGGAAAAGTAAAAAGTCTAAGCAAGTAAGATAATTTTATGTAAATATAATTTCAGTATGTGAAGAACCAGATGACATTGATTTTGGAGAAATTGTAACCACTGAGAAAGCCAAGTATCTGGAAAATGACCGAGTGCAATATAGGTGCTACCCTGGTTATGTCTTGGAAGGACCTGAATGGATTCAGTGTAAGGCACAAGAATGGACGCCTCGTCCACCAAAATGCTTGGGTAAGTCATCATGCTTTTTTTAACTAGTGTAAACCTGGAAGAAAATGTAGAATTGCTCCAATAGGATAAGAATTGCAGCTACCAAATTCTTTGAGAATTAGCTTGAATTTGGATCCAAGTTTTCCCTATACACCACGGGTGTCAAACTCGATTGTGTCACATGATGTGTATCATGACTTATCATGATGTTTTTTCCTTTGTGGAGCCAGGGTGAGTGTGGCCTGTGTGTGATGCATCCGGCCTGCAGGTTACTAGTTTGATACCCCTGCTCTACACTGAAGCCAGACTGTCCTGGTGTCAGATTTTTTTATTTAAAATCTGAAAATATTAAACTGATCTACATTATTGAATGAACAAGCAAATCAGTGAATAAAATTAAAGATGGTCAATTGGAAGCTTATATTAATTACGTGGAATCTACCTTATTTTCTTTCTTTTTTTTTAGCGCCATGCATAATCACAAGACAACAGCTAGCAACAAAAAACTTGTTTGTGTTTGGAGGCCAAAGAAAAACTTGGATTATTCAAAATAATCATAGTCTGCAATTTCAGTGCAATGAAAGACATGTGCTTGTGGTTCCATCAGTCAGAAAGTGTGTTGACGGTTACATGGATTTGCCATTATGTCTCTCTGGTAAGCATGCTGTCAGTATGATGGATTCCTCTGGGATTGTAACTAATTAAAATAATTAATATATCATAATGAATATGAACATTTGCTTCCAAATTTCCATTCTTTTAAGAGTAATTTACTGGCCACTGAAATCACTGATATTTGCCTTAGAGTTTTAGTAGTGGTACCATAAATGCCGGCGTATAAGATGACTTCCGCGAGCGCTGAAATCGGCGCCAAAGACGGGGGTCGTCTTATACGCCTAGTCATCTTATACGCCAGAAATACTGGTAGTTTCCGGCGTATAAGACGACGTTCTAGGAATGCGGCCTGGCTATAAAGATGGGGGTCGTCTTATACGCCGGGTCGCCTAATACGGGGGCATATACGGTAACTGAAATATTAAAAAAAATCCTAAAGCAAATTGGAGAAGGATGTTCTGACATTTCTCCAAATATTAATTTTGACCTTAAACTCAATCCAAAATATAAGATGTTTTCTTTCTATGTGGCTAAAGATACATATAAATATTGGTAGCATGAGTGATGTGGTCTTCTAGTGGTGAAGATGCTTGCCTTCCACTTGGAAGGTTGAGAGTCAATCCTTGGTAGCAGCATATGTTTCTCTCCTAGGATGCAAAGTAAAAATATCTGCTGTGAACTCCATGTGGCATCAGGAAGGGAATCAGGTCAGTAAATGCTCAGCTCCCTTCAGTCACCCAGTGTCTAACCCAAATTAAGAGATTACAGAGTTGTAAAAAGGGAGGGTTTTTTAAAAAAATAAATATTGGTAGCATAGGAATTTGTTTCAAAAAATGTAAAGGTTGTTTAAAATCATGTTGATATCATATCATTAGGAGAGAACCATATTTTGCATGATGAAAAATCTCTTTTGTTTGAAATAGGTTGGATGACATTATCATATAGTCATGGTAATATTAAGGTACCTGAGAATATGACTGTATTTAATAATTCTGCAAGTATTGGTTCCAGACTATTTGGGTCATGAAGGACATCTTTGCTTGAAGATATTTAATTTTCTGATTCTTATAATAATTTTGTAGTCCACAAAAAAAAAAAAAATAGTCCAGAAGAATTTTCAGAACTATCACTGTTTCTTGATCACTTAATTGTTGGTGGAACCCTAAATCTTTTTGTGAATTTTCAGTTCAGTTTCAGTTTTATTTCAGTTCTATTCAGTTAAGATAGAAATATTTCAAAACAACATCACATATTAATAGTTAAAATCAGAAAGTGATGCAATCTTTCGTAATCATACATTGAGACTGAATTTTGTAAATTTTGTAAATACTTACTGCAAAGGATCACATCTTTTTCTGTTTCTTTCTACACTTTTGTTTTCCTTCCTTCCTTCCTTCCTTCCTTCCTTCCTTCCTTCCTTCCTTCCTTCCTTCCTTCCTTCCTTCCTTCCTTCCTTCCTTCCTTCTTTCCTGTGTTTTGTAAAATTTTAATTAAAAATTATAGAAAGAGAAAATGATATACACACAGTATAATTTAACTTGGAGGACATTTAATGTTTACATCAACCTATAAATAGAAAGCATATTGCTATGCTCAGAACATGTGTTAGATTGGACTAGACAATCCTACTTCAAACATTCAAATCCTACTTTAAATGTGCTCAATTATAAATGGCAGGTGGTATTTTAATATTTTTTGACATAATATGATTATTCTTATGATATTATTGAAGAACAAACATAAGGATTTTTGAAGTTAATAACAATTGTGCCAGTTGATGGGTTGTATGACATGCATATAAACTTTGTATACATAGATATGTTATTACCTATAATTCTGTGAAAATGAAAAAATACAGAGCTTAAATGAAAACACTTAGATGATAAATTTGGTTAAAAATATTTACTGACGTTCAAGGAATCTCACAGAAGAAATATATAATATCTTTATGTGGGTTGAGTCAGAGATGGGTGATTTGAAATATCTACATTTGATGGCCTCAGAATCATGGATCCTGAATATATTTTTTTCTGATGGAATAAGCAATAACACAACCTTGATATTACTAGGCGTTTATTTTATCATCTATCTATGTCAGTGGTTCTCAACCTGTGGGTCAGGACCCCATTTGGGGTCGAACGACTATTTCACGGGGGTCGCCAAACAACGCAGTCCGCCATTTCCCCCCCCCTTTTCCTTAGCTGTGCTACTCCCTTTTATTCTATTGGCTTTTGAAAGCCAATAGAATAGACTCTCTTGAATAGAGTCTAATTCTATGGGCTTTCAAAAGCCAATAGGAATTGTCCAGGCTGTCTCTGCCCTGCTGAGCCCACCAAAAGTCCCATTCTGCAAACGGTGCTGCACCAGTTGAGTAGTCCTCGACTTAAGACCAGTTGGGGGTCGTGGCATTAAAAAGGTTGAGAACTACTGATCTATGTGTAATTATTAATTTAACTTAATATCAACTTTTAAGATCTTTATTAGAAAATAATTATGTGTCAACCTTGCAAAGTAGACTAGATAGGATGCACAGACAGATGAGCTAATTTTACTTTTCTATAAGATTATGTTAGTATATTCTTGCAATCCTAAAGTAAATTCTCCTCCCCACTGACCCCTCAGTCCCCTTTACAGCTCATGAAACTGGGAGTGTCTTTTCTGAACCACTTGCCCATCCACATTTCTGCGATGGGCTAAGTTGCCTTTTATCTGACCATTCCCTTGGCTGCATCTCCTCTCACTTTTTTCCAAGGTCATTCCCACATGCCATTACTTCATGTATTTCTGTTAAGATGTTGACAATTACTTGGGTCAACCCAGAGCAAGGATGATGTATTAGAACTCTTCAAAGACTACATCAGAAAGATTAACCATACATGGGACTTCTTGTGAAGATAGCCAACTGAAGGCAAGTTCAGAGAGGGCTCTCTGGGGTTCCCTGAAGGGTTTTTTTCTGGGCTGTCGCCTTTTTCATCTTACTAACAGAAGGAATAGGCTTTCTTTTGGTTGATATGACTCTCCTGGGTTAGGGAGATTCCCAGAATCACTCCACAAGATCTTCCATCCTCCATTCAGACTTCAAAACACATTAAGTGTATCCTTTGGACTTGTAGTTGAAATGAATTTATGTAGAGATTTGATTCTGAATTCATTGGAACTTCTCAAAAACTAAATCAGAAACATTCAGAACTGAGTCATATTAATTTTGGCTTCTTTTTAGAAGAATATTGTAACAAATAGAAATATGGGTAAATCTTTTCATGTTAAAGTTCTAAATGGTATTTTGAATTATATTCTAAAATCAAGAAATCTAACCACTTTTCTGGAACTGCAAGGTTATATCATACATGTGGAATAGCCAAGGAAATTTGGAAAACTACTACTATTTAAATATCAAGGATTGAATTCAAGAAATATATAATTATCAGTTTTGGAAAAGGCTATTTTTTCTGCTAAGAAAATAAATGATGCTGTATAAAAAGAGCAATTTATGTTTATGTGTAATTTGCACATTTATATAACTTGCAATATATTTAGCTGGTATAATTTTGTCATGGATAAAAAGAGCAGTTTATGATTATGTATAATTTGCACACTTATATAACTTGCAATATATTTAGCTGGTTTATATTAGTTTAATGTGTTAATTCTAAATGGAGGCATTGTTAATTTGATTATTCTTTCTGCTTTTGTAGCTGCTTTTGCATTATACTTAAAAACTACTTAGATTATCTGTTCAATACATAATCACAAAGCTTTAGTTTGGAGTATGACCAAAGTCTTTTCATGCTTTCATATTTAATAGAAAGAGGAGAAAACTGCAGTGGTCCACCAAGGACTGAGAATGGAGACATTACTACGTTATCTGAGAAGTGGTACAGATCTGGCTCTTCAGTAGAATTCAAATGCCAAAAGTATTATGCCATGGAAGGCCAGAAAAGATCTTTCTGTGACAATGGGACCTGGACAAAAGTGCCCATTTGCTTCGGTAAGTAGAAAAGAAAGCCTTCACCTAATTTTGATGAGCATTTCTAATCATTAGGATTCATTCACTGTTTTCTTTTTCTCTTGCATAAAGATGATTTATATGATTTCAGTTCTATATCTGAGGTGAACTGGCTAGTAGGTGAAAGCTAAATTCTATTATTAGACCTTTGCAATAAGATTTGGATTTGCATTTGGATCCTTCTCTAACAGATTTATTTTCTTTTTCATCTGAGATCCCTGTATGATTCCCACGGCTGAACTGGAAAGGCAGAAGATAGAAGTTAAAGATGGAATGGATGCCTCTGAAAATATATTTGTGCAACGTGGTCATTCTATAGAGTTGATCTGTAGAACAGGATATGTCCTTGCAGCAGATTCTTCCCAATCAGCTTCTATAATCCATTGTGATGGGACAACCCCCGTGATTCCTAAATGTAAAGGTGACTCAAAGGATTTAATTTTACAAACCATGGCTAAATTAGTACACAAACAGCACACAGCATCCTTGAGAGTTTTTCCAAAAAGATTGCTCATTCATCAATGCAGGATAATATATCTGCATGGCAATACCATTTATATCATTGAATGGTATAGTATAGCTCAGCTCCAAAGCTGAGATACTATATGTTTCTATTTTTTAAGAATTTATAAACTGTTGCCGTCTAATTTAGTTACTGCTAGAGAATATTGCTTTACCTCTGATCTTTGGACTAGTACAGGGGGAGGCAACCTTGGCTCTTTTATGACTCGTGGACTTCAACTCCCAGATTCTGGGAGCGGAAGTCCACGAGTCATAAAAGAGCCAAGGTTCCTACCCCTGGACTAGTAGATTAGTGGATGCCTAATGTGGTACATTTTGCACTTTTAGAAGTTTAATGTCTCCCAGAACCAGTAGTTTCACTATAGGCATCAGAAGAACATAATGGAGATGTTTATTTATGCACATTTCTCTATCATGTTTTTCCCTGTGGATTCTAGGCAATTTACAGATATAAAAATAGGAATCAAAGAATAAAAAAATGCACACTTATACACACATGTTCCTGTAACTCTTCACCTGTAGGTGAGGAGAGAGGCTACAACTCTTTTATGAGCCGAGGTGGTGCAGCAGTTAGAGTGCAGTACTGCAGGCCACTTTAGCTGACTGTGTTCAGCAGGTCAGTGGTTCAAATCTCACCAGCTCAAGGTTGACTCAGCCTTCCATCCTTCCAGGGTAGGTAAAATGAGGACCCAGATTGTTGGGGGCAATATAAATATATATATATATATATAATATATATATATATATATATATACATTGCTTACTGGTGTACACCGCTTAGAGAGTGCTTGCACTTAAAGCGGTATATAAGTCTCATAAATAAATAAATAAACTCTCATCTTAGGGCAGCTGATCCCAGAGAAGGGGAGCTGCAAGAAGAAAATTTGATATCATTCCCTGACCAAACTGATAGTTGAGGACCCTTAGTGAATGTTGTCTTGCCCTCCAAGCTGGACAAGCAGTGATTATTTGGAAAATTCGATGTCATAGATAGCCCAATCTTGAACCATATCCACCTTTAAAAGTAGTGAGCAGCTCCTTGGATTGCATCCAGAGGAACACTGGTAGACAGTGAAACTTCTACAGCAGTATTGTAATATTACAGAATTCAGATTACATCTGTGAACATATGCAGTGTATTGAATTCTAGACCAGCTGACGTTTCCAGGGTACCCCCAGGGCAATCCCAGGAAGAACAAATTGATTAATTACATGTCGTGAAGTTGGTATCAACTCATCAATCACATAGATTTTTTTTTCCCACCAAGACTATCTACAGTCTTGTTCTTTAGATTTACCAACAATAGCAATAGTACTTAGACCTATACACTGCTTCATAGAGCTTTACAGCAATGCATCCATCATTGAACCCATTTATAACAGGCAAGATGTGGAGCCCATAATTTACAATACTTCCAGGTGGCTGAAAATGCTATTGTGATCAATGGGAGTGAATAGCAAATATGACGGTATCAAATTGTAGCTTTATATTTCAATTTCAACATCAACGTATAGGGGATGAATCATTATAGCAGCTTGCTGAATTTATTATTAATCTTCAAAATAAATACAAGGGTAGTAAAAGTACTTTTAATCAAGATGGCTAATTTCACAGTATATTTTAGATACTAACAGGAAGTTTGAAATTACTTGGTGCCCATCAATAGGCATGATTACTGATTAAAATGGTCTCATGATGTTATATAGTATAATAATGGTATTGTTTTCTACGCTGTTAGAAAAAATTCTCATAATCCAATATAAGCACAGATTTTTTTTTTTTTTTTTCATATAACATATGCTTTATTTTCTCTAGAAATTACATGCAACCCTCCAAGAATATTGAATGGTTCTATTCGATCTCAAAGAACTATATATCACGATGGGGATCTAATTCGAATTCAGTGTGATAGTGGATTTACTCTTGAACCAGATAATGGGGAAAAAGTGATTGAATGCACAAGAAATGGATGGTCACCTTCACCAAAATGTGTTGGTAATAGAACTTGCACGTATTACTATGATTATGGAAGGGCTGAGCTATTTAACTCTGAAGAACTGAACTTTTAAACATTATTTTCTGTAATTTTTCCAATTATTTTTGCCTAAGGGACATATCTCACTCAGAACATTTTTAACAGATTTTGCACCTATCTAAAGTTCTTATTTAGTTACAACAGGATATAGGGCAGACATGAAAGGAGGATGAACTATCAGACTAGAATGGACAAGATTGTAGAATTGCATTTCCACCAATTCACCTTGAAAAGATTCTAAATGCAAGTTGGATGGATGCAAGAAATGGGTTTCAATGAAGTGTGGAATATCAGCTTGTCAAATAAAGAGGAATAACCAAAGTTATAGGCAAATTCACAGATTCTCTTTCAGATCTTGTTACTTTGTGATCTTCTCCAATTCTTGTTTTGTATTCTATTATCCCCTGATATTGCCATATCAATTATCCACACTTTTTTTTAATTATCAACCACTATTATACCTGGTGTGTTATGAGCCAAGACTTATCAGTTTGTATTAGGAAATCCCAAAATATTTTAACTTGCTCATTTTCAACAACTTCTATGTTCCCAATTTTTTTGTTACTGGAACTTGATAATTTTGACAGGTGTTCCAGTGCATTCAAAATATCAATTCCTGTGATATTTTGTTGTTTATAATCTTTTTGTATGATTTCTTGCATGAGCTGAGTAAATAATCTACTGTATCAGGTATCAGCTTTCATTTGCCAAATGTCCTCTAGGTTTGATACACCCCAACCTTTTTCATTGAGGCAATTGCTTGATAGCTAGTGCAGGAATCATCAATCTAGTAATATCATTCTCTAGTGATCTTCTCATATACCTATGGAGAAAGTAAGAAAGATTCCCTTGACAAAGAAATATGCAGGAACTATTTCCTATGGAAAAAGGACTGAAGCATTTTTAAATTCAGAAAAGCAAGATAACATTTGGAAGGCTCTCAGGCCTTCTTTCATCTTTAGTGAATGAAGGAGGACAAATATAGCACAATTAGATGAATAAGGTATGTTAATATAACAAATTTCAGTGAAGGTAGTTTTAAGCTTCGTGTGGAGTTGATTCCCTAGCCCAGGGGTAGGCAACCTTGGCTCTTTTATTACTCTTGGACTTCAACTCCCAGAATTCCTGAGCCAGCATGGCTAAGCTTGGAAACCTTTCCCTTTCCCCTCAGCGGAGCTGGCTCAGGAATTCTGGGAGTTGAAGTCCATAAGTCATAAAAGAGCCAAGGTTGCCTACCCCTTCCCTACCCCATCCATCTGGTTAGGCTGATAGAACTGAAACATATGAGATAGAGAAAGGTCCCACAGCATGTGTTATTCGAAAATTGAAAAAAAATCATAAAACAGAATAAATTCTCTAAGTCAGTGATAGCAAAACTTTGAGAGACCAAGTGCCCAAACTGCAACCCAAAACCCACTTATCTATCGTGGGGTGCTGGATGGGTGTGGCCCATTGGGTGGGCATGGCCCATTTTGTGGGTGTGGCTGCAGTGGTAATGGCAGGCTGGGTGGGACTAAAATGTTCAATCAATTAATTCCAACTTTGCAAGATCTTTTTTTCCCCGCAAGAAGTTGAAATTGATTGATTGATTGAACCTTTTTTTTTGCACACAGCGGCAGAGGCCTAAAGAGAGGGTTCTGCATGCCACTTGTGGCACACGGGCCATAGGTTCGCCACCATGTCTCTAGGTCTATCTACAGTATGGGGGTCTCTCCTCATTTTGCAATACATTAGTTTCATAGGCAGTAACTTATTGTCCATGTATGTCTATTCATATTTCTCCATAGAAATTCAGTGTTCCCCTCCAGAAGTGAGGAAAGGCCGTATTGAACCTAGACGATCTCAATATATGTACAATGATGAAATTGAGATAATCTGTCATAGACGGGTTTTCTTTACAGCAATCCAAAGAAAGTACATTTCTAAATGTACTGCTAATGGTTGGAGTCCCTTTCCTCTCTGTGAAGGTAAGCAGTGTTTTTTTTTAAAATTTCTTTGTTTTTAGTTTCTTTCTAAATTGCTTTATTGTTTATGAATGATATACCTATGTTATGGTGGATGAGATGAGATGATAATGGGGGCAGGACACTAGTTTATTATAACTAGCTATAGTAATGATAACATTTCTATAATTTTTCTTCTTAGAAACAGCCCCAAGGCCTTTTATAATAGTCATAAAATTGTTCCATAAAAAGTAAGGAAAAAAATGTAGCTAAAGCAGATTAAATAATAATGAACACATTCCATAGCATGAAGTTACTTTTTGAAGATTTGCTCCATGCTATCGCTAATCATAATCCATAAGCCAGAGGACAGGAAAATTCATTGACTTTCTTGTATCTTCTGGCCACTGAGACTTATAAGTCAACGGCAAGGACCTTAAAGTCCTGCATCCTTTTCACAAGGAACAACTTTCCAGAGATGGTGGGCAATTTCTTGGCCTTACTTTATCCAAGGAAGCTCTGCTGGCTAAGGCTTGTCATCCAATCACCACAATATCATCTCCACTCCTTCAGAGACATAGAAGTCTACCAAAACAGCAATAAAAACTTGTAAATTCTACAGAGATGTCAGATCTGTTTATATTCTGCTTCTAATAGGTACATTTATATGTGAACACTCTTCTAGAAGATTTGAAACCTTTTGTCATTTGTACAATAACCAAATTCTATATTCCCATGATTAAAATAAGACATAACCAGTCGCAGATAAAATGTTTTCTCTTGTATTCAACATTTCACATTGGGAAGTGAGACCCAGAGTCCATTTATCCCAGCTACACCAAAATTGTTGAACTTGAATGGAAACACTGTCTATCAGTTCAGACTCACCAAATTATCCCAGAAATCCATTTCACAATGCTTTCATAAGAGCTAATTGTCTGTAGAATGCTTGGGTCTATTTCTTGAATTTTTCTTGCCTCCAGAGAATTCTTCAGGAAGCCAGCCTAGGCCTCAAAATAAATAAGTTGTGGATCATCTGGGGGAATTTGAAGCTGTTAATCCTGATCATTACCGTAGCCATCTGTATAATACATCCATGTTCTCATCATACACTAAGGCCTCTCATGATTAGTGAATTCTTACTTGAGAGAGGACTTTTTTTTTACTCAAAAAGTCTTTGCTAGCAGAATGAATATTGTCCTGTCCACCCCAACCTTTTTACACTGAAACAATTGCTTGATAGCTAATGTTGCAATCACCAATCTTCCAGATGATATTATTCTCTGATGTTCTCTCTATGTTCTGTCCTCACTACATTTTACCTGTGTGTAGTTCAACATGCAGCTAAAGTTTCCTATCCTTCAATAATCCAGACCATAAACACAGAACTAGATACTTTATTAAAAAACAGAATGAGGTGACTGCTATGCAAGGGATATAGTTTTTGTCTTCAGAAGAGCATGTGCTGTGGAGTAAGCTGGATTCTTCTAGATGCTTCTGTCACCTCAGAATGCTACAAAATGGAGTATGACTTTTCAGGATGCACCTTTTTTCTAAAATGAGGGATGATGGGTGCTCTATGTCTATGGGGTCAAACTTTTTACCAAACCAGTTTCTAAACAAGGAAAGATTTGTTTTTGGCTAAAAGAGGGAGCTCAATATATGTTAAAGAACAACAACAGCAATAAAAACATATACACTATATACTGGAGGCAGACCTATGGAGAAAGTAAGAAAGATTGCCTTTACAGATGTATGCAAGAACTGTTGTCTAGGGGCTAAAACATTTTTAAGTTCAGAAAAGCAAGATAACATTTGGAAGGCTTTCAGAATGTTTCCTATTTACTGAATGAAGGAGGAGAAATATAGCACAATCATATGCATAAGATATTATTATTATTATGGATCATCACACAGTCAGCCAGATGTTCAGACTGGATTTGGCATTTTGTCTGTCAATGTCACTGCGTGGATGAAGGGCATGATTCATTGTCATTATTTTTCTGGTCTTCCTATCCATTGCTTTTAGTTCTGCTTGAGTCCAGTCCACTATTCCAGCTGTGTACCTAATGACTGGAATAATAATAATAATAATAATAATAATAATAATAATAATAATAATAATAATAATAATAACCCCCAGTGAGGCACTACCTTGACGTGGTTGTGGGGCTTGTGTACTCTGAGGAAGATGAGAGCTATGCCAGAGGTTCAACCATACTGGACAGGTCTCATCAGAGGAGTCAGACAAAGAGTGTCTCTCCCATAAAAAATATGGTGAGACGTAAATTTCAGAATGCCATACCGGCTCGGACGTCGCCCGGGTTAACAAGGTCCGCACTAGATATTGGAGTTCCTGGATATCTGGTGAAAAATGGGTTACAGGACTCAGGACTGTTGGCTGAGCAACCAGGGCCAGCAGCTGCAGAACTACTGGAAGAAAAGGTGTTTACCCGTCGCAGATACACAGTGATGGAAAACAAAGAAATAATGATCTGTTACTACAGATCAAGTCCAACAAGAAGAGGATATCTAAAACGAATGCACCAATTCTGGAAAGAACAACATCCAGAATCAGAAATAACAGAACAGAGACTAGCAGATCAACGCCGATTTATAACACGAAATAAAATATTCACAGAAACAGAATTGGACGAACTGCAAAGGTTTACCCAGGGCAAAGAAATCAAAGCCTTACCAGAAGTAATTCAGAATGTAGAGGCAAACCAGGGGGAGTTGGCAGTGAAGGAATCTAGCAGAGATATACAACTGTTCTCATTTGGAAACCAGGCACCTCTACCTCAGGAAGAACAAAACCCTCTAACTAAAGAAATAAAAGAATTGAAACAAAGAATAACTGAGCATCTAGAACAGCACAAAAACAACAGAATAAGGCTACCTGCATTGAAGCTTGTTCCAAAGAAACAGCTAGCACAAGCATTAAAAGATGCAAATATTGCAATATCAAGTATAAGCACCAATTCACTGCAAGAAACAAACCAACTAATGTACAGCACAGCTGCAGTTATAACAGAATACCTGGGATGCAAAATCAACAAAGAAGAAAAACAAACAAACAGTGCACCAGAAAAATGGAAGGTTAGACTAGAAAATAAGATCAGCAAGTTAAGATCACATGCAAGCAAGCTAGAACAGATGAAAGAAAAGAAGCTGAAGAACAAGAAGACCAAAGAATACCTAATCAAGAAATACCACTTAGAAACAAGGAAGATCAAGGAAGCACTGGAAATAATAAAGCAACAAATAACAGCTATAGCCAGGAAAATCAGTAGATATGAAGCTCGAATTGCAAACTATAGGCAGAACCTCCAATTTCAATCCAATCAGAAACGTTTCTACCAATCCATCAATGGAGAAACTGCAAAGAATCAGTCAGTACCTGACAAGGAAGAAACAGTGCAGTTCTGGAAGCAGATATGGGATAACCCAAAGAAATACAACAAGGATGCGGCTTGGTTAAAAGAGGTGGATGCAAATAAAACAGAAGTTGAAATGAAAGAACTAGTAATAACAACAAAAATGGTAGAAAAAAGAGCAAAGAAAATCAAAAATTGGTCAGCACCAGGTGAAGATGAACTGCATGGGTTTTGGTTGAAACATCTAACTGTTATACACCCACTCATTGCCAAACAGTTCAACAATATACTACAAGGAGGAGAAATTGAAAAGTGGCTAACAACTGGGAAAACCTACCTAATAATGAAAAATCCAGCAAAAGGGGCAACACCAGGTAACTACAGGCCAATTACCTGCTTACCAACAACTTTCAAATTACTAACTGGTGTGGTAGCTGATGCAGTACAACAGCATCTAGTTGAAAACAATCTCTTTCCACCTGAGCAGAAAGGAAACCGCCCCAATAGCAGAGGAACAAAAGATCAACTCCTAATAGACAAAATGATCTTGGAAAACTGCAAGAGAAGGAAGACCAACCTGAATGTGGCATGGATTGACTACAAAAAGGCATTTGACTCTCTGCCACATGATTGGATAATAAAGTGCCTAGAAATAACAGGAGTCAGTAGAAACATCAGAAAATTTGTGCAAAGATCGATGGCACAATGGAAGACACAGTTGCAGATCAATGGTGAGAGGCTGGGAGAGGTTAATATCAAGAGAGGAATATTTCAAGGAGATTCATTATCACCATTACTATTTGTTATTGCACTGTTTCCTCTGTCAACAATACTGAATAACTCAGGACATGGCTATCAAACATCAAAAACATCTGCCAGACTATCCCACCTCCTTTATATGGATGATCTGAAGCTGTATGGAAAAACATCATCTGAAATAGAATCGCTGCTCAACACTGTCCGTATATATAGCCAAGATATTGTAATGGAGTTTGGCTTGGACAAATGTGCCACACTTACTATCAAACAAGGAAAAATAATGAAAACTGAAGGAATCAAGATGCCCCACGAAAATAACATTAAGAGTCTGGATGAGGAAGAGTACTACAAATACTTGGGTATCCTTCAAGCTGACAACATCAAGCACACTGAAGTCAAGAAAAAGATTAGAGGTGAATACATCAAGAGAGTGAAGAAGATCTTAAAATCCAAACTCAATGGAGGAAATACCATAAAGGCAATCAACACCTGGGCAATCCCAGTCATTAGGTACACAGCTGGAATAGTGGACTGGACTCAAGCAGAACTAAAAGCAATGGATAGGCAGACCAGAAAAATAATGACAATGAATCATGCCCTTCATCCACGCAGTGACATTGATAGACTTTATCTACCAAGGCAAATAGGTGGGCGTGGAATGCTACAAGTACATCAGATGGTTGAAGAAGAAAAAATGGCTTTGGAAGAATATCTGAAGAACAATGATGAAGATGCACTGAAATTAGTATATCAGGAAGGCTTACTAACTACTGGAGAGACCAAACTGGCCTTCAAGAAAGACCAAATGAAGAACAGAATAGAGGCATGGGAAGACAAAGCACTACATGGCCAATACATGAAAAAAATAGCTGGGAAAGCAGATAACAATAAAACCTGGCAATGGCTAAGAGCAGGAAAATTGAAGAAAGAGACCGAGGGACTAATTCTGGCTGCACAAGACCAAGCCTTAAGGACAAATGCATACAAAGTCAAAATTGAGAAGACAGCAACAGACAGTAAGTGCCGCCTATGCAAAGAAGCTGAAGAAACAGTGGACCACTTGGTAAGCTGTTGCAAGAAGATTGCACAGACTGATTACAAGCAGCGGCATGACAAAGTAGCAACAATGGTGCATTGGAAGATCTGCAAAAAATATCATTTGCCTGTAAGCAAAAACTGGTGGGATCATAAAATAGAGAAAGTCATAGAAAATGATAAAATTAAACTGCTCTGGGACTTCAGAATTCAAACAGACAAGCACCTGCAACATAACACCCCAGACTTAACAATTGTCGATAAGAAAGACAAAAAAGTCTGGATAGTGGACGTGGCAGTGCCTGGAGATAGCAGAAATAGAAGAGAAAGAACTGGAGAAGATAACAAAATACAAAGACCTACAAATAGAAATAGAAAGACTGTGGCAAAAGCAAGCAAGGGTAGTACCAATAGTCATAGGCTCCTTGGGTGCAATCCCAAAACAACTGGAGCACCACTTGAACACCATTGGCATTGACAAATTCGCTATTAGTCAATTGCAAAAGGCGGCCTTACTAGGAACTGCTTCCATCCTGCGACGATATCTGTAATACCATCAAACATCCACATCTGCCTATCCCAGGTCCTGGGTAAGGACTCGATAGGTAGACAAAATGCCAAATCCAGTCTGAACATCTGGCTGACTGTGCGATGATCGATAATAATAATAATAATATAATAATAATAATAAAATAATAACAACACAACAACAACAAGTTAAGATCACATGCAAGCAAGCTAGAACAGATGAAAGAAAAGAAGCTGAAGAACAAGAAGACCAAAGAATACCTAATCAAGAAATACCACTTAGAAACAAGGAAGATCAAGGAAGCACTGGAAATAATAAAGCAACAAATAACAGCTATAGCCAGGAAAATCAGTAGATATGAAGCTCGAATTGCAAACTATAGGCAGAACCTCCAATTTCAATCCAATCAGAAACGTTTCTACCAATCCATCAATGGAGAAACTGCAATCAGTCAGTACCTGACAAAGAAGAAACAGTGCAGTTCTGGAAGCAGATATGGGATAACCCAAAGAAATACAACAAGGATGCGGCTTGGATAAAAGAGGTGGATGCAAATAAAACAGAAGTTGAAATGAAAGAACTAGTAATAACAACAAAAATGGTAGAAAAAAGAGCAAGGAAAATCAAAAATAGGTCAGCACCAGGTGAAGATGAACTGCATGGGTTTTGATTGAAACATTTAACTGTTATACACCCACTCATTTCCAAGCAGTTCAACAATATACAACAAGGAGGAGAAATTGAAAAGTGGCTAACAACTGGGAAAACCTACCTAATAATAAAAAATCCAGCAAAAGGGGCAACACCAGGCAACTACAGGCCAATTACCTGTTTACCAACAACTTTCAAATTACTAACTGGTGTGGTAGCTGATGCAGCGCAACAGCATATAGCTGAAAACAATCTCTTTCCACCTGAGCAGAAAGGAAACCGCCCCAATAGCAGAGGAACAAAAGATCAACTCCTAATAGACAAAATGATCTTGGAAAACTGCAAGAGAAGGAAGACCAACCTGAATGTGGCATGGATTGACTACAAAAAGGCATTTGACTCTCTGCCACATGATTGGATAATAAAGTGCCTAGAAATAACAGGAGTCAGTAGAAACATCAGAAAATTTGTGCAAAGATTGATGGCACAATGGAAGACACAGTTGCAGATCAATGGTGAGAGGCTGGGAGAGGTTAATATCAAGAGAGGAATATTTCAAGGAGATTCATTATCACCATTACTATTTGTTATTGCACTGTTTCCTCTGTCAACAATACTGAATAACTCAGGACATGGCTATCAAACATCAAAAACATCTGCCAGACTATCCCACCTCCTTTATATGGATGATCTGAAGCTGTATGGAAAAACATCATCTGAACTAGAATCGCTGCTCAACACTGTCCGTATATATAGCCAAGATATTGTAATGGAGTTTGGCTTGGACAAATGTGCCACACTTACTATCAAACAAGGAAAAATAATGAAAACTGAAGGAATCAAGATGCCCCACGAAAATAACATTAAGAGTCTGGATGAGGAAGAGTACTACAAATACTTGGGTATCCTTCAAGCTGACAATATCAAGCACGCTGAAGTCAAGAAAAAGATTAGAGGTGAATAAATCAAGAGAGTAAAGAAGATCTTAAAGTCCAAACTCAATGGAGGAAATACTATAAAGGCAATCAACACCTGGGCAATCCCAGTCATTAGGTACACAGCTGGAATAGTGGACTGGACTCAAGCAGAACTAAAAGCAATGGATAGGCAGACCAGAAAAATAATGACAATGAATCATGCCCTTCATCCACGCAGTGACATTGATAGACTTTATCTACCAAGGCAAATAGGTGGGCGTGGAATGCTACAAGTACATCAGATGGTTGAAGAAGAAAAAATGGCTTTGGAAGAATATCTGAAGAACAATGATGAAGATGCACTGAAATTAGTATATCAGGAAGGCTTACTAACTACTGGAGAGACCAAACTGGCCTTCAAGAAAGACCAAATGAAGAACAGAATAGAGGCATGGGAAGACAAAGCACTACATGGCCAATACATGAAAAAAATAGCTGGGAAAGCAGATAATAATAAAACCTGGCAATGGCTAAGAGCAGGAAAATTGAAGAAAGAGACCGAGGGACTAATTCTGGCTGCACAAGACCAAGCCTTAAGGACAAATGCATACAAAGTCAAAATTGAGAAGACAGCAACAGACAGTAAGTGCCGCCTATGCAAAGAAGCTGAAGAAACAGTGGACCACTTGGTAAGCTGTTGCAAGAAGATTGCACAGACTGATTACAAGCAGCGGCATGACAAAGTAGCAACAATGGTGCATTGGAAGATCTGCAAAAAATATCATTTGCCTGTAAGCAAAAACTGGTGGGATCATAAAATAGAGAAAGTCATAGAAAATGATAAAATTAAACTGCTCTGGGACTTCAGAATTCAAACAGACTAGCATCTGCAACATAACACCCCAGACTTAACAATTGTCGATAAGAAAGACAAAAAAGTCTGGATAGTGGACGTGGCAGTGCCTGGAGATAGCAGAATAGAAGAGAAAGAACTGGAGAAGATAACAAAATACAAAGACCTACAAATAGAAATAGAAAGACTGTGGCAAAAGCAAGCAAGGGTAGTACCAATAGTCATAGGCTCCTTGGGAGCAATCCCAAAACAACTGGAGCACCACTTGAACACCATTGGCATTGACAAATTCGCTATTAGTCAATTGCAAAAGGCGGCCTTATTAGGAACTGCTTCCATCCTGCGACGATATCTGTAATACCATCAAACATCCACATCTGCCTATCCCAGGTCCTGGGTAAGGACTCGATAGGTAGACAAAATGCCAAATCCAGTCTGAACATCTGGCTGACTGTGCGATGATCCATAATAATAATAATAATAATTATTATTATTATAACAAATTTCAGTGAAGGTAGTCTTGAACTTCCTTAGCCCACCCATCTTAAGAACCATGGTGGCATGGTGGTTAGAATGCAGTATTGCAAGCTAATTCTGTTGATTGCCAATCAGAAGGCTAATTGCCAGCAGTTCGGCTGTTCTAATCTCACCAGCTCAAGGCTGATTCAGCCTTCCAGCCTTCCGAGGTTGGTAAAATAAGGATCCAGATTTTTGGGGGAAATATGACTTTATAAACCACTTAGAGAAGGTGTAAAGCACTGTGAAGCAGTATGTAAGTATAAGTTCTATTGCTATTGCTATCTTGTGAAGTTGACAGAACTGAAACACAATAGGCAGAGAAAGGTCCCACAGTTTGTGTTACTTGCAACTGAAAAAAAAATCATAAAACAAAATAAACTCTAGATAAATTCCACTTCAAGGTTTATAGAATGAGGATCTCTCCTCATTTTGCAATGCATTAGTCTCATAGGCAGTGACTTATTGACCACATTTCTCTATTCATATTCCTCTGTAGAAATTCAGTGTTCCCTTCCAGAAGTGAGGAATGGCTACATTCAACCTAGACAATCTCAATATATGCACAATGATGAAATTGAGATAACCTGTTTTAGATGGCCTTTCTTTAAAGGAGACCGAAAAAGCCGTTCTAGCTGTACTGCTAATGGTTGGGATCCCCCTCCTTCCTGTTAAGGTAAGCAGTGGGGTTTTTTTTTTTCGTTTTTGTTTCAGTTTCCTTGTATTTAGTTTCTTACTAGAGCAGAAATTACTTTATTATTAATGAATGATAAATTTCTTTATTGACAAAGAATGATTGTTTATGAAATAATAATGGTGGCAGGAGACTAGTTTTTTATAACTAGCAGTAGTAATGATACATTTCTATAATTTTTCTTCTTAAAAATGTCCTAAAGCCTTTATAATAATCATAATATGATTCTACAAAAAGCAGAGAAAAAAATGTATTAAAAGCAAATTCAATAGCAATAACCTTATTATTATGATGCTCCATGTTGTTATTAACCATAATCTATAAGCCACAACACAGGGAGTACCTCTCTGAATATTGTAGGGACCCGAGAAGATGATTTAATCAAGTGATTCTTTAAAGAAGCGCACATCCTCTCACAATCAGAGAAGTGCTACAGTGCTACAAGAATGAGTTTACACCTTTTATTGTTTATTTTCTGAACTAAAAGCTTAACACTTAACACATTCACAGAGGGATATGTACTTGCCCAACTCACGATCTGAACCTGACATACAGGTAGAAGCATACAGACGTGTTAGGGAAACAGTGGACTGTCCTTGTACCATGCACACAGGCTGCATGGATTTGCCCCAAATCCTTCCTGTTTAGTATCTAGTAGTTGATCATCAGCTACACAACTCTTGTCAGATATCAAGACAAGAGCACAGTGATTAGAATGCAGTATTGCAGGATAACTCTACTCACTGCCAGGAGTTCGATTCTCATCAGCTCAAGTTGACTCAAGTTGACTTCTGCTTCATACAGATAATCTGCCACTTAGATTTTTTTTTACCATAAGCTGCAAGCCTTCTGAAAGCCCCATAAGACAGAAAGAACAATGAACCAATTTACCTGTGGTTTGAAAAGACTAGTAAATGTCCATCCAAAAACAACCAATTGGACAAATCTCTGGAAGGAATAAGGGGTGCTTCTTCCACACTGCTATAAAATATGTACACTTTCCCCTTCTTTTCCTGTTTTTTCCTCCCCCACTTTTTATTACCAGCATGCAAATGAAATATTCTGATTTTCAGGTATCTTACAATTTTCATCATTGGCTTTCCTTATCCCACTTTGAATCAATGGTTATGCCCAAATTAGCTCAGTCTTTTTCAGATAAAATTGATATAAGATTACTTCATGGATATGACTCATAAAGGGAAGATGACTTTTTCTCAATCATCTTAACCCAAAAGGTCTCCTTTGGATAATGGAGAGGGAGAAAGATTGAATGAACTCACAAAGTTTTTTTTTAAATATATTTTAAGGGTATCCATGGATTAAAAACGTGAAGTATTTAACAAACTCAAAGAGATGTCTGGGTAAAATGGAACTAATTTTGCTTTCTGCAATTGTTCTAAACCAGAGAAATTCTTAAGGGTTCTGTGATTTAAATCAGTTTCCCTTCATTCAGAACAACAGAAGGGAAGTGGCTATATCTGTGGTGGGTGGTATATTTAAAAACAATGAGGATTGGATCAGAGAGTTACAAACAGCTGCCATAATTTCATCTCTTCCTGAATCCTGCAAAGTGCTCTCTTCTGGGGCTGAAGTGAGGAGAAACTCTAATTTATCCTCATGTATTCATTGATTTCAATGGTCCCATTGCAACAAGTTTGGTTTGAGTCAGCCTAAATTTTTCATTTAAATTCTTGGGTTGGATCCAACAATTCATTACAATCAAAGAAATTCCATTTACTGATGATTCATCTAACCTATCCAATAGATTTCTGAGGGTCTGAGCAGAAGTAAATTTGGATTCAGCCCAGTTCCTTTATTCAACCTAAAGGTTATGCTTAAGGATCACTCTGCCTGCCATAATTTAGATCGTAATATATATATATATATATATATATATATATATATATATATATATATATAATCCTGATTAGTGTCAACATTCCTAAAATGTCTAAGATTTTAGAGAGGAACAATAGAAGCAAGCAACTGCTTAGTGACAGAATGGTCTACAATATGTTTTAGAACGAGTGTCCATTTGGCCATTAGATTTAACATACTGAGATAATCAGATTTGATATTTCCTCCATATTGCTCATGTGTGGAATCAGTTTAATATTATAAAATTATCAAGTGTGCATTCTGTTCTAGATGAAGTGGTATAAGAAATAGTTCTTTAAAATATAACTTGCAAACTTACATTTTATTTTCTAGGTCTATGGAAATGAATGAGGCAGCCCTTTTTAACCGGCATTTGGATGTCAATAATTTTGGATCATTCTCTTTAATACCTCTACATGAAATTTGTGTTTGTTCTAGAAAATATATGTACTCTGCAGTAGTTCACAATGGATCTTGAAAATAAAAGCCTACTTTGCAAAAGCTAGATTATTATTATTATTGTTGTTGTTGTTGTTGTTGTTGTTGTTATTGCTAAAATAATAGCAAATATATAGGCCCATCACTAGCCATTATAATTTAACATAATATACATTTTTCAAAATGTACCTGAAATCAATAATGTACACCTTTATGTATAAACGTGTCACCAAAATATTTGATTAAGGAGAATTAACAACCATCAATCCTTTTTAAAGCAGTTTGAGAACACTCAAAATGGTATTTTAGCATGAAGAAGTTTTGAGTTCATTAAATGAATAATAAACCCATCTAGAAAAATGATTTCCATTTTTTATTTTTTAAAGAGATATAAATTCTCATTGATATTAGCCAAGATGAATCCTGATTCTGAATGCTTTCATCTTGGTTTATGCCTACAAAGCTCTTTCAGAAGAACAACACTTTTATTCATAAGGAGCATTCACTGTCATTTACGATTATTTACCTTTTTATTTATATAGTGTTTAAACAGCCTTTTGCAATAGTTCTGGGAATAAATTTTGCAATGTTAACCAAAGCTATGGTTCAAAGTCCTGTCCATCCTAAATACTGGAAGTTATTCCTGCAAGACTGGACTATGACTTATTTCATCCATCCTGCAATAAATCGTCCTGCTTTTTATAAACTTCTTATATTCAGGCATTACATTAAGAGTCCTGACTCAGACACGGGAGAAAAACATGCATCCTTCTATTTTCCCTCCTAATATCAAAACTGTGATAAAGATATTATTGGCTAGCCAGAGAGCATTAGAAGAAGAAATTGATTTTCTTCTGGAAATTGTTAAAGGCCTTCCTTCTCATGATACTTCTTCAGCTCTTTTACATGATACACAAATGGATAATTGTGGTTCTGGGCAGAGTCTTTGGGCATGAAAAATGTAAAGAGTAAGAAGTTCCCTGAACAGAATTTGGAGTTGCTGATCATGAGCAAATACAGAAGGGTTTCTGCAAAGAGGGAAAGAATCTGTGATATCACATCATTATGCAGAGATTTATGCAAACAATTTCATCTATACAATATCCTCCTGACATATGTGACATAATTGTGGTTTATGCCAGATGTCCTTTGGTATTACGTTAGTCAATTTTGTGAGCTTATGATGTATTGATAGGGCTAGAGGAAAAGAAATGCAGAAAAATTCATGTTAAAGTGATTCAAGCCCTGTAAAGTAAACTAGACTAAGAAATCAATGCCCTGTTGTTCAGTACTACATTTATTGTATCAATGACAGTCATAGAATTTTGCAAGTCTACATGTGCTCCCCTGTTTCGGCCTGGTCTAAGGCTCCTTTGTTCTTACAGCTGCCTTTTTCTTGTCCTCCAAGGCCATTCCCTCTGTCCTCTACAGGTCCTGAGTGAGACAAACACTGTTTACACTAAAGACACCCGATGAGGAGTCTTTTTGACTCATTTGAAATTGTACAAGACAGATAGTACATATTCAGAGTAGGTAGGTGGAACTGGCAGCAAAGAATACTTTTCATACACATCTGTAAAAAAAGAGATTTTTGAATTTAAGAAAAATATATTATAAAATGGTGACACCCTATTTTCTCTAAAAGGCAAAAAAGGGAAAATGATATATAAAATCACATTTTGCCTCGTCAAAGGGAATTTTCATGTTAGTAAGAGTATAAGGGTAAATCTTGTATCCTTTTGATAAAAAGACAATGTCTTATATTTTCTGTTCTTCTAGTCCCTGGGAGTTGATACTGTTTTGTCCTCTGGATATTTATATAAGTGGAACCTAATTCTAGATCTATAAAATATGGGAAGAAAAAAAGCTCTAAATTGTGCAAACAGTCTCCCTGGTATGATTGTCCGTGGGTTAACTACATTTCACTGAAGACTATAAAAATCTAGAGCAGTGGTTCTCAACCTTTTTAATGCCGCGACCCCCAACCAGTCGTAAGTCGAGGACTACTCAACTGGTGCAGCACCGTTTGCAGAATGGGACTTTTGGCGGTCTCAGTAGGGCAGAGACAGCCTGGACAATTCCTATTGGCTTTTGAAACCCATAGAATTAGACTCTATTCAAGAGAGTCTATTCTATTGGCTTTCAAAAGCCAATAGAATAAAAGGGAGTAGCACAGCTAAGGAAAAGGGGAAAAAAATGGCGGACTGCGTTGTTTGGCGACCCCCGTGAAATGGTCATTCGACCCCAAATGGGGTCCCGACCCACAGGTTGAGAACCACTGATCTAGAGAAATTTAAGGAAAGTTTTGGGTATCTGCAAACTTGTGGTTCTTATACCTGTTGACATATAAATGCAAAATAAATATGTCAGTTATCAAATGTAAGTTCATAATATATATAAATAAGGAAAATAAAATACAAAATAACATTTTCCTTGTAAAAAGGGAATTTTCCTGTTTAGTGAGAGAACAATGGTTGACCTTTGTTTCTTCCTCTGATAAGGAAGCAATATCTTATTTTCTTGGTTCTTCTAGCCCTTGGGAGTTTTGAACTTTTGGATATTCATATAAGTGGAACCTAATCTTAGATCTGCAGTACCTGCAGTATCTGTGGGAAAAATAGGTACCAAAATGTATAGCCTCCCTCATATGATTGGCTAATGGTTAACTATATTTGGCTGATTGTTTAAACTCCAGAATCATTTAAGGAAAGTATTGGATAGCTGCAAACTTGTGGTTCCTGTAACTATTGACACAATAAATGCAAAATAGATACACCAGATATCAAATATAATTTAATTAGTTATCAAAGTTCTACACTGCCCATTTCATCTGACTCACTCTGGGTAATTTACAATAAAAATACATTGTTAAGAGCTGGAAGAATGAGGAAACAATTCACATAATAACTAGAGTTCAAGTGGTGATTTTTCTTTCTGAAAAACTGAACTATTGGTTGATTTGTTTGTTGTTATCATTGTAACACAAAGTTCCCAAGATTCCCATGGAGTCCTTTGTTATCTGTTAAGGTCATATTTTTTATTCCAGTAATATTTCTTCCTCCAAGGTTCCTTGACACCAAGCAAACAATATAAAATGAGGAAAGGATGGTAGTAGCTGGAAGAAATCACCTGCGAAAGCCAGACTGCTGAAGTGAGGTCTGGTGGTTCAGACATTGCCTGAAGAGCTATGAAGAGCTGGCTGCTCCTGATTGCTGCTTTTCTTATCTGGCCAGGCTGCTCTTCTCAAAATAGTAAGTTAAGAGGAAGAGAAATCAAGGGGTTACTAAAGGAAACAGTTTCTGCTGTGTTCATTCAAGGAACAGTTATTTTTAGTGAAAGAGTTCCATTTTTCATCTGTGGTTTTCTGGAAATTTGTAATGGCAGATACTTTAAGAATATCATAGACTTATAATTATAATTTTCCTCTTAAATACAAGATGTTTCAGCAACTGAACAGCAAGTATGGCGTTATTCACATTGTAGCTTTATTTTTACAACACTGCAGTGCACAGTAGATTTTCATAGTATACTTTAGATACCAGTAGTAAGTTTTAAATTAGTTAGTGCCCATCAGTGGCTGCCGATCAAAATTGTAAAATTTTGAATATATACATTCAAAATAATAATGTTGTTGTTTTCTGTGCTAATAGAAGAGCAATGCCCAAAATCTGATACAAGAGTAAGCTTTTCTTTTTTCAGTAAAGATATTATTTATTTTCTCTAGAAATTACATGCAACTCTCCAAGAATCTCAAATGGTTCTTTCCGACCTAAAAGAAGTATATACTATGATAGGGATCTAATCCAAATTCAGTGTAACAATGGATTTACCTTTGAACCAGATAATGGAGGACAGGTGGTTGAATGCACAAAAAAAGGATGGTCACCTCCACCAAAATGTGTCTGTAAGTAAAAGTTGCATACATTACTATGATTAGGGGCAATATATTTAACTCTTCACCAGAAATTCACATTATTTTTTATGAATTTCTCTCTCTCTCTCTCTCTCTCTCTCCTCCTCTCTCTTTCCCTCCCTTCCTACCTCCCTCCCTCCTTCCCTCTCTCCCTCCCTCCCCTGAGGGACATACCTCAATGAGATTTTTTTAGCAGATTTTGTACATGTCTAAAGTTCTTATTTAGTTGCAACAGGATATAGGACAGACATGAAGGGAGGATGTTCTATCAGAATGCAATAAACAAAATTGTACAATTGCATTCCTACCCATTCATCTGCATAAGATTCTAATAATTTAGATTTGTTATATAGCATTTCTTTTTTATTATTCTATTGATTACAGAAAATATTAATGAAAAAATATTTGTGTTTTATAGTAGAAATGACTTGCCAGATAGATCATATTGAACATGGAACCATATTATCTGCAAAGTTTGTTTATAAGGAAGGTGAGAGAATATGGTTCTCCTGTAATGAAGGATACAGATATGTTGGCAGACCAGATGCCTTATGTACTAAGAATGGATGGAGTACAAAACCTCAATGTACAAGTATGTATATGTTTCTAATGGTCATGGTTACTCTGAAATCTTATACACATTGGATGCATAGGATTGCAGCTCCAATCAATCAAAAAAAAATGTCTGGTAATTTAGGAATTGAGTCTTTGTGGGTTGGTATTGGGTTTCATTTTCACCAGAGATACTTACATATAACATGAATAACAAGTATTGTCTTAGAAGAGTCATGTCTTTTCTTTAACACGCAAAATAATCTGTTTCAATTTTCTTCTAAATCTATGGGCTATTTATATGAATACTGATTGCCTAAAGTAACTATAATGAGTTTTAAAGGAATAGTATAAAAAGAGCCACTAATTCTATAATTTCAATATTGTAGCCATCCATGATAAACAAAAAATCAGGCTCCATAGTTTCCTGGAACTTTTGGAACTAAAACAGCATATTTTATTATCTTTTAATTTTAATTGATCAGACTTAAAATGTCCAATGTCTTTCTTCAGAACAAGTCAATATTGTTCTTAAGATCATTTGGGGCAAACATTTATTGAGTTGTATCTAACTCAAAGTTTAGAAAAAGCATTTGTTTCCTTTAGGGACAATCTGGATGATAGTCCCACAAGAAGTAAGACAAGCTATTTTTGGAAGCATGCATTAGAGGCAGAATTGAGCCATAGAAGATCAGTTGGCCACAGGCTAGAGTTCAGCAGAAATTCTATTTCAGAGGATGTTTTTACATATAGTTTCAGATTGTCCATGTAAAGAAGGTGGGATAGCCTGACAGATCTTTTTGATGTTTTATAGGTATGCCTTGACTTGTTTAGTATTGTTGAAAGAAAAAATGGTGCAATGAGAAACAGTAGTGATGATAGTAAAGCTCCTTGAAAGCTCCCCCCAGAAATTGTTTTTCTTTCTTTACCTGACTCCCAGCCTTGTGCCATTTCTCCTTCACGATCTGCCACCACGTGCAAGGAAACAAAGGAAAATTTTTGGGGAAAAAAGGTCAATCAATCAATTCCAACTTCGTGATCTTTCACAAGAAGTTGGAATTGATTGATTGACCTTTTTTCCCCCAAAAAAGTTCCTTTGTTTCCTTGCAAGCGGCGGCGGATCGAGAAGGAGAAATGGCATGGGGTTGGGAGTCAGATAAAGAAAGAAAAACAATTTCTGGGGGGAGTGAGGATTTCTTTCCTTACTGCCTCACTTGTTCCAAGGCCACTTTCCACTCAGATGCATTGCTCTTGCCAATGGCCTGACTGCCCACTTCAGCACCCTGCCTCCCCGACTCCCGACCTCCGGTGTTCCATCTGCTGCTTTGATGTCTCTGTAGGCAGAGTCATCAGCAGCAGCCACCTCATGCCGAAACCGAGGGGCTGGCAGGCTGTGGCTGCTGATGGACACAGTTGGCTCCCATACGCTCAGGCAGCAGTCACCCCAGCCCCTACCTTGCCTTGTCCTGCCCAGCGTCAATGGCACCCCTGCCCTGCTCCCTGCCCCCTGCCCATAGGACAAGCCTCCTGCCCACCATCCCACCCACCAGAGACCCCCTGTATCTCTCCCAACCCTGCCTGGTCCGCACATGTGTCTCTCCCCTCGAGCAACATCGAGATGGCCATCCCCACCCTGGCCACACCCACCCAGTCTGCCATGACCACTGCAGCCATGCCCACCCAGTGGCCACACCCACCCAGTGACCCTGCCCACCCGGCACCCGGCAATAAATAAATGGGGTTTGGGTTACATTCTGGGCACTTGGTTTCTAAAAGGTTCGCCATCACTGACTGGGACCATCATGGCAAGATTATGCCATAATGTAAGTCAGCTGCGTGACTTTGGGGCAATCAGTCTATCTCATCTCAACCTACATCATATGGTTGTTTTGAGGTTAAAATAGGATGAAGTAGTATTACGTTTTTGCCACTTTTAATTACTTATAAAGCAATAAAGGCAGGATAAAAATTAAAAATTAAATAAACTTTCAACTTTGATTTTCATGTCTTGTTACTTTGTGATCTTCTCCAATTCTTGTTTTCTATTCTGTTATCCCCTGATGTTGCCACATCAATTATCCACACTTTCTTATTTTCAACCACAATTATACCTGGTATGTTATGAGCCAAGACTTCATCAGTTTGAATTAGGACATATCATAATATATTAATCTGTTCATTTTCAACAACTTATCCAACTCTATGTTCCCAGCAATTTTTTTTTTTGTTACTGGCACCTGATAATTTGACAAAAGTTTCAGTGAATCA
The DNA here is from genome assembly GCF_016545835.1 of Crotalus tigris. Classification (NCBI taxonomy): domain Eukaryota; kingdom Metazoa; phylum Chordata; class Lepidosauria; order Squamata; family Viperidae; genus Crotalus; species Crotalus tigris. Next base: position 806,769 of record NW_024097116.1, read on the forward strand.
TTTTGGTAACTTTATTATTTTGTTAATTATAATCAGCTTGTGTGATTTCTTGCATGAGCTGAGTAAATGAGTAAATTTTCAGCTGTGTCCTTAATAGGATTAGTTTGAATAACTTGGTCTTAAGCAGCCAAAATCTAGCTTTCCGTTTCTTTTTTCCTTTTTGTTCCAGTTGTAGCCATTGCAGGTTTTATCTTTATTCACTTTCCCCTCAAACCTTTGTAGAAACTGACATGTATTGCTTTTCCTTGATAGAATTGTGATCATGTTTTTATTATATTATTTCAATATTAATTCCCCCCCCAGCACATTCAGTAAGTTCAAATTTTTAACTTGTATCCATGCTTGTTCTTGACTGTCATTTATATAATCAACTAATGTATGCTTTTCTTATTGTTGTTGTTGTTGTTGTTCTAGCCCTTTGGTACTAAATTATTCAAGTATAATACATGTTTGGGGGTCAGTGAACAATCTAAACATCATGAAGAGGTTGAGGAACTTAAGAGTTGGGGGCCCTAGCTTAGAGGAAAGATACAAGATATTAGCTTTCCTCTGCAGATGTCTTCTATATTTGATACACCCCAACCTTTTTACATTGAGGCAATTGCTTGATAGCTAATGCAGGAATCATCAATCTGGTGATAATATTCTATGGTGATCTTTCCATATACCTATGGAGAAAGTAAGAAAGATTCTCTTGACAAAGAGATATGCAGGAACTGTTACCTAGGAAAAAGGGGTAGAAGCATTTTTAAGTTCAGAAAAACAAGATAACACTTAAAGGATCTCAGGCCTTCTTTTCTATTTAATGAATAAAGGAGGAGGAATATAGCTCAATCAGAGGTGTAAGATATTATTACAGTAAATTTTAGTGAAGGCAGTCTTAGGCTTCCTGAGGAGTTGATTTCCTTAGCCCATCCATCTGGTGATGCTAACAGAACTGAAACATATGAGTCAGATAAAGGTCCCAAAGCAAATTGAAAAAAAAAATCATAAAGCAAATTAAATTCTATAGGTTTACTTTAAGGTTTATAGCATGAGGATCTCCTCATTTTGCAGTGCAATAGTCTCAAAGGTAGTGATTTATTGACTATGTTTCTCTATTCATATTCCTCTGTAGAAATTCAGTGTCCCCCTCCAGAAGTGAGGAAAGGTTACATTCAACCTAGCCGATCTCAATACATGTACAATGATGAAATTACAATATTCTGTCGTAGAAATAAATTTTCTAACATTATGAGACTCCCCTGCAAAATTTCTAAATGTACTGCTAATGGTTGGAACCCCCCTGCTCTCTGTGGAGGTAAGCAGTTTTTTTTTAGTTTCTTTGTATTTAGTTTCTTTCTAGTATAGAAATTGCTTTATTGTTAATGAAAGATGAACAGAAATTGCTTTATTGACAATGAGTGATTATTTATGAAATAATAATGGTGGAAGGAGATTAGTCTACTAAGCAGTAATAATGATAACATTTCTGTAATTTTTTTTCTTAAAAAAGTCCTGAAGCCGTTTATAATAATCATAAAATCTTTCCACAAAGAGCAAGGAAAAATGTATTCAAAGCAAATTCAATAGCAATAACATTATTATTATCGATCATCGCACAGTCAGCCAGATGTTCAGACTGGATTTGGCATTTTGTCTACCTATCGAGTCCTTACCCAGGACCTGGGATAGGCAGATGTGGATGTTTGATGGTATTACAGATATCGTCGCAGGATGGAAGCAGTTCCTAATAAGGCTGCCTTTTGCAATTGACTAATAGCGAATTTGTCAATGCCAATGGTGTTCAAGTGGTGCTCCAGTTGTTTTGGGATTGCACCCAAGGAGCCTATGACTATTGGTACTACCCTTGCTTGCTTTTGCCACAGTCTTTCTATTTCTATTTGTAGGTCTTTGTATTTTGTTATCTTCTCCAGTTCTTTCTCTTCTATTCTGCTATCTCCAGGCACTGCCACGTCCACTATCCAGACTTTTTTGTCTTTCTTATCGACAATTGTTAAGTCTGGGGTGTTATGTTGCAGGTGCTTGTCTGTTTGAATTCTGAAGTCCCAGAGCAGTTTAATATATCATTTTCTATGACTTTCTCTATTTTATGATCCCACCAGATTTTGCTTACAGACAAATGATATTTTTTGCAGATCTTCCAATGCACCATTGTTGCTACTTTGTCATGCCGCTGCTTGTAATCAGTTTGTGCAATCTTCTTGCAACAGCTTACCAAGTGGTCCACTGTTTCTTCAGCTTCTTTGCATAGGCGGCACTTACTGTCTGTTGCTGTCTTCTCAATTTTGACTTTGTATGCATTTGTCCTTAAGGCTTGGTCTTGTGCAGCCAGAATTAGTCCCTCGGTCTCTTTCTTCAATTTTCCTGCTCTTAGCCATTGCCAGGTTTTATTATTATCTGCTTTCCCAGCTATTTTTTTCATGTATTGGCCATGTAGTGCTTTGTCTTCCCATGCCTCTATTCTGTTCTTCATTTGGTCTTTCTTGTAGGCCAGTTTGGTCTCTCCAGTAGTTAGTAAGCCTTCCTGATATACTAATTTCAGTGCATCTTCATCATTGTTCTTCAGATATTCTTCCAAAGCCATTTTTTCTTCTTCAACCATCTGATGTACTTGTAGCATTCCACGCCCACCTATTTGCCTTGGTAGATAAAGTCTATCAATGTCACTGCGTGGATGAAGGGCATGATTCATTGTCATTATTTTTCTGGTCTGCCTATCCATTGCTTTTAGTTCTGCTTGAGTCCAGTCCACTATTCCAGCTGTGTACCTAATGACTGGGATTGCCCAGGTGTTGATTGCCTTTATGGTATTTCCTCCATTGAGTTTGGATTTTAAGATCTTCTTCACTCTCTTGATGTATTCACCTCTAATCTTTTTCTTGACTTCAGTGTGCTTGATGTTGTCAGCTTGAAGGATACCCAAGTATTTGTAGTACTCTTCCTCATCCAGACTCTTAATGTTATTTTCGTGGGGCATCTTGATTCCTTCAGTTTTCATTATTTTTCCTTGTTTGATAGTAAGTGTGGCACATTTGTCCAAGCCAAACTCCATTACAATATCTTGGCTATATATACGGACAGTGTTGAGCAGCGATTCTATTTCAGATGATGTTTTTCCATACAGCTTCAGATCATCCATATAAAGGAGGTGGGATAGTCTGGCAGATGTTTTTGATGTTTGATAGCCATGTCCTGAGTTATTCAGTATTGTTGACAGAGGAAACAGTGCAATAACAAATAGTAATGGTGATAATGAATCTCCTTGAAATATTCCTCTCTTGATATTAACCTCTCCCAGCCTCTCACCATTGATCTGCAACTGTGTCTTCCATTGTGCCATCGATCTTTGCACAAATTTTCTGATGTTTCTACTGACTCCTGTTATTTCTAGGCACTTTATTATCCAATCATGTGGCAGAGAGTCAAATGCCTTTTTGTAGTCAATCCATGCCACATTCAGGTTGGTCTTCCTTCTCTTGCAGTTTTCCAAGATCATTTTGTCTATTAGGAGTTGATCTTTTGTTCCTCTGCTATTGGGGCGGTTTCCTTTCTGCTCAGGTGGAAAGAGATTGTTTTCAACTAGATGCTGTTGTACTGCATCAGCTACCACACCAGTTAGTAATTTGAAAGTTGTTGGTAAGCAGGTAATTGGCCTGTAGTTGCCTGGTGTTGCCCCTTTTGCTGGATTTTTCATTATTAGGTAGGTTTTCCCAGTTGTTAGCCACTTTTCAATTTCTCCTCCTTGTAGTATATTGTTGAACTGCTTGGCAATGAGAGGGTGTATAACAGATGTTTCAACCAAAACCCTATTATTATTATTATTATTATTATTATTATTATTATTATTATTATTATTATTATTATTATCGATCATCGCACAGTCAACCTGGATTTGGCATTTTGTCTACCTATCGAGTCCTTACCCAGGACCTGGGATAGGAAGGTGTGGATGTTTGATGGTATTACAGATATCGTCGCAGGATGGAAGCAGTTCCTAATAAGGCCGCCTTTTGCAATTGACTAATAGCGAATTTGTCAATGCCAATTGTGTTCAAGTGGTGCTCCAGTTGTTTTGGGATTGCACCCAAGGAGCTTATGACTATTGGTACTACCCTTGCTTGCTTTTGCCACAGTCTTTCTATTTCTATTTGTAGGTCTTTGTATTTTGTTATCTTCTCCAGTTCTTTTTCTTATTCTGCTATCTCCAGGCACTGCCACGTCCACTATCCAGACTTTTTTGCCTTTCTTATCGACAATTGTTAAGTCTGGGGTGTTATGTTGCAGGTGCTTGTCTGTTGAATTCTGAAGTCCCAGAGCAGTTTAATTTTATCATTTTCTATGACTTTCTCTATTTTATGATCCCACCAGTTTTTGCTTACAGGCAAATTATATTTTTTGCAGATCTTCCAATGCACCATTGTTGCTACTTTGTCATGCCGCTGCTTGTAATCAGTCTGTGCAATCTTCTTGCAACAGCTTTATTATTATTATTATTATTATTATTATTATTATTATTATTATTATTATTATTATGGATCATCGCACAGTCAGCCAGATGTTCAGACTGGATTTGGCATTTTGTCTACCTATCGAGTCCCTACCCAGGACCTGGGATAGGCAGATGTGGATGTTTGATGGTATTACAGATATCGTCGCAGGATGGAAGCAGTTCCTAGTAAGGCCGCCTTTTGCAATTGACTAATAGCGAATTTGTCAATGCCAATGGTGTTCAAGTGGCTCCAGTTGTTTTGGGATTGCACCCAAGGAGCCTATTACTATTGGTACTACACTTGCTTGCTTTTGCCACAGTCTTTCTATTTCTATTTGTAGGTCTTTGTATTTTGTTATCTTCTCCAGTTCTTTCTCGTCTATTCTGCTGTCTCCAGGCACTGCCACGTCCACTATCCAGACTTTTTTGTCTTTCTTATCGACAATTGTTAAGTCTGGGGTGTTATGTTGCAGGTGCTTGTCTGTTTGAATTCTGAAGTCCCAGAGCAGTTTAATTTTATCATTTTCTATGACTTTCTCTATTTTATGATCCCACCAGTTTTTGCTTACAGGCAAATGATATTTTTTGCAGATCTTCCAATGCACCATTGTTGCTACTTTGTCATGCCGCTGCTTGTAGTCAGTCTGTGCAATCTTCTTGCAACAGCTTACCAGGTGGTCCACTGTTTCTTCAGCTTCTTTGCATAGGCGGCACTTACTGTCTGTTGCTGTCTTCTCAATTTTGACTTTGTATGCATTTGTCCTTAAGGCTTGGTCTTGTGCAGCCAGAATTAGTCCCTCGGTCTCTTTCTTCAATTTTCCTGCTCTTAGCCATTGCCAGGTTTTATTATTATCTGCTTTCCCAGCTATTTTTTTAATGTATTGGCCATGTAGTGCTTTGTCTTCCCATGCCTCTATTCTGTTCTTCATTTGGTCTTTCTTGTAGGCCAGTTTGGTCTCTCCAGTAGTTAGTAAGCCTTCCTGATATACTAATTTCAGTGCATCTTCATCATTGTTCTTCAGATATTCTTCCAAAGCCATTTTTTCTTCTTCAACCATCTGATGTACTTGTAGCATTCCACGCCCACCTATTTGCCTTGGTAGATAAAGTCTATCAATGTCACTGCGTGGATGAAGGGCATGATTCATTGTCATTATTTTTCTGGTCTGCCTATCCATTGCTTTTAGTTCTGCTTGAGTCCAGTCCACTATTCCAGCTGTGTACCTAATGACTGGGATTGCCCAGGTGTTGATTGCCTTTATGGTATTTCCTCCATTGAGTTTGGATTTTAAGATCTTCTTCACTCTCTTGATGTATTCACCTCTAATCTTTTTCTTGACTTCAGTGTGCTTGATGTTGTCAGCTTGAAGGATACCCAAGTATTTGTAGTATTCTTCCTCATCCAGACTCTTAATGTTATTTTCGTGGGGCATCTTGATTCCTTCAGTTTTCACTATTTTTCCTTGTTTGATAGTAAGTGTGGCACATTTGTCCAAGCCAAACTCCATTACAATATCTTGGCTATATATACGGACAGTGTTGAGCAGCGATTCTATTTCAGATGATGTTTTTCCATACAGCTTCAGATCATCCATGTAAAGGAGGTGGGATAGTCTAGCAGATGTTTTTGATGTTTGATAACCATGTCCTGAGTTATTCAGTATTGTTGACAGAGGAAACAGTGCAATAACAAATAGTAATGGTGATAATGAATCTCCTTGAAATATTCCTCTCTTGATATTAACCTCTCCCAGCCTCTCACCATTGATCTGCAACTGTGTCTTCCATTGTGCCATCGATCTTTGCACAAATTTTCTGATGTTTCTACTGACTCCTGTTATTTCTAGGCACTTTATTATCCAATCATGTGGCAGAGAGTCAAATGCCTTTTTGTAGTCAATCCATGCCACATTCAGGTTGGTCTTCCTTCTCTTGCAGTTTTCCAAGATCATTTTGTCTATTAGGAGTTGATCTTTTGTTCCTCTGCTATTGGGGCGGTTTCCTTTCTGCTCAGGTGGAAAGAGATTGTTTTCAACTAGATGCTGTTGTACTGCATCAGCTACCACACCAGTTAGTAATTTGAAAGTTGTTGGTAAGCAGGTAATTGGCCTGTAGTTACCTGGTGTTGCCCCTCTTGTTGGATTTTTCATTATTAGGTAGGTTTTCCCAGTTGTTAGCCACTTTTCAATTTCTCCTCCTTGTAGTATATTGTTGAATTGCTTGGCAATGAGTGGGTGTATAACAGTTAGATGTTTCAACCAAAACCCATGCAGTTCATCTTCACCTGGTGCTGACCAATTTTTGATTTTCTTTGCTCTTTTTTCTACCATTTTTGTTGTTATTACTAGTTCTTTCATTTCAACTTCTGTTTTATTTGCATCCACTCTTTTAACCAAGCCGCATCCTTGTTGTATTTCTTTGGGTTATCCCATATCTGCTTCCAGAACTGCACTGTTTCTTCCTTGTCAGGTACTGACTGATTCCTTGCAGTTTCTCCATTGATGGATTGGTAGAAACGTTTCTGATTGGATTGAAATTGGAGGTTCTGCCTATAGTTTGCAATTCGAGCTTCATATCTACTGATTTTCCTGGCTATAGCTGTTATTTGTTGCTTTATTATTTCCAGTGCTTCCTTGATCTTCCTTGTTTCTAAGTGGTATTTCTTGATTAGGTATTCTTTGGTCTTCTTGTTCTTCAGCTTCTTTTCTTTCATCTGTTCTAGCTTGCTTGCATGTGATCTTAACTTGCTGATCTTATTTTCTAGTCTAACCTTCCATTTTTCTGGTGCACTGTTTGTTTGTTTTTCTTTTTTGTTGATTTTACATCCCAGGTATTCTGTTATAACTGCAGCTGTGCTGTACATTAATTGGTTTGTTTCTTGCAGTGAATTGGTGCTTATACTTGCTATTGCAGTATTTGCATCTTTTAATGCTTTATTATTATTATTATTATTATTATTATTATTATTCTGTATAGAAGACTTGTTCTTTGCTGTCACTAACCATAATCCATAATCCACAGCAAAGGCAATACCTCTTTGAAGATTAAAAAGACCCAAGAATATGATTTAATCAGAATGATTCTTTAAAGAAGTCATATCCTGTCACAGTCAGAGAAGGAAATCCAGTGCTACAAAAGCGAGTTTGCAACTTTTATTATTTATTTTCTTTACTAAAAGTTTAACACATAACACATTCACAGGAAGAACAATAAACCAGTCTACCAGTGGTCTGTAAGGCTAGTAAACATCCATTCAAAAACAACCAATTGGACAAATTTCTGGAAGGAAGAAGGGGTGCTTCTTGAAGCTCCTGGCCTTTTCCAGCCCATTAATCTGCCTATTGCATTACAAAATCTATTAGTTTTAGTCTTTTCTTAGTCCTTGATAGTTTTACAGCTTGAAGGAGAATTGCTCAGATATCTGGTGAATTTCATCCCAGCTTGAAGAAATGCTGTTACAAAATGGCAAGTGTATTTGGTATGCTGTGGACTGTGCAAAACAAAAGCAGGGTAGAAACAATAGAATATTCCTCTATAAGATGAGGGGGAGGACAGAGGGGGAGGGACAGAGAGGTAAAAATAACTGCCACATTACCTGCTCACATGTGGTAAAATTCTTGCACTCTCAGTAGTATGCTGATCCTTGGCAATACAGCAGTTGGTGGTATTCCAAGACACTAGCCTGTTCAGGCACATAGGTGGCCCCATGCTAAGTCTGATCTGTACTTGATAAAGTAAGGTATTATCTGGCTTTACTGGGAACTTTTCCTTCTAAAGTTGGTTAGGTGGCCCAAAGTGAAAAGGCTGTGGAAGATAGCTAATAGCAAAGGTTCCCTTTCTAGTGAAGTATCACAATAGACTGCATAGCACTTGGTGTACCAGCAGAAATCAGAAAATATCATTTTGAAATATAGCAAGAAATGGCAGGCAGAACTGGTTCTTGCAGTGGGACAGGGACAGGCTGGGGACAATGTTGTGTATTCATTCTCTCAATGAACTGTTAGGGGGGCTCTTTGTTTCAAGAGAAATGGCAAATGTGAATGAGCCTATAGGAACACCCTCAGTGAAATTTGCTAGCACCTGAGCAGACCTACTTTTTCATGCTATATGAATAGAATGTTTGCAACAATAGGAGTAGAAATATAAATTGAGGAACCTAACTTTGATTAAATGAGGAATGAAAGGAATTTAACTGAAATGGCAGAACAGAAAGTCTGAACACCAAAAGAGGTTGAATGAAAGTGGCTGCAGGAATGAAATGAATAGTTTTAAAAAGGGAAAGGAAAAGACAGTTAAATTTAAAACTGTCTCAATTTATAATATTGGAAACACAAGGATGTCATGTCCTGGTTGGTTTACAGATACTTGAAAAGCACAATGAACTCACTCCAGTCTCTATAAAGGTTGTCAAAATTCTATTTAAATACTCTTGAAATCTATGTTGTCCAGAAACCGTCAATGGTGATAGTTGAGAAATTAAGCAGAGATGTGGGTGTGGTTAGTAATTCTGATGCCAAAATATTTTTATACAAAAGTTGAACATTAAAAAAAGTAACCTTAAAGAGGCAAGGAGAATAATCAAACAAGAAGTATATTAGCCAGAAGCTGGCTCTGTAGTTGAGCTTTGCCAGCACCTTCCTAAAATGCTCCAAATTTCCTGCTTAACCACCATTGAACAAAAAATCTGTAAAATTGTATCTTGCAAAACTGCCTGAAGTATGAATAAAGGTGAACTTAATCCCACTAACTTCTACACAGATTTTGAAACAACTCACCAGCATCCAGAAAGTAGACATCTAAATCCAAATATATTCCTGGCTAGACATTCTATATCTTTCAGTCAAAATCTGAAGCAAATCATCTTCTGCTTTGAGGTTCCTTGAGTTTTCCTCAGAGGCTCCTGGAAGATGGGAGCCCTTCTTCCAATCTGCAGCCAAATGCACTTTTTGTCTTAAAACAAAAATGAGGAAATGAGGAGTGGGCAAGGAAATTCAGTATGAGACCGAAGTTGTATCTACTGGGTTGTGAATTATATTTCAGAGGTTGCAAGCTGCTATTCTTAAGTTTAGAAATGGAAAGAGAAATAAGGAAGAAGGAAAAAAGATGTAGGGCAAAGGATGCACAAATGTTCCTGATGAGACAATCAAAGTATTTTTTTTTTTATTGGAAAGTTTCATTTCTTAAATTAGCAGAGGAAAGCATTTTTTTAAGAATCAAAGCAATATAAGTTAGTCCTCAGCTTCTTCAATTTATGCAATTTTTGCAGTTTCTTGAACAACAAGGGAAGAAGATTTGAGGCACAGCAATATAACAGCTGAGGTGGAAGGAATGGGATAAAATATGTTGTGAAGATGGAAATACAATTGAATTTCAGCCACACCCATAAGCCAGACCATTTAAAGTTATTTGCATAAATGGAAAAAGGGACTATCCATATTGCATTAATATATGTATACTTTCCCCTTCTCTCCTTGTTTTCTTCCCACCTTTTAGTACCAGGATGCAAATTAAATATTCTGATTTTCAGTTATCTTACAGTTTTTGTCAACTTCTGAAATGAACCTAGCTGAAACCATCTTTGTTGTTTTACATTGCCACAGGTTGGGGGAAGGGGGGAAGGAAAATAGCAGCATTGCTACACTAAACATAGAGTGGTCCCGTGGCAATTAAGGCATTCCCGCAGAAGCTGGAAGGTGGAGAAAAGAAGTTTAATGGAGACCGCCAATTGCTTTTATTGAGTGGTGTGATCTATCACATACAGTAGCAAAGGGGAGGGAATTATTACATTTAGCTACATTGAATCTTTAAGGGGAATTTTAGAGTTGGGTTCATTGTATCCAATAAACATGTGCTTTGAGGGAACTTCAAGCTTCGGAGTTCTGATTTATTTGGTTCATTAGTCGGAATCTTGACAGTTTTCATCACTGTCTTTCCTTATCCCACTTTGGATAGAATCACTCTTATAGAAAGCTGGATGGTTATGCCCAAATTAGCTCAGTCTTTTTAAAATAAATTTGATATAAGATTATTTCACCGATATGGCTCATAAAAAGAAGGAAAATGACTTCTTCTCAATAATCTTACTGTAAATCAAGAGGTCTCCTTCAGATAATGGATAGGGAGAAAGACGAGATGAACTCACACATTTTATATATATTTAAGGGTATCCATGGGTTATAAATATTTAACAAACCCAGAGATCTCTCTGAATAAAATGAAATTCTAAACCAACCTTCCTTTCTGCAATTGTTCTAAACCAGGGAAATCCTTAGGGATTCCATGATTTAAATAATTTTTCTTTCATTCAGAACAACAAAGGGGAAGTGTCTATGACTGTGGTAAGTGATGTATTTAAAAACAATGAGGATTGGGTTAGAGAGATTCAAACAGCTGCCCTCATTTCATTTTTTTCTGAATCCTGGCAGATCCTCTCTTCTGGGGCTGAAGTGAGGAGAAACTCCAATTTATCCTCAGGGGGATATTCTCACTGATTTCAATGGCCACAGTGCAGCACGTTTGATCTGAATCAGCCTGAATTTTTCACTATAAAATTCTTGGGTTGCAATCAAAGAAATTTTGTTTAGTGATGACTTGTCCAATTTATCCAATGGATTTCTAAGAGGGTCTACTTGAGGAAATACAAATTTGGATTCAATCCAGTTTTCCTACTCATCTTAAATGTTTATATATATATATATATATATATATATATATATATATATATATATATATATATATATTTATTAAGAATTTTTTAAAAAGTTTTTACAAAAAACAAAAAGAACAACAACAAAAATAAAACAACCCTCAACCCCTCCCAAACCACCCCATCCACCCCCCCCGAGCTTCCCAAAGCTGAATATAGGCTTAACTACAATTATAAAAATCCTAAGAAAGATTAAACAACTTATAAGCTAGTTAACAATAAAATATATATAACAAAAAAGCATAAACATTAAAAAGAAAAGATAGAAAAAAAGAAAAAAGAAAAGAGAAAAGAAATAAAAAAGAAGAAAAAAAGAAAGAATACAATCTATGAAATATCAAAATTTGTATACAAGTTATAAAAAAGCTAAATGATATTTTTTTATATCCAATTTATATTGTGTGAAATTTATCCATTTTTCCCATACGGCAAAAAAATTCTCTTGTGATTGCTCCTTTAAGAAAGCCGAAATCTTTGCCATTTCCGCCAAGTAAGAAACTTTAAAAAACCACTCTTGCAGAGTAGGCAAAGATTCCTTCTTCCAATATTGCCCTACTAACAGCCTTGCAGCTGTAATCAAATTCAACATCAGTATAACCTCCTTAGCATCACAGTCAATAACAATTCCTAACAAAAACAGTTGTGGAGTAAATTTTACCCTCTTTCTAAAAATTCTTTGAATATTCCACCATATCTTAATCCAAAAAGCTTTTATATTTTTACACGACCACCAAATATGATAATAAGTAGCGTCCAGACAACCACATCTCCAACATTTAGGCTGTAAGTCAGGATACATAAGAGACATTTTTTGTGGATCAAGGTGCCATCTATAAAACATTTTATAAAAATTCTCCCTTAAGTTCTGGGCTTGTGTAAATTTAACATTCCTCACCCAGATAATTTCCCAGGTATCCAGTAGAACTGGTTCACCAAAATTTTGTGCCCATTTAATCATACAGTCTTTGATTAATTCTGATTCTGAATCCAGTTCCACTAGAACCCCGTAAATTCTCTTAATGTGAGTTTGCCTTTGATCCTTTACTTGTTTAACAAGATTTTCATCTTCTCTAAGCAGGCCCATATTGCGATCCATCTTCCACCTATCCACTATTTGTCTATATTGAAACCAAGAATAGGTAATATTTTCATGTACTAAATCTTCCAAAGATCTTAACTGCCAGTTTTGACCGTCCCATCTAAGTAATTGTGTATAAGAAACCCTATCCATTTTAACTCCTCTCCTTATCTCCTCTATCGCATGCCCAGGTATAGCCCATAATGGTATTTTAAAATCACTTTTATAATATTTCCTCCAAACCCGAAGTAAAGAAATCCTTATAATATGAGATTTAAAAACACGATCCACTTTTTTGTTAAAAATTAAATAGGCATGCCATCCAAAAAGTAAATCCCAACCCTCCAAATGGAGTATTTCTACATTTGTTAAATTTATCCAATCACTAATTAGTGTTAAAACCACAGCATCATAATATAATTTCAAATTCGGTACCTTGAGTCCACCTCTCTCACAGAAGTCTTGCATAATTTTAAACTTTACCCTTGGTTTTTTCCCTGCCCAAATAAATTTATTAATACCTTTCTGCCATTCATTTAAATTAAGCTCATTCTTTAAAATAGGTAACATTTGAAACAAGAAGAGAAATTTTGGTAAAACATTCATTTTAATCACTGCAATTCTTCCCATAAGAGATAACTGTAACTTCTCCCAATTCTTCAAGTCTTTCTGTACCCTGACCCACAGCCTTTCATAATTATTTTTATACAATTTTGCATTGGAAACAGATAAGGTGACCCCCAAATATTTTATCTTGTCTACAACCTCAAAATCAGTCAGGTTAACCAAAATCTGCTTATCCAAATTAGTCATATTTTTAGATAATATTTTAGTCTTATTATTATTAATTTTAAAACCCAAAACCCGTCCATATTGGTAAATCAATTGTAGTAGCTTTACTACAGAATTGATAGGTTGAGACAAAGTAACCACCAAATCATCTGCGAAAGCTCTTAACTTATATTCTTTTTTGTTGACTTCTATTCCTTTTATTTCCTGCGACTCTCGAATTTTAATCAACAAAATTTCCAATGTTAAAACAAACAGTAACGTTGACAATGGACATCCCTGTCTTGTACCTTTTTCTATTGTAAAAACCTCTGACAAACCCCCATTAACAATAAGTTGTGCCGTTTGTTTTTGATATATAGAAGCGAAAGCTTGTAATATTTTTTCTCCAAAGTTCATTTCCTCGATTACTCTTAACATAAACTGCCAATTCAGTTGATCAAAAGCTTTTTCAGCGTCTAAAAATATCAGCCCTGCAGGAATTTGGTTGTTCTTATCTAAATATTCTAATAAGTTAATAATTTGTCTAGCATTATTTTTCATATACCTACCAGTTATAAAACCCGATTGATCCTTATGTATAAGCTGGTGCAAAACCCTTATAAGCCTATTAGCTAAAATTTTTGCAAAAATCTTATAATCTACATTTAAGAGAGATATAGGCCTATAATTCTTAGATAAAGTAAGATCTTGGTCCTCTTTAGGAATCAAAGATATAAAAGCACTGCGCCATGACGGAGAGATCTCTGAACCCTGTAATATATTATTAAAAAGCTCACATAGAGGTTGAGACATCTCTTCTACTAAAGTTTTATAATAAATGGATGTCAAACCATCCGTACCCGGCGCTTTACCTAATTTTAATTGCTTAATAACTGTCACAATTTCCTCATTGGTAATTAAATCATTAATTTCTTGTTTCTGATCTTCTGTTAGTTTAGGAAAGTTAGCCTCACTTAGATAATTATTTATATCTAAAATTTGTACATTGGTACTCTTATATAATTTTTGATAATAATCTAGAAAAGATTTCTTAATCAAATCCTTCTGATACATTAATTTACCATTATAATTTATTTTATCTATAGTTCTCTGCCTCTGTTTCTTTCTTAATTGATAGGCCAACCATCTCCCTGGTTTATTAGCATTACAAAATATATTTTGTTTCATAAACAGTAAGTTAGTTGCAGTTTGATCAGCCATCAACATGTTAAATTGTGTTTTTAACAACTTTATAGATTCTTTAACCTTTTCATCTGTAGGATTTAGAATCAAAGACTTTTCTTTTAATTTAATCTCATCTTCCAATTCCTTACGTTTCTGGATCTGCTTTTGTCTATTGACATTATTCATTTTTATCAAAATCCCACGCATGAAAGCTTTACCTGCATCCCATACCATTGATATTGATGTTCCCTTATACATATTTAAAGCAAAATAATCCTTTAAACATTCCTTTAATTTTTGAACATTCCTTTCTTGTCTAAATAAATTCTCATTCACCCTTCAGGATCTCCTCTCCTCTTTTTCATCAGCCAGTTCCATCCAAACTGGACTATGATCCGTCAATGACCTAGGAAAGATTTTTACATTCTTTACCCTATTATATAAATCAGTTGTAATAAAAAAAGTCAATTCTTGAAAAAAATTGATATCTGTCTGAAAAGAAGGTAAAGTCTCTCTCCTCTTGGTTGCGTTCACGCCAATAGTCCCTCAACTCCCAGTCCTCTTTCAGATCAAAAAAAGCTTTAGGTTATTTAGCCTGTTTAAAAAAAGTGGAAGAACCTTTTTTGTCCCTTTGTGTGTCTAAAACACCATTCCAATCTCCCATTAATATCACAGACCTATAATCCAGCGAAGTTATTTTCTGGTGTAACAATCTGTAAAATTGTTCCTGTTGTTGGTTTGGTGCGTACAATCCCACTATAAGTATTTTCTTACCATATAAACCAAGTTCAATCATAACATATCTTCCTTGAGGGTCTGATTCTACCAGACAAACTGGTAGACTTTGCTTAACATAAATAACCACACCCCCTTTTTTCCCGGGGGCAGGAGATACAAAGTGAGATCCCAACCGAGCATTGACTAAATATTTTTGATCTTTAAGTTGAATATGAGTTTCCTGCAAGCAAATAATATCATTTTTCTTTCTTTTCTGAGGGGAGTTAAGGCCGTTAACATTCCAGGTCAGGAACTTTGCCATCTCCCTTGACCAGGAGCCTGGAGAAGACTGCCTGAAGCTCTGCCATTGAAGAATGTGTTGCAGAACTCTTGGGTCTTGCTCCTCCCACTGGCAATGAGACACTTTCATGAGAAGATTCTTTAACTTCTTTCTTCTGTTGTTCCTTTTCCTTGCGTCTATGTGCTGCACGAGTCATTCTTTGCTCTTTGACCTCTGTTGGGCGCAGCCATTCAACCTGTGATTTTCCAGCAACAATCAAATCTAATCCTTCAGACTGCTGTTCCATCTCTTTGCTGCCCAGAGCTTTCTGAGTCATAGATGAAGATGAGCCTGCTCCCAAGACCGTGTTGTAGAACTCTTTAGCTTTAACAACTGTATTAAGTCTGTAACGTGTCCCCGCATGGCTCAAAACAATACCCATTGGGATCTCCCATCTGAATGGCATCAATCTTGTTTTAAGTTCATTAGCTAAAAAGGCAAAGTCTTTTCTATTTCTTAAAATTTTAGATGGAATTTCCTTTAAAATAATAATATCTTGGGCAGCAATCTGAAATCTCTTATTGTAAAAAGCTTGTATGATTTCATTACGCAGAGATCTCTTTGCAAAGTAGATCACCACATCTCTTGGCAAATTCTTTTGTTTTGCAATCCAAGAGTTAACTCTGTAAATTTTTTCCACTTCTCTACGTAATCCATTTTTATCCCTATTCAGAACAACAGCTAGGTCGTTGATCACCATTTCTATCAGATCTTGATTCATATCTTCTTTGAGACCCCTAATTCTCAAAGCATATTCCATTTCCCTATACTGAGACATAAGAATATCCTCTTGTGAATTTTCCACCTTTTTTTCCATATCCTGGAATTTATCTTCAAGGAGGTCTACTTTATCTGCAACCTCTTCCAATCTAGAATCCAACTTCACGACCACTGAAGCCAATCCTGATAAAGCTGCAACTATATCTTGTCTCAAAATAGTATTGTTCTCCTCTAGAAGCTCCTTCATTTTCTCTTTAAGAAGATCTTTCATTTCCTCTTTACTTTCAGATTTATCCTGTTTAGGAAGGTCCTTCATTTCCTCTTTACTTTCAGACTTGCTCTGTTCAAGAAGTTACTTCATTTCCTCTCTGATTTGGGATACAGCATTTCCCATTATATCTTTAATGTCTTGTGCAGATAAGCCTGGCAAAGGAGGAGAAGGTGGAGGTGTAACTTTAGGTTGCAGTACTGGTAGTGTAGCTTTAAGTTGTTGTTGTACTGTTGCAATTGCAGGAGAGGAAACCATCTTAGAAACTATAGAAGCTGGTTGTCTCTTTGAAGCCATTTTTGAAAATCTTATTCTCTCTTTCTTTCTTCTTAAAAAAAAAAGAAAAATACTAAAATCCTTAAGATTAAAAAAAAGACCAGGGAGAGTGCAAAAAAAAAAAAAAAAAAACCACTTCAAAACCTCCAAAACGCTTTAAAAGAAAAGAGAAGCTTAAAAGAAAAAAAAAAAGCTATACAATCCATACGTTACATTTAAGTCCGTTCTTTCTTTCCGGAAAAAAAAAAGCACTTTCAAAGCGCCATCTTACTTTCACTCTCCACCCCCCCAAAAAAAAACAGAAGAAAAAGAAATCAACATAAACTAAAGAAGAAATAAAACACTACTCCAAATAAAATCCTTTAGACAGCTCTGTCCGCTTTAAAAGGCACTCACCAGAAACTTTAAGTGCGGAGATGGTAGCGGCGTTTCACTTTGTTTCCGAAGAAACAAAAACAGCTGGGAGGCGGAGAAACACGAACTCCGAGGGAGCACTCTTTCTACCCCCCCAAAAAAAGAAATCCAGGGGGGGTTAAGAGGTTCTACCTCTATTCGTGTAGTCTCTGCCCCTTCCCTTCGCCCGGGAAGGAGATTTCGAACCGCGGGCCAACTGATGTCCGCTGTGCTCCGCAGATCTAACGCCATCCCAGGAGGACGGCTACAAAGTAGCCGCCATCATCGTCGCTAGCCACCGGAAGCTCCCCCCTACTCATCTTAAATGCTATGCTTCTGGTCTCCTCTGTCTGCCAGAATTTAGATCCTAAAATATAACAAAAATCCTGATTAGTCTCAACATTTGTAAAACGCTTAAACTTCTATTGTTATCAACAGTGATTTTGTAGAGAAAGAAAAGGAGGAAAGAATTGCTTAGTGACAGAATGCTCTACAATCTACTCTAGAAAAAATCCCCATTTTGATCACTTGATTTAATGTACAGAGATAATCATATCTGATATTTCAGCCATATTGCCCATGTGTGGAATCAATTTAATAATGTAAAATTATCTAGGGTGCATTCTACTACAGAGGAAGAGATATAAGAAATAGTTCTTTAAAATATAACTTGCAAGCTCACATTTTATTTTGTAGGCCTCAGACAATGAATGACGGCAGCCCATTTTATCCAGCATGTGGACGTCAGTAATCACAAATAATTTTCTTTAATAACCCTACATGAAACTTCACTGTGTTTGTTCAATCCACGAACTATGCAACTGTTGACTATGGATCTTGAAGATAAGAGTCTACTTTCTAAAAGCTGCATTTTAGTACTTATTATTATTGGTGAAATGGTAATGCAATTTTCAATAAATATATAGGCCATTTTTAACTATTATAATATGTGATATACATTTTTCAAAATGTACCTGAAGTCAATAATGTAACAATGTATAAATTTTAGCCAAAACATTTGATTAATGAGAATTACCAATCATTAACCTTTCTTAAATCAGTGACAATGGAACATTGAAATTGATATTTTAGAATGAAGAAGTGTTGAGTTCATTAAATGAATAAAATTCATCTGCAAAAATGATTTTCATTTTTTATTTCCTAAAAATATGTACATTCTCCCAGATATTAGGTAAGATAAATAGATGTTCTGATCCTGATTGAGTTCAATGGTTTCACCATGGCTTATGCCTAAAAAGCTCTTTCACAACACTTTTATTCACAGGGAACATTCACTGTCATGTGTGATGATCTAAATTTATATAACGATAAAGGTTTCCCTGTCAATCATGTCTGACTCATAGGTACATCCATATATACACACAAACATACATGCACACAAACACACAAATATAAGTACAAACACATATATTTACATATCTACATACACACACACACACAGAGAGAGAGAGAGAGAGAGAGAGAGAGAGAGAGAGAGAGAGAGAGAGAGAGAGAGAGAGAGATCATTTAAACAGCCTTTTTTGCCAGTTCCTGCCAATAAATTTTGCAATGTTTACCAAAGCTAGGCCCTGAAGTCCTCCTGACACGGAATACTGGAAGTTATTCTTGTAAGACTGGACTAGGCCTTACTTTATCCATCCTGCAATCAATCATCCTGCTTTTCATTTTTCTAAACTTCTTATATTCAGGCATTATATTAAGAGTCCTGCCACAGACAACAGAGAAACATATGCAGTCTTCTAACTTCTCATGCTATTATCAAAATTGTGATGAAGATATATTGTTGGCTAGCCAGAGAGCATTAGAAGAAGAGATTGATTTTCTTCTGAAAGTTGTTAAAGACCTTCCTTCTCATGATGCTTCTTCAGCTCTTTTACATGATACACAAATGGACAATAACTGTGGTTCTGTGCAGATTCTTTGGGCATGCAAAGTGTAAAGAGTAAGAGGTTCCCTGAAACGAGTTTCCAGTTGCTGATCATGGGCAAAGTATAGAAGGGTTTCTGCAGAAAGGGAAAGAATCTGTGATATCCAGTGCATGTCACTATGCAAACTTTTATGCAAACAATTTATTTCATCTATAGTATCCTCCTGACCTATGTGACATAAGTTGTGGTTTATGTCAATTGAGTTTTGGTACTGCATTACCCAATTTTGTGGCTTGATGATGTGTGGATGAAGCTAGAGGAAAAGGAATGCAGAAAAATTTGTATTAAAGGTGATTCTAGCCCTATGAACTAAGCCAGACTGAGAAACCAACGCCATGTTGGTCAGTAGTACATTTATTGTACTAGCTTCAGTTATCAAAACTTGCAGGTCCTGAGGGAGATAAAAAGTGTTTCCACAACAATACAAGATGTTGATATCTTTTTGATTCAATTCAAAACGTACAAGACAGATAATATATGTATTGTTTTCTTCAGAGAAGTTAGATGGTACTGGCAGTAAAGAATACTTCTTATACAAACCTGTAAAAATGATGAGACTTTTGAATTAAAGAAAATTGTATTATACACTGGTAACTGGTGACATCATATTTTCTCTAAAAGACAAAAAAAATGGGAAAAAGGAAAATAAAATGTAATGTCACATTTTCCCTTGTGCATGGGAATTTTCCTGGTTAGTAAGAGGAGAAGGGTATATTTTGCATCCTTCTGATAAGAGGTAATGTTATTTTCTCTGCTTTAAGCCCTTGGGGTTGATATTATTTTGTCCATCTGGATATTCATAGAAGTGCAACCCAATCCTAGGTCTGCAGTATCTGGAAGAGAGAAAAAAATCCCAGTGTACAAACAGTCTCCCTGGTAAGTTTGGCTAATGATTAACTACATTTGGCTAAAGATCATTAAACTTCAAAGCTATTTAAAGAATTTTTTAGATAGCTGCAATCTTGTGGTTCCTATAAATATTTACATAATAAATGCAAAATAGGTATGTCAGATATCAAATGTAATTTAATTAGTTATCAAATTTCTACACTGTCCACTTCCTTTGAGTCATTCTGCATGCTTTACAATAAAAAGACAGTGTTAAGAACTGGAAAAATGAGAAAGCAGTTTGTGTAATAATTTTGCTGCTAACTTCTGCTACTTATCTACCTTGGAATGCAAGTGATAATTTTTCCTTCTGAAGAGTTTGAAGCACTGCCTGAAAAGCTGAACTATTGCTTGGTTTGTTTGTTGCTATACTATTCCAGTAATATTTGCTCCTCCCAGATTTCTTGACAACAAATAAACATAAAAAAAGGAAAAGATGGTAATAGTTGGAAGAAATCAGCTGAGATAGCCAAAATGCTGAACTGAGGTTTGGGGGTTCAGACATTGCCTGAAGAGCTATGAAGGGCTGGCTGATCCTGGTTGCTGCTTTTCTTCTCTGGCCAGGCTACTCTTCTCAAAATGGTAAGTTAACAAGAAGACAAATCAAAGGGTTCCTAAAGGAAACAGTTTCTGCTACATTTATTAAAGGAACAGTTAGTTCTAGTGAAACTAAAGAGTTTCGTTTTCCATCTGTGGCTTTCTGGAAATTTGTAATGGCAGATAGTTTAAGAATATCACAGACTTATAATTACAATTTCCCTCTCAATCACAAGATTTTTCAGCAACTGATTTTGAATAACAAAATTGCTTTGTATCTGTATTGTAAATTCACACCTTTTTGAGGGATTTTGTTTCAGTTAATAAAGACCTTGATACAATAATAACCAAGTGATTACCATGTCTTATAATGCTATATTAAGACCGATGTAAAAGTTTACCTCAGAACAGGATACAGAATAGAGTACTGAATACAGAATAATTGAGTTGGAAGAGACCTTGGAGGTTTTCTAGTCCAATCCTCTGCTCAAGCAGCAGACTCTATACCATTTCAGACAAGTAGCTGTCTAGCCTCTTCTTAAAAGTCTCCGGTGATGACGTCTGAAAGTAAGCCATTCCACTGGTTAATTGTTCTCACAGTTAAGAAGTTTCTCCTTAGTTGCTTCTCTCCTTGATTAGTTTCTATCCTTTGTTTTCTGTCTTGCTTTCTTTGGAAAATAGGTTGATTCCTTCTTCTTAGTGGCAGCCCTTCAAATATTGGAATACTGCTATCATCTCCTTATTTTCTTTAGACTAGCCATACCCAATTCCTGCAACTGTTCTTCATATATTTTAGTCTCCACAGAGTTATCCCTTTCATTGAAGTATTTGTGTTTAAAGTTTTATTTTACTTATAAACAAAAAAGATAGCCAAAAGTTGAAATGAAGAGATGTAAAAATGGAACATAATTACTGAATATATTTCTACATCATATTTCCACTCAGATGTGAATGTTCTAAAAATGAGATATTATAGACAAACAGGACTTTTCCTGGCAATAAATCCTAATGTAGTTTTCAGAATCAGTTTTTTTTTCTGTGCATATGTAGAAAAAAATGCTATCAGTGCTACAGCTTTTTATGCTTTCCTGAAATCCACAAGAGAGTGTTACTAGAATAGGTTATTTTTCTCTATACTTCCCTATAGAGGAAGTAATTTTATGATTCCTCAATGCTTCGGTCTCCCATTACAACACATAATGTCTGCAGCTTCTGTAACCTTTTATGCAAAAGAGATGTTTTAACTTTTTATGCATATGTCAAAGGTTTGAAATTTTAAAGATGTATCTCAGTTATGTTTACATCAGGATAAATACAAAAGTAATGAGTAGATATCTAAATTCATGGTGAGAATATCCTTTAGGAGAAGACATGGAGGATAATATTCACAAGAAACAGGAGCTAAGAATACATTTGCTTACATTCATACTAATAGAGCCTTTGACCCACTCATTTATTTATCACTGTTTTTATGATTGCCTGGAAGTTGCTAGTGCTGAGCTTCTTGTTTGCCCACTTTAATCAATTGGGTTATGTTTAGTAAAGTAGCTTGCATCCTCAGCATTGTTCATGTTAGGCATCAGCAAGGGAAGGTTACATATTGCAGGTAGTCTTGGAGTTATAATCCACTTGGAGTTATAATCCACTTGGACTCTGCTCAAGTCATAACTTGGCCATAACTTATTATGGTCCTAAAATGGATCGGTCACATGACCTATTAGATTTTCACAGCCCTTTGCATGGTGGCCATTAAATAAATACCATGATTCCAGCAATCAGCCTTCCAACGACCACCGTAAAATAAGCAAATCCATGGATGTTAAATAGTTCATTGTTGATGCACTTTTGCTGTAAATTAGAAATCAATGCTGGTTTTCAGCAAAACTGTCAGAAAACAAGGTCATGGAATGCAACAATGGCCATAAATGCAGCTCATCTGCACAGCACCAAAGTGCACTCATGACCATGTAGAAGGGTGACTGAATCTGGGTCATAAGCTCCTCTCCAGGTAAGTTCCTGGGAGTTCAGATGATCACTAAATCCACGACTACCTCTAGTGAGGATTAAGTGCCCAGCAGGTATTAGTTTCCAGTTAAGATAAAAGTGGGAAA
Organism: Crotalus tigris; assembly: GCF_016545835.1. NCBI lineage: Eukaryota > Metazoa > Chordata > Lepidosauria > Squamata > Viperidae > Crotalus > Crotalus tigris. Next base: position 829,200 of record NW_024097116.1, read on the forward strand.
TAATTGTGTAACTTGGTTTAGAGCAGGAAGCTTGTTATCTCACAGTTCATGACACATTCATGAAATTAAATAGGAAAAGTAAACTTGTCTAAGCAGGTAAGATAATTTTATGTAAATGTAATTTCAGTATGTGAAGAACCAGATGAAATTGATTTTGGGGAAATTGTGAGTACTGAGAAAGCCAAATACCTGGAAAATGACCGAGTGCAATACAGGTGCAACCCTGGTTATGTCTTGGAAGGACCTGAATGGATTCAATGTAAGGGTCAAGAATGGACACCTCGTCTACCAAAATGCTTGGGTAAGTCATCATGCTTTCTTTAACTGGAAGAAAATATAAAATTGCAGCTGCCACTTTTTTTTTGAGAATCAACTTGAATTTGAATCCAATATTCCCTCTACAGTATCAGCTTCTTTCATTTGAAATCTGAAAAAATTAAACTGATTCAAATTAAACTGATATGCAAGCATATCACTGAACATAATTAAAGATGTTCAATTGGAAGCTTATATTTACTTAAGTGGAATGCTGATTAACTGTGGGATCCGGTTACATCTGGATTCAAATTCAATGGTCAGTAAAGTAGAAAAGTGACTTCTGTTGCTATGGAGTCAACAGTTCTGGTCAGGATTCAGATTTCTTTTATCTGATTTGTTGTCTTATTAGTGGCTGTTCCTCCAGTCCCCCAAGTTTAATTTTTCTGCTCATTACAGATATTTGAATGGGATTAATTCAACAAAGGACTTTATAATATTTATTGGATAGCTCAGAAAATGTTTTAAAGCTATTAGCAATAGCAATAACACTTAGCCTTATATACTGCTTCAGAATGCTTTACAGCCCTCTCTAAGCAGTTTACAGAGTCCGCATATTGCCCCCAACAATCTGGGTTCTCATTTTACCAGCCTCAGAAGGATGGAAGACTGAGTCAACCTTGAGCCAGTGAGGATCGAATTCCTGGCAGTGAATACTGCATTCTAACTACTGTGTTACTATGGAATAGAGGGAAACCAATGGAAAAATTATTTCCCTTGAGAAAATCTACCTTATTTTCTGTTTTTAGCACCTTGCCGTATCACAAGACAACAACTATCAACAAAAAACATGTTTGTATTTGGAGGCCAAAGAAAAACTCGATTTATTCAAAGTAATGATAGCCTGCAATTTCAGTGCAGTGAAGGATATGTCCTTGTGGCTCCATCAGTCAGAAAGTGTGTTGATGGTTACATGGAGTTGCCATTATGTATCTCTGGTAAGCATGCTGCAAATATGATGGATTCCTTTGAGATTAGAACTAATTAGAAAAATTAATATAACATAATAAATATAAACATTTGCTTTTGAATCACATTCTTTCAAAAATGACTTAATCCTCACTGAAATCACATTTTGGCTAAGAAGTTTAGTAGCTGTAATTTAAAACACAAAATCTTAAGCCTATCTGTTTGGAGAACAACATTCTGGTATTTTCCCAACGATATGAATTGTCTCTAAGGTTCAATCCAAAATCTTGAGTTTCAGCTAAGAATTATCCTTTCATGTGGTTGAAGATATGCATAATATTGGTAGGCATAGGAATTTATTTCAAAAATGGCTTGTATAAAAATATGTTGATATCATATCATTAGGGGAGACCCATATTTTGCACATTGAAAAATCTCTTTTGCTGGAAATTGGCTGGATGACTTTTATATGCTGGTAGTCCTTGACGTATGACCACAACTGAGCCCAACATTTCTCTGGTTAAGTAAGACAGTTTTAAAGTGAATTTATGTCCTTTCTTGCCATAGTTGCTAAGTGAGTCACTGCAGTTGTTAAGTTAGTATCACATTTATTAAGTGAATTAGACACGCAAGTACAGAAGATACTTGGAAAATTTGAAATTATTAGACCTGAATATTCTGATATTGCAAAAAATCCATCTAACTTGGAAGTGCCTATTTACTCAAACATTACCTTAACAGCTTTTAGGTCCTTGGTTAGGACTTGAACTTTTAAGTTTTTACCAGTCCCAGACTGTGAATCGATTAAATCTTAAATCATCATCATCATCATCATTAAACATACAGATATGCCTATCCAGATCCTTGGTAAGGATTTGATAGGTAGACAAAAATGCCAGATTCAGTATGAACATCTGGCTGACTATGCAATATAATAATAATAATAATAATAATAATAATAATAATAATGATAATAATAATATAGTGAGGCATTACCTTGACATGGTTGTGCAGCTTGTATGCTCTGAGAAAGCTCTGAGGTTCAATCCTACTGGACAGGTCTCATCAGAGGAGACAAAGAGTGTCTTTCCCATAAAAAATATGGTGAGACATAAATTTCAGCAAGGCATGCTGGCTTGGATGTTGCCTAGGTTAACAAGGTCCATGCTAGATGTTGGAGTTCCTGGGTATCTGGTGAAAAATGGGCTACAGGATTCAAGTTTGTTGACTGAGCAATGAGGGCCAGCAGCTGCAGAACTACTGGAAGAAAAGGTGTTTACCCGTCGCAAATACACAGTGATTGAAAACAAAGAAATAAGGATCTGTTATTACAGATCAAGTCCAACAAGAAGAGGATATTTGAAACAAATGCACCAGTTTTGGAAAGAACAACATCCAGAATGAGAAATAACAGAACAGAGGCTAGCAGATAAACATTTATTTATAATACAAAATAAAGTATTCACAGAAGCAGAATTGGAAGAACGGCAAAGGTTCACCCAGGGCAAAGAAATCAAAGCCTTGTCAGAAGTAATAAATCTGACACCAATGTTTGTTATGATGATGATTTAAATATAAACTTCCCAGTGCAATTGAAAGAAGAGTTCCAAGCAAATCTACAACTTTGAAGAGGACAAGTTTTAGACTTTTTCTTCATGAATATTAATGAGATTGAAGAAACCCTAGAGAAAAAGAGAAGTTTATAATTACCTGATAGGTATCTCAGAGAAACAAAAAGATTTTATTCTGTGAGGATAAACTGGAAGGATTGACATAAATTTAATGGGTTAATTGGAATTAGGATGGATTTTTATCAGTCTGTTATATGTAACTGAAAGAAAGTTTTAATGTAGCTGTATGTTTGTAAAGTGGCTTTGAAAATGTATTGTATTTCTTTATGTACGATTGAGTAATCCCTTAAGCTTGTAAAATATTATTGAAAGTGTATTTGAAAGTATCTATGTTAAGAGGAAGTTAAAAAAGAAGTATTAGAATGTACTGATTTTACAAATATTTAAGAAATATTAGAATGTACTGATTTTACAAATATTTAAGAAAAGTTAAGAGTTTTAAAATGGATGTAAAAGAAAAGTTTTTCCCTTTAAGATTAAAGAATCTGAAAGAGTATAGTGATTAAAATTGCTAATGTTAATAATGATCATTTATAAAGATTAATAACTGCTAGTAGAAATTTATATTATTTTCCACAGCAAGAAAAAAAGTAAAAGATAGTTAAATTGATTGCTTTATTTAAAGAAAATAACATTCTATTATTTTTATTTGGGAATCCCTTCTGGATTTGTGCTTGAAGAGAAAAAATGAAAATTTGACTTTAGTTTTGCTGATCAGATAGTTTTGTTATAGAAATTGTGGTATATATTATAATATAAAAGAAAAAAGTTGAGATTGTAACATTATTATAAAAAAGAGCTGGAAGTCAATGCATTTTTTTTCATTTTCCCTTTCATCTCACACTTTCTCTTTTTCCCATTTCCCCTGCCCTAGTTTCCCATTATTTTCAATTTTTTTGTATTTTATATTTGATAAACAAATAAAAAAAATTAATACAGAAAGACTGAGGGTATATGAATTGATATATTTTAGTCATGTGCAGTTTTGGCTTCTTTTTGGAAGAACATTATAACAAATAGAAATATGCATAAATGTTTTAATCTTAAAGTTGTAAACGTATTTTGCTATTTTGAATTATCTTCTAATTCAAGAAATCTAACCATTTTTGAGGAACTGCAGCACTTTATTATATAGATGAACCAGCCAAGTAAATTCAGAAAACTACTACTATTTAAATATCAAAAACTGAATTCAAGAAATGTATAATTATTAATTTTAGAAAAGACTATTTTGCTAAGAAAAAAATGATACTGTATAATTTTTGTTTTAGATTCATAATAAGGACAGATTATGTTTTTGGGTAATTTAAAACATTATTAATATATGTGCAATTTATTTAGGTGATTTATATCAGTTTAGAGGAAGCATCGTTAATCTGTTCATTTTAAAGATGCTTTTATATTAGCTATTACTTAGATCATGGGTGCTGGCCCGTGGGCCGGATGCGTCATGCTGAAACTGCGCCCACCCAATTGCCAGCAATGGAAAAAAAGTTGTGATACATCATGACGTGTCATGTGACGTTGCGAGTTTGACACCCCTGACTTAGATTATCTGTTCAATAAATGTATATTTCTGTTTTTTCTGTGTATATTTCAAAAATACAATAAACACATACAACTTGAATATTCATACAAACAGATTTATTGGCATCTTTTGCAATCAGTCAAGAAATATTGATAATCTCAAAGCTTTAGTTTGGAATTTGGCCAAAGTCTTTACTCATCATGTTTTCATGTTTAATAGAAAGAGGGAAAAACTGCAGTGGTCCACCCAAGATTGAGAATGGAGACATTACTACTTTATCTGAGAAGCAATACAGATCTGGGTCTTTAGTAGAATTCAGATGCCAAAGGTATTATGCCATGGAAGGCCACAACAGATCTTTCTGTGACAATGGGACCTGGACAAAAGTGCCCATTTGCCTCGGTAAGCAGAAAAGATTATCTTCATTTAATTTTCATGAGCATTTTCAATCTGCTTTCTTTCTTTCTCACATAAGAATGGTTTAATTGGTCTTGCCTGCAGCCTCTCTTCTTTATATATGGTTTCAGTTTTACATCTGAAGTGAACTGGCTAGTAGGTGAAAACTAAATTCTATTGTTAGATCTTTGCAACAAGATAATAAGATGCATTTTATCCTGACTTCCTTCTCTAACAGATTTATTTTGTTTTTCATCTTAGATCCCTGTATGATTACCAAGGCTGAACTAGAAAGGCAGAAGATAGAAGTTAAAAATGGAAAGGATGAATCTGAAAATATATATGTGCAACGTGGTCATTCTATTGAGTTAACCTGTAAATCAGGATATGTACTTGCAGCAGATTCTTCCCAATCAGCTTCTATAATCCATTGTGATGGGACAACCCCCGTGATTCCTAATTGCAAAGGTGACTCAAAAAGTTTAGTTTTACAAACTGTGGCTAAGTTAGTCCAAAACAGCACATTCTTCCTTGAGAATTTTTCCAAAAAGATTGCTCATTCATCAAAGCAGGATAATATATCTGCATTTATATCATTGAATGGTACAGTGATTGCTTTTGCCAAAAACAAACCCCAGCTAAGTTACTACATATATATACTGCTCAAAAAAATAAAAGGAACACAAACGTATAGGATCCTATATGTTTGTGTTCCCTTTATTTTTTTGAGCAGTATATTTTTAAAGAATTCATAAACTATTACCATACCAAAATCCATATATCAGTAACAATAGGAATTCCAACTCGGTTACTAACAAGAATATAGGAACTTTTTAGTTAGTACTAGAAAATATTACTTTGTATCTGATCTTGGAACTAATTGATAAGAGGATGCCTAATGAGGGTCATTTCACAATTCTAGCAGTTTAATATTTTGTTTTCTCTGTTAATAGAAAGCAGTAGCCATCATCTGATACTAGTTCAAGCTTTTCTTTTTCCAATATATGATTTATTTTGTCCAGAAATTACATGCAACTCTCCAAGAGTATCAAATGGTTCTTTCAAACCTCAAAGAACTGTATACCATGATGGAGATCTAATTCGAATTCGGTGTGACAGTAGATTTGTTTTTAAACCAGATAATGGAGGGCAAGTGGTTGAATGCACAAAAAATGGATGGTCACCCCCAGCAAAATGTGTCCGTAAGTACAGGTTTCATACATTTCTATGATTAGGGCCAATATATTTAACTCTGCACAAGTGTACTTTTTCACTTTATTTTATATGACTTTTTTTTCTTTCCCTTCCTTCCTTCCTTCCTTCCTTCCTTCCTTCCTTCCTTCCTTCCTTCCTTCCTTCCTTCCTTCCTTCCTTCTTTCCTCTTTTTCTCTCTCTCTTTCTCTCTTTATCTCTCTTTCTTTTTCATATATTTTATTGATTTTTTAAAACATAAATCACTTAATAGTTGGTAAACAGTATGTTTGCTGGGTTTACATTTGTAAAGAAAAATCATTAACAATTGGTTTCTATAATCCCTAATCCACATAGTACATTTAGTTGATTTCCCTTTTTCCCCAAAATGTCTTTTTGCAAACCTTGAATTAATACAGTTCTTATTATTTTGATAAATAACAGTTACATATATGATTTTTTCCCCAATATTCCTAGAAATAATGATCACATCAATATAATATTTCTTTTCTATCTAATCATTCTGGTTGTCTCGTCTTATATCCTGTTACAGTCCTTATTTAGACTTGTTTCTCCCATAAAGTTCAAAGTATTCTTGCTGCTTAAGATTTTCTCAACAGTTAAATACATTTAAAGGTTTAAATCCATTTTCCCATATAAACCATCTCAACACTTTTACATTTCTTAAAGAATAGGTAAAATAGTAAACAAAAGGAAAAGAGAGCAAGAGTAAAGAAACATAAAAAGTAAAATACTATTTAAAATATATATTCCTCCTAAGCTAATATATATTCACTCCCAAAATTTCTTATTCTTTTTAATCATAATTAAAAATATATTTAATCTTTAAATATTCCATTTAATGTGTCTAGTCATCTGATCCTTTAACTCTTATTCAAAACATTTTTTCTTTTTTATATATTATAATTTCCCTAAATTCAAACATATTTAATTATCTAAAACATTTCCTTCATCTAAACCAAGGGTGTCAAACTGCTGGCCCACGGGCCGGATGCATCATGTGGAAGCCACATCCACCCCATTGCCAGCAATGGCAAAACTCTCCCAATACTTTGTGCAATGTCAAATGACGTTGCGAGTTTGACATGTCTGACCTAAGCCATTTCAACAGTATTATCAAGAAATAAAATAAAAAGGGCGAAAAAAGCATACAGTATTATTTAAGGAATTCATCCCTCTTAGAATGACATATGTATTCAGAATCTTTTCTATTTCTTTAACCATATTCAAACAAATGTTTCTTTTTTATATATTCTCTCTGGTAGATTCCATCATTTGTTTTCTTAATTTTCACTTTAATCTTTTTCTTTTGACCAGTATCTTTCCTGATCAATGTGTTTTGCTGAATCAAAAAGTTTTTCCATATATTCATGACTGTTGCTGTAGGTATAAGAAGTAAATTGAATAAAGTGTCTTTATGTGAGGGTTTTGCCTTTCCATGTTTCTTGAAAATCTTTTTCTTTTTCTCCTTCTTTGCTTCTCTTATCACTTTCTTTCTGTCTGATGTTTTCAACATCTCTACATTCCATTTTATCCTATCTGTTTTTTTGTCCTCAAATTTATTTTGTAGTCTTAAGGGATGAGTTGTTTTTTCCATTCCTTGTAAAAAAATTTCCACTATGATTAAATCATGTTTTCTTGCTTTGTTAAGTTCCGTCTTTGAGTCTCTATTTTCAATTTTATGTCCATTTATTTGTTTTGTCTGTTCCTTCTCTGTTGTTGTTTCCTGGAAGTTTTTTTTATTGTAGAATTAACTTAGAAATAGATTGGTTTATATTTTCAAATTTATTTTGGATTTCTTTGTGAGTTGAACTTAGTGTTATTTAAATTAATTGCAATATACTATATATCTCCTCCTGAGAGGTATTTATGTTTTCTTGGTGAGTTCTATCTACATATCTCTGATCCATGATGGCCAAAAGTTCAAGTTTTCTTTCTTATCTGCAAATAGCTTTAGAGTCCCAGTTAAATATATATTTGTAATCCAAAGAGTTCAAAAAAGATTTTTTTTCTAAAGTTTATAATTCTCTTTTTGTCTGCAGCCCAGATTTTTGTCTTTTTTCTGTCACAGCTGTTCTTTGTTATTAAAGTTTTGAAGGTTACAAACACAGATTAGCTTTTCCCAGGTTTTGGCAAGTTCTCTGTGAAATCATAACTGTCATCATCTTCATCCACCACTACGTGTCAGCATCTATTTAGTTTTCAATATGAACAATGGTCTTTAAAATGAGAGTCTTAACTATTCAACAATTTTAAACTTGTCCAAAGTTAAATTTTAGCTTTGAAGTTTATAAATTTATTTCACTACCATATATTTCAATCCTCCATAGAAATTTTAATTCACCACTTCTGTTAGTATAAGGGTGGGGTGGAAGTCCCCCTCCTCCACTTTCAGAGGTATTTTGCTTCTTGGGGATCTTTTCCAGGAAATTAAGTTAGAATAGAAAAGGGAAAATCAGATTCCTCATCCAGTTTCAAACACACTGTTTACTGTTGTGCTGGTTAGTTCTTTTGGATTTTGGTTGCAAGTAGTTTGGGCTGATCGGTGAAATACAGCCTTTCTCCTGTTGGGTTAGAAGGCTTTCCCCAAGATGAACGAAAGGATGCATCCTTTCTTCGCCGCGTCTCCAGGGCAGCTTGGACCCATTAGGGTATCCAGGGAGGACGAAAATTAGCCACAGGGATGCAGCAGTTTGCAAGCCTGCGACCAGTTGCTATCACGCAGGACTGGAAGTCAGTCTCTCTCTCTCTCTCTCTCTCTCTCTCTCTCTCTCTCTCTCTCTCTCTCTCCTTTTAATTACATTTTTTCCAGCTGTGCATCTCTAGTTTAGGACTGACATGATCAAACACTTTATAAGTCATTTTACCCTTTTTTTAAAGTTTTGCCCACCATCACATTTTACAGATGCATTGCTACTGCAATTCATATAAATCCAAACCAGGGTGACCTCTGGCATTCTTAGGGAAAGCTGGTCTATCCAGTGGTTGAATTTATCAAAATATAATTACTTTATCTAAGAAAACTAATGGAATTATTCTGAGTGGTTGTAAAACTTTCCTTTTAAAAAAGAAATAATTTTAACTTATTTTTTTACGAACTATGGAATAAGATTTGGCAGCTAGGTTTTGCTGAATGCTGTTTCTTTTTCATTGGTATCTAGCTAAAAATGCATGTGGACTACCCCCTAGAAGAGCAAATGAACAACCTACAGAACAATGGGATGCAGAGACATTTGTACATGGACATATAATATCATATAAATGCCGCCCTGGGTATGTTAAAACATGGCCTATTAAACTTCATTGTAATAATGGAGTCTGGCAACAATTGATACCTTTTAAGAACTGCACAGGTAAGTAATAAAATAATGTTTTGCAAAATTCAGTGAAGAAGGATACTGAAATGTTTAAGAAATGTTTTTTTCCACATTTCTGATTAGTATTTTTGATTATAAGCTATCAAGTTGATGTTGGCTCTTAGTAATCATGTAGATAGATACCATTAGATCCCATCTGATCCCATCATATTCTTTCATTCCACTTTTCCAAGTATTACGGATTTTATCAGAAAGCTAGGTCTTTGCATAATGTGTTCAAAGTAGGATCCATCCAACCCACTTAGAACGGAGTGGCAAGGAATGTTTTGGGTCCTGTCCCTTAAGGAGGTACACCTGGCTGGATCCAGGAAAAGGGCCTTTTTCCATTGTGACTCTCTCCCTTTGGAATATCATCCCTTCAGAAATTAGACTGGCCCCCACTTTGTTACTCTTTCCCTGAAGACTTGATTTTGTCAGAGAGCCTGGAAAATATAGAGTGGGATGGAGTCCATCAAATGGCTAATTTGATTGTCTGTTGTTGCATGTGTGTATGCTATTGCTTTTTATTATTTTTATTTTCTATACTGTGTTTTTATTGCTTGTAAGTCATCTAGAGTAGCTGTGAGCAAGCAAGCAGCTATATAAATTTTATAAATAAAAACATAAATTTTCTGTTTCCCTTTGCATTCTGTTTTTATTTGATACCAAGTACCATGAATTACATTGTTATAACCAAAAATAGAAGTTGCTTTTCAGACTGAATGCCAGGAGGAATACGTAGCTATTTCCATGAGTAAGAACTTTGAATTTACCATGTAATATCTTAATGAAAGGCATTTCATATGATTACACATCATTCAGATTATCACAATGTACACATCAATGGGGTGAAGCAGGAGTGCAAGATTTCTGAATGTCATAAGACCAGGTTTAGTTCATAATGACAGTGAGATAGGAAAGGTGAAATAGGCAAGGGAAGATGTAAGCGTTGCGCAATCTGAGGGCTTTCCAAATGCTAATTTTCTTGCTGTATTGCATTGTATTACTTTTTTTTTAATTTGCAGGAATATCTTGTGGCCACCCAGGAGATTCTGATTATGCCAGTTTTGAACTTGACCGTGGAGAGGATTTTACTTTTGGTGCCCGTGTTGTTTATACCTGTAATGAAGGGTAATACTTTTATAGTTGTTTTTTCCCCTTTCTAATTATTTGTTTTATATATAGCCCCGTGTATTAAGAAAAACAAAAGCTCTGTCTCCCAAAATAATAATGCAATTATATTGCATTCTAGTGTGGGAATTTGTAACATATCCTTAGAGTTCTTCTCTCTTGCCTGTATGTAGATCTTGATATGTGGCTAGTCCACAAGAAAAAAATAAAGTGAAAAGAGAGATTATTCACAAACACACACACACAAACACACACACACACACACAGAGAGAGAGAGAGAGAGAGGGAGGGAGAGAGAGAAATATCAGTTTGCTGTAGTGGTAAAGATACTGGTTCAGAAACTAAGAGACTTTGAATTTTAGGTTTTCCTTTGGGAAACATGGTAGGCAGGAGTATTAGATATGTTTGCTGCTTTGTGTCATATTTAAAAGACAGGATAAACATACACACATACACATGTATATATGTATACATATACAGACACTTTAAGATTGAGAGTCTGATGTGATGTAATCTATAGCTCTTGTCTGGCCATCAAGAAGGTAGACAGTGATTTAAGAAACATTTCAACTTTAGCAGAAGTCCATCCTATCTACCTTTAGACATTCAGTGGGATTCTAGATCTATTGAAGTAGAGATTATGCACTTGTTCTTGTTAGTGAGTAAAGCTAACACCTAAATAAATACTTGTACTTATATTAGTGCCATCCTCAACCCTGATAAAAAGTCATCTAATTCCACCCATTATTTTATATATAAAATCCTTATTTATTCAGATGCAATTATTCTCAGGAAATATAATACTGGGTGTTTGACCATCATGGATTTTTTTTAGTTGTAGTCCTCCTGAAGTGTATTGGAACACTTCAATCTTAAAATCATAAAGGTGGAAGAGGCTCGGTGAAAAAATACCAGTTAATACATTCATATATGTAGCTGCATAGACTTCACTTAAATAACTACAATGAAGAAGAGTGCAACCACTTCTCTGAGTGAATGGTTTCACTGTCAAACCAATTTGATGAAGTGTTTTGTTTTTTCCTCTTAAGATTCATTTGCAATCTTTTCTATATTGTACCTTAAAAGCATTATTCTGGGTTCTCTTGATTGTTTCTGATGTATGGCATTCTTTTCATAGCCATCTTGGTTTTCTGTAGTGGATTGAGTGGTCAGGCACTTTTCCATAAAGTTGTGCAGATATCAATTTTATTAGAAGATGTATAGATGGTCTGCTTTTTTGTTCCTGTGTTCTGCATTGCTGCAGAATATTTGTGCTCATCTGAATAATGTACATATACAGCTCCTCTTATGGAAAGTTGGGTTATTATTTTCGTAGTGGAGCACTTAGCTAGTGTGGGTAGTTTTCAATAGACTTGTGTTTCTAATTTGCTGCAATTTCTTCTGCTAATGAAGGAAGTGAAGTGTGTTTCTTCCATTGTGAATTTTATTCCTTTGAAGATGCTGATTATTTCATGCGTATTCACTAGCTGTCCCTTGAACATTATGAGGAAAGTATCATCTACATACCAGATCCTTATTTTGGATTGTATGTGTGGGAGCTATAGTTTCTAGACAATGCATTACAGTCTCTGTTATGAATCTAGAGAATGAAGATCCCATGAGTGTACCTCTGATGTGTTGGTATATTTGTCCATCAAATTGAATGGAGGTACCGAGGCAGAGATTGACGAGGTCCACAATTCTGGGTATTTCATTCTTAGTGTATTTAGTGTATTTAGTTAGGGCAAATGTGTTATGAAGTACTGCCATCATGGATTATTTCTATGGCTTTCTGAGTCTATGAAGAAAAGGGTGCTGTAACATCAAATGAAACCATAGTTTCATCTTCTCTTATTATGTCTTTGATTTTCTGATGGCACTGTATTATAGAATATTTGCTTCTCTCTCAGATGCCCAAGCTTTTTGTAAGTTCTTTGGCTATGTTGTATATTGGGATTCCTGATAATGAGACAGTTGAATGAAGAACTACTGTATGTCATGTTTGTGTATTTTGGGGCATCCATAGAAGTTTGGCTGAACGGAACATAGAAAACAGAGTTAAAAAGAACTAGGACTGAAAAACACAATGGAGGCCATGCGTTTTATTGTCAAGAATCCAATGCAGAAAATAATAAAATAAATAATATTCTTGGGGGAGCAACAGTTTGAATTTGAGGGTACCTGATGGATTATAAAGCTTTAAGGAGATTTACACCCTTTGCCACAAGCTAACCATAATAACATCAGACTATCTGGAGTATAACATTTATTTTTGTAACATACTTCATTTTGCAATGTTGCTATACAATGTCATTATGCTCTTGAATTTTTCCTCTTATGTATCTCTTCATTAAATATTTGGAGCACATGAGGGCACTCCTATTACAAGGGATAATTACTTGAAAGTTTCATTTATACTTTTTATTGTACTACATACGTACATGTCTATTCAGGGTAGAGTCTGGGAAACTGGATGAAGCATTTACTGGCTGAATGCCCTTCCTGATGCCTATACAGATTGCGCAGCAGTTATTTTTTTTCTTTGCGCCCTAGGAGAGAAACATCTGCCTCTAACTAGGATTGAACTCTCAACCTTCTGAATGGGAGGCAAGCATGTTTACCAATAGGCCACATGCCACTCAGTTCAGGGATACAATCATGGGATTGTATTCTTGCTGTATTTAATATGTACAATGTTGCTTTTATATTATTTTGGGCTGTGTGAGTTTCTCTCTCTCCTCCCACCTCTCTCTGTAATTCTTTTTTTTTAAATATCATACACTGTTTTGGAAATATAATATTGTATATCCAGAAGTGTTTTTTAATTTGGTGATAGTTTCAAACATTTTGGAAGGGAAAATAAATTTAAAAGTTGAGGAGGATGAGTTTTTCATCTTTTTCTAATTAAATACCAGACTTGTAAACACTTCTAGAGCTCCAAGAATGATAAGTAATAATTAGAATAATGCATCTTCTCAGTATGTTCTAAACTATTATAAAATGTGCTTTGATGTATAATTCTATTGCAATATTAATGTTTTTAATTCACTATTTTTTTAATTATTAGGTATAAGATGCTCAGCCAATTTGATTACCGTGAATGTCGAGCAAATGGATGGACCAATGAGGTTCCTCATTGTGAAAGTAAGTAGGCTCTCAAAGAAATTATTAGGGATCAGAGTAGTACAAATTGACTTCAATCCCCACATACTGCCATGGTTATCAAGCAACATCATTTCTGGCTTTAGTTGTGAGTTTCAAAACAATTCCATTTCTCTTTTTTATTCCCATGGAAATGAACTCTTCAGATAAATTTTATAAATCAAATATTTTAAATAATTTTTACTACTATGTTTTTCTTCTAAATAAATTACATATTGTTTCAATTTTTTCAAATAATGAAATAAATTTCTGTTTTGAGATGGAAGAGTTTGCTTAATTATATATCACATGAGGGATTTAAAATCTCCTGTATATGCCAAAATCAATACCGGTTGTACTTAACTTGGTGCTTCACCCTTAGTTTGTTGTTGTGTCTGTTGCATAGTTTCTTCTGTCACTTCCATTTGTTTTGTGTCCATGTCTTCTTTAAATGTTTCTAGGAAATCTCATGATGTTAAAACTGAGTTACCATAGTCAAACTCTCTTGTAGAAGATGACCAGGCTGTGCCCAAGGAGGGGTAAAACACATCATAAGTCATGAGTCCCTGCACACCCATAAAAGATCTAAGTCCAGCCCACCTTGAATGCATCTCTTATTTCCCACACATTTCTCTTAACAGCCAGTTGGCCAGATTCTTGTAGAGAGTTTAAGCTTGCAATAAATCTTTATACTTATTTGAGCTGCCTGATCCCATCTCTTGATTTCCCAGGCTTGACATCTTGACTTGACATCTTGTCTTGACACCTCTACTATTTAAAATTAAAAATCTTTCCTTCCAATTTGTTTCAAAAAAATGGTATCATTTTATGTTCGAGCTTTTCAATCAAAAATATTTTTTCCTTAAGTAGAATTCTTTTTTTAAATAATATTTTATTGGTTTTCTAATTTTACAATTAAGTATTTAAAAAGCAGCATGGTGACTGGATTAATCAATAGTTCAATAGCATACATAAACCTTTAGTATAAATCTCAAGTTACAACATCAGATATTTCCTCTCTTTTCCTCTTAATATCTACTATCTCATATTAGGTTAATACAGTTAATACAGTTCTTATTATTAACGAAGTAAAAATCTTTATTATATTTATCAGTAATTTTATCTTAATTGTGTTTGCATTCATTCCTTAAATATAATCAATGTCCTGTTATTGCTTTTTTCCCAAGCTTTAATTTCCCATCAATATTCAAATTAACATTTGGTATTTATAATTTCCAAGCTTTAGGTAACCAAAGTTTCCTTTATTTCAACTTCTTCATTTTTCCCTTTTTATAACAAAATCTAATATTCTAAATACACATTTTATCTATTTGAATATAGTCTTGTTCTGTTTTCTAAAAAGTTATCTATTTTCCACCATATTTAAACCATCTAATTAATAATACAGTATCCCCTCTAATAAATCACAACCATTATATGTATTGTCTGGGTTAACCAATAAATCAGTAATATACATACATTTTTTCATTTAGGTCTAATTTTTAAAAGCTCAAATACTCCCTCTCTTTTTCTGGTAATATCTATTATCTTAACTGATTTACAAATATTTTATATTAGATGACCAAAATTTCCCTTATTATTCAATTATAATGTTACTTTATTTTCTAAAAATTATCTATTTTCCACCATATTCAACCCTCTAATTAGTAATATTAAATCCCTTCTAATAAATCAAAACCCTTATTTTCTTCAGCCTTACTCTGGCTTTCTTCCTTTGCCAACTAACCTTCCATGTCAGTGCTTTTGAATTATCAAATAGTTCTCCCTTTATTATTATATGTATATTTGGAATAAGAAAGACCATTTGGTTGCAGTTTTTTTGGAAGAACTAGCCCATTTGTATTTATTAGATTGCCTCCCTATTACTCCAATTTCTCACAATTGTCCTGATAGGTTTATCCTCCCTTCAATCTGTTCTTCTTCCTTTCCCTCAAATTTCTTCTGACTCCCTGTTCTGATTTTTTTTTAAATTTAAATTTTTCACCTCTCCAGTCAACTGCCCCACAGATTCTTCAGATATTTTTAAATCATCTCTTCTTTCATTTTATCCTTCATATTTACAAATATTTCTTCCAATCTCCCTTCAAATGTAATCAAGTCTCTTTTAACAGATTCAGATACATTCTTCCCTAATTCTTCATTTATTTTTTTAATCTCTGGAATTATCATCTTTTTCTTGAGTGCTCTAACAATCCTCTCTTTCCTTTTCCAAATTTTGCTGATTTTCTAGCAGCATATATTTGTTTTATTTGTAGCCCAGAAAGAGAAAAGGAGCCAAGTACAAAAGTAAAAGGGAGGTTTCTCTCTCCCCCCCCCCAACCACCATTTGCCTTTTCTGTATTACCTTAAGCATCTGATCCCTTCTGACACTTTGAAGTTCTAAAATCACATCTTCTGTTTTAGGATTCCTTTAGCTCATTATTTTGAAAAGTCACCAATTGTGTCTTCGCTAAAACTCAAAACAATCTGCATTCTCATTAAGCTATGTATATATTTAATAATTTCAAAAGTGCTGTGTAAAATAGTATTTCAAACCTGGCTATCCTTTTTAATCTATTTCAAACTTATTTAGAACAAATTCCTGTCAAGCTTCTTGTTGTTGATTTTAAATTTTTAAAATTGATATTTTATTTTTTTACTTTAATCCAGAATGAAGGCTCACTCACACTCACCAAGTAATTAATTGTTCTGCCTTTTTCCCTTTAAAATAATTTTAATCCCAAAAAGAAAGTGATGTTTTCCCTTTAAAATAATTTTAATCCCTTAAAAAAGTGAGGTTTTAAGCAAGGAAGCTCAGACTTGTTATCCAATCATCAGTCCTCATCACAATATCATCTCCACTCCTCCAGAGACATCTTAGTCCATCATTGTGATCATTTGGAAGTCACATGTATTCTTAAACTGTAATTTGTTCAGAAATATCAGGTCTGCTTATATTATGTTCCTAAAACATAAATTTCAATCAATCAGAATAGAGCTGGAAGGAACCTTGGAGGTCTTCTAGTCCAACCCTTCTGCTTCTAGTCCAAGCAGAAGACCCTATACAATTTGATTTCTTGCATGAGTTGAGTAAGTGGACTACTCTTCCCTCCTTGTCTGCATAATCTGTCCTTTGAATCATTTGATGATTTTTCAGTTCTGGCCTTGATAAGATTAGTTTGAATATCTTGGTCTTCAGCAGCCAAACTCAAGTTTCTTTTTTTTAAAAAAATGTTCCAGTTGTAACCATTACCTGGTTTTATCTTCATTCACTTTTCCCTCGAATCTTTGTAGAAATTGATCATGTAGTGCTTTCCCTTGACAGGATTTTGATATTTTTTTTATTATATTATTTCAATATTCGGAGGGTTTTTTTGTTTCCAGCATATTCAGTAAGTTCCAGTTTTTAATTTGTATCAATGATTGTTCTTTGTTGTCTTTTATGTAGTCAACAAGTGTATGATTTTATTACTGTTATTGTTGCTGTTGTTTTAGATGATGGTAAGTAAGTACTAAATTATTTAAATGTAATAAATATTTTGGGGTCAGTGAACAATCTCAAACATTATGAAGGGACTGATGAACTTAAGAGTTGGGGACCCCTAGCTTAGGGGAAAGATAGAGGTATCAGCTTTCCTCTGCCAGATGTCCTGTAAGTTTGATACACCCCAACCTTTTTAAATTGAGGCAATTGCTTGACAGCTAGTGCTGCAATCACCAGTCCTTCAGAGGATATTGGTCTTTGGTGTTTTCTCCATATACCTATGGAGAAAGTAAGAAAAATTCCCTTGACAAAGAGATATGCAGGAACTGTTGCCTAGGAAAAAAAGGGCTGAAGCATTCTTAAGTTCAGAAAAGCAAGATAACATTTGGAAAGCACTCAGGACTTCTTTCCTATTTACTGAATGAAGGAGGAGGAATATAGCACAATCAGATGCATAAGATACTGTTATTATAACAAATTTCAGTAAAGGTAGTCCTAAGTTTCCTTAGCCCATCCATTTGGTGAGGCTGATAGAACTGAAACACACGAGACAGGGAAAGATCCCCTAGCATTTTTTCTTTGCAAATTGAAAAAAAACATAATAATAAACATAAACATAATAAATTCTATAGGTTTATAGCATGAGGATCTCTTCTGATTTTGCAATATATTAATCACATAGGCAGTGACTTATTGACCACATATCCTTATTTATATTTCTCTGTAGAAATTCAATGTCCCCCTCCAGAAATGAGGGGTGGTCGCTTTCAACCTAGGCAATCTCAATATATGTATAATGAGGAAATTGAGATAAACTGTCTTGGAAGTCCAATCTTTGTAAATATCCCAAAGAAGTTTTCTAAATGCACTGCTAATGGTTGGAACCCCTCTCCTCTCTGTTAAGGTAAGCAGCTTTTTTTTTTTTTTTTAGTTTCCTTGTTTTGAGTTTGTTTCCAAAGCAGAAATTGCTTTATTGTTTATGAAAGATAAATTGATTTATTGACAATAAATGACTGATGATGAAAAA
The DNA here is from genome assembly GCF_016545835.1 of Crotalus tigris. Taxonomy (NCBI): domain Eukaryota; kingdom Metazoa; phylum Chordata; class Lepidosauria; order Squamata; family Viperidae; genus Crotalus; species Crotalus tigris. The sequence continues at coordinate 847,330 of NW_024097116.1, forward strand.
CAATGGTAGCAGTAGACTAGTTTATTATACCTAGCAGCAGTGCTTCTAATTCACCCTGGTTGTTAGCCAAACTTTGAACATTTGTATATAAGTATTTGAGACCTTTAAGTATGTCCAGGGTGAGTTAGTTTTCTTGGGGTTTATGGTTGATTTTATATTCTAATAATCCTAAAGATTGCTCACCCTTCCCCCTCAATTTTAGTCTAAAACCCTTCTGTTGAGTTGAGCCAGTTGCTTTCTGAGTACATTTTCCCCTGTTTTTGTGAGGTGCATAAAAAAAAGATGGCAGGAGATTAGTATACCTAACAGTAATAATGATAACATTTCTATAATTTTTCTTCTTAAAATATCCTGAAGTCATTTATAATAATCATAACATTGTTTCACAAAAAGCAAGGAAAAAAATCTAGCAAAAGCAAATTAAATAATAATAATATTACTATGATGCTACTGTATAGCATCCATGCTGTGACTAAACATAATCCATAAGCCAGAGCACATGGAGTACCTCTCTGAAGACTGTAGGGAGTCAAGAAGATGATGTAATCAGAGTGATTCTTTAAAGAAGCCACATCCTTTCCCAATCAGAGAAAGAAATTCAGTGCTTACAAAAGCGAGTTTACAACTTTTATTGTTTCTTTTCTGAAGTAAAAGCTTAAGACATAACATATTTACACAAGGACACATATTCAGGATCTGAAATACAGGCAGAAGCATACAGACATGTGTCTATCAGCGGGCTGAAAAGACTAGTGAACATACATCCAAAAATAACCAAATGGACCAATCTCTGGAAGGAAGTAGGGGTGCTTCTTGAAGCACCCAGCCATTTTCCAGCTCATCAGTATGCCTACTGAGCTACATTAGAATATTTATTAGCTTTAATCTGTTCTAAATCCTCTATAGTTTTATAGGTTAAAGAAAAAAATCTCAGATCTTTGGTGAATTTCATTCCAGGTTGGAAGAAATGCTGGCACAAAATGGCAAGTGTACTTTGAAGAATGCTGTGGAGTATGCAAAACAACATTAGAGTAAAAACAATAGGTTATTATATTTACATAGGATATTCCTCTATAAGATAAGGGGAAGGGACAGAGAGTTAAACTAATTGCCCCATATTACCTGCTCACACCAGGTGAAATTGTTGCGCTTTTTAGTGGTATGCTGGTCCTTGGCAATATAGGAGTTGCTGGTATTCCAACTCTGCCCTTCTCAGTTATATAAGTGGCTCCATGCCAGTTTTGATGTGTGCTTGATAAAGCAAGGTGTAGTCTGGCTTTACAGGGAACTTTTCCTTTTAAAGTTGGTTAGGCGGCCCAAAGTGAAAAGATAGTTCCTTGAATAATAAGGGAACAAGATTTGAGGCATATTAACACCTATGGTGAAGAAATGGAATAAAACACATTGTTAAGATGGAAATACAGTTGAATTTCTATGTAAAAGAGGCTATCAGCCACACCCATATTCCAGATCATTTAAAATTACTTGCATAAATGGAAAAATGGACTATCCATATTGCATTAATATATGTATACTTTCCCTTTCTTTCCTTATTTTCTTCCCACCTTTTATTATCAGCATGCAAATGAAGCATTCTGATTTTCAAGTATTTTATGGTTTTCATCACTCCTAAATCACTCATCCCACTTTGGATAGAATCACTCTTATAGAAAGCTGGATGGTTATACCCAAGTTTGGTCAGTCTTATTAAAATAACTTTGATATAAGATTATTTCACCTATATGGCTCCTAAAGGGAAGGAAGATGATTTCTTCTTAATCATCTTATTCAAGAAGTATCCTTCAGATAATGAAGAGGGAGAAAGACTAGATGAACTCACACAATTTTTATATATTTTAAGGGTAGCCATGGGTTATAAATATTTAACAAACCCAGAGATTTCTCTGAATAAAATGGAATTCTAAACCAGCCTTGCTTTCTGCAACTGTTTCTAAACCAGGGAAATCCTTAGGCATCCCATGACTTAAATCAGTTTCCTTTCATTCAGAACAACAGAGAGGAAGTGCTTATGTCTGTGGTAAGTGGTATATTTAAAAACAATAAGGATTGGGTCAGAGAGATTCAACAGCTGCCCTCATTTCATGTTTTCCTGAATCTTTTAGGGCTGAAGTGAGTAATTTATTCTAAGGAGGATATTCTCACTGATTTCCATATCCTTAGTGCAGCAAGTTCAGTTTGAATCAGCCTGAATTTTTTACTATAAAATTATTGGGTTGGATCCAATAGTCCATTGCAATCAAAGAAATTTCATTTAGTGATGACTTGTTCAATTTATCCAATAGATTTCTGAGAGGGTCTACTTTGAGCAAAAGTAAATTTGGATTCAGTCCAGTCCCCCTACTCATCTTAAATCTTATGCTTCTGGTTCACTGTGCCTTCCGGAATTTAGATCCTAAAATATAAAAGATTCCTGATTAGTCTCAACATTTCTGAAGTACTTACATTTTTATTGTAGCAAAAGTGATTTTAGAGGAAGAAAAAAAGGAAACAGTTGCTTTGTGACAGAATGGTCTACAATCACTCTAGATTCTAGAACGAGTCTCCATTTTGGCCAACTGATTTAATGTACAGAGATAACCATGTCTGATATTTTATCCATATTGCCCATGTGTGGAATAAGTTTAATATTGCAAAAGTATCAAGGGTGCATTTTGTTACAGAGGAAGAAGTATAAAAAAATAGTTCTTTAAAATATAACTTGAAAACTCATATTGTATTTTGTAGGTCTAAGACAATGAAAGATAGCAGCCCATTTTAACCAGCATGTGGACGTCAGTAATCATGGATCATTCAAGTAACCCTACTTGAAACTTCATTCTGAACTCTGGATTGTAATGGGTCTTGAACATAAAAGCCTACTTTTTAAAAGCTACATTTTAGAACTTATTATTATTGGTAAAATGATAACACAGTTTTCAACAAATATATACACCATGTTTAACTATTATAGTATGTGATATACATTTTTCAAAATGTACCTGAAGTCAATAATGTATTTATGTATAAATTTTTAGCCAAAATGTTTGATTAATGAGAATTACCAATCATTAGCCCTTCCTAAAGCAATGACAATAGATCATTGAAAATGATACCTTAACATGAAGTGTTAAGTTCATTAAATAAATAAAACTCATCTGTAAAAATTATTTTTCATTTTTTAAGGAGATGTAAATTCTCACAAATATTAGCTAAGATGAATGGAAGTCCTGATGCTAATTGAGTTCAATGGTTTCTACCTACAAAGCTCTTTCACAACACTTTTATTCACAGGGAACATTCAATGTCATGTGTGACGATTTACATTTATATAAAGATAAAGATTTCCCTGTCAGTCATGTCCAACTCAAGGATATTGCTCATCTCCATTTCTTGGCCAAGGAAGCCAGCGTTATCCGAAGACAATTTCTGTGGTCATGTGGCCAGCATTGGTATATATCAAAGGTGCATGGAATACTATTACCTTCCCACCAAAATGGTACCTATTAATCTACATGCTTTTGCATACTTTTGAACTACGAAGTGGGCAGGAGCTGGGCAAGTACTGAGAGCTCAGCCTGTTGCACGGAGCTTGGGTCTCAAATCCCGGCTGTCAGCAGCTGACAAGCTCAGCGTCTTTAACCACTGAGCCCTCTGTCTGTCTGTCTGTCTATCTATCTATCTATCTATCTATCTATCTATCTATCTATCTATCTATCTATACATCTGTACAACTATACATCTATACATACATACATATAGTACACACACACACACACACACAAACACACATACACAGGTTGTCCTCGACTTACAACAGTTTATTTAGTAACCATTCAAAGTTACAGTGACACTGAAAAAAGTGACTTATGATGGATTTTCATATTTATGACCATTACAACATACCCTTGGTTACATGATCAACATTCAGATGCTTGGAAACTGACTCATATTTATGATCTTGCAATCTTCTGACAAGCAAGGTCAGTGGGGAAGCCAGATTCATTTATCAAGCATGTTACTGTCTTGACAACTGCAGTGATTCACTTAAAAACAGTGGCAAAAAGGTTGTAAAATGGGGCAAAACCAGTGGTGGGATTCAAATACTTGAACAAACAGTTCTCTACATGGATGCAGGCCTAGTCCTCTGAGGCCTAGAATGGACTTTGGGAAGTGACATCCACGCATATCCTGTGGGCCATTCTAGGCCTGGAAGATCTCCTCCAGACCTCTGAGGCCTAGAACAGACTTCCGGAAGTGTCATCCATGCACTTCTGGGGGGCTGTTCTAGGCTGGGAGGCCTCCTCCAGGCCTCTGAGGCCTAGAACGGACTTCCAGAAGTGACATCCACACACTTCCTATGGGCCGTTCTAGGCCTGGGACACCTCCTCCAGGCCTCCGAGGCCTAGAATGGACTTCCAGAAGCATCATGGGTTCAGCCAGTTCTCCGAACTCAACAACATTTAGCTACCAGTTCTGCTGAACTGGTACGAACCAGTTAATCCCACTACTGGGCAAAACTCACGTAATGTCTCACCAACATAAATTTTGAGCTTGGTTATGGTTGTAAGTTAAGGACTCTCTCTCTCTCTCTCTCTCTCTCTCTCTCTGTGTGTGTGTGTGTGTGTTTGTGTTTAAATGATGTACTGTATGTGTACATGTATATATACATATATATTATTTAAACAGCCTTTTTTGCCAGTTCCAATAAATTTTGTAATGTTTATCAAAGCTATGGCTTGAAATCCTCACACTGATAGGAAGTTATTCTTGCAAGACTGGACTTTACTTTATCCATTCTGCAATCAACCATCCTGCTTTTCATGTTTCTAAACCTCTCATATTCAGGCATCATATTAAGAGTCCGGCCACAGACAAGAGAGAACTGCACACATCCTTCTAATTTCTCATACCTCCTAATTTCTCATTCTAATATCAAAACTGTGATAAAGATATATTGTTTGCTAGCCAGAAAGCATTATAAGAAAGGATTGATTTTCTTCTGGAAGTTGTTAAAGGCCTTGCTTCTCGTGATGCTTTTTCAGTTCTTCTAAATATACAAGAATGGACAATAACTGAGAATCTGGGCAGATTCTTTGGGCATGAAAAGTGTAAAGAGTAAGAAGGTCCCTGAAAAGAATTTCCAGTTGCTGGTTATAGGCAAAGATGGAAGAGTTTCTGCAGAAAGGGAAAGAATCTGTGATATCAAGTGCATGTCATTATCCAAACTTTTATGCAACAATTTATTTCATATATTCAATATCCTTCTGACATATGTCACATAAGTTGTGGTTTATGTCAGATGTCTTTTGGTATTGTATTAATCAACTTTGTGGCCTGATAAAGGTATGGATGGGGCTAGAGGAAAACAAATATAGACAAGTTCATATTAAAGGTGATACTGGCCCTATAAAGTGAACCAGACTAAGAAACAAATGCCCAATCAGTACTACATTTATTGTATCAGCTACAGTTATAGAATCTTACAAGTCTACATGTATTTCCCTCTCCCTCCTTTACTTTCATGTGAATTAGAAGGGTCTTGTCTGAGACATTCTTTCAAGCTACTTTCTGGGCCTGGTGTCAGGCTCCTCTGTTCTTACAGCTGCCTTGGTAATGGTTGTGTAAGGTCCCAGCACTTACTTAAACTTGAGATACCATATCTACATAATCAGATAACCCAAGCAGAGGCTTCTTAGACAGCTCTTTATTTAATCAAATAAGATGGCTGGGTGGCAAACAGTCTGGAACGCTGGCAGAGTTAAGTCCAGAAGTGCCACACCTTGGAAAGTTAGTAGCATTGCTTTATAAACATTGTTAGCCAATGAAAATCAAACAATAGAGCCATTACATCATCAAGAAGACATCAATCATTCCTGTACACTCACTTATTCCCTCCTTCAGCATACCCCATCCATGTACTTGTTTTTCATGCTAGCATGAGATTTCCCTGGTGCAAAATCTGATTAGAGAAAGCAAGAAAGCAACAGTTAGACTAAACAATTTCCCTTTATTCCAGTTACAGAACCCTTCAGCTGGTAATGCTTGTTAATGTAAATACTGTTTACACTAAAGACACAAGATGAAGGGATCTTTTTGACTCAATTCAAATTGTATGAAACAGATGATATACGTATTTTTTTTTCTTTAGGGAAGGTAGATGGAATTATTAGCAAATAATATTTTTCATATTCACCTGTAGAAAGATGAGACTTTTGAATGTAAGAAAAATATATTATAAAATGGTGACATCATCCTGGTTAGTAAGAGGAGAAGGGTAGATCTTATGTCCTTCTGATAAGGAGGCATTGTATTATTTTCTCTGTTCTTCTAGCTCTGGGAGTTGATATTGTCTTCTGGATATTCGTAGAAGTGCAATCCAATCTAGATCTGCAATATCTGGGGGGAAACAGGTACAAATAGTCTCCCTGATATGATTGGCTAATGGTTAATTATATTTGGCTAAAGATTGTTAAATTCCAGAGTCATTTAAGGAAAGTATTGGATATCTGCAAAATTATATTCCTATAACTATTGATATAATAAATGCAAAATAGATATGTCTGATATCAGTTGTAATTTATATAGTTATTGAATTTCTACACTGTCCATTTCAACTGAATCTCTCTGGGTGATTTACATTTAAAATACAGTGTTAAGCCCTGGAAGAATAAGAAAAAGGTTTGCATTGCCAATAATTTTTCATAAATATCATTTCTAATAGTTTTGTTCTTATCTACTTATCAACCTTGGAATGCAAGGTTGATTTTTACTTCTGAAGAATTGGAAGCACTGCCTGAAGAGCTGAACTATTACTTGATTAGTTGTTGTTATTATTGCAATGCAAAGTTCACAAAGCCGTTATGAAAACCTTTCTTATCTGTTACAGTCATATTATTGCAGTAATATTTTCTCCTCCCAGGAGCAAAACAATCAATTGTAAATTGTTGAGCTGAATTTTAGTGGTTGGGACATTGCCTGAAGAGCTATGAATTGCTGGCTGCTCCTGGTTGTTGCCTTTCTTCTCTGGCCAGGCTGTTTTTCTCAAAATGGTAAGTTAAGAAGAAGCAAAATCAAGGGGTTACTAAGGAAATCATCAACTGTTTCTTCTGCATTGATTAAAGAAATAGTTACTTTTAGCAAAGAATTCCATTTTTCATCTGTGGCTTTCTGGAACTTTGTAATGGCAGATACTTTAAGAATATCATAGTCCAACCCCCTGATCAAGCAGCAGATTCTATATCATTTCAGACAAATGGTTGTCTAGCTCTTCTTAAAAGCCTCCAGTGATGAAGCACCCACAACTTCTGAAGGTAAGCTGTTCCACTGATTGATTGTTTTCGATGTTAGGAAGTTTCTTCTTATTTTTAGATTGCTACTCTCCTTGATTAGCTTCCATCTTTTGTTTCTTGTCTTGCCTTCTGGTGCTTTGGAACATAGGTTGATCCCCTCTTCTTTGTGGCAGCCTATCAAATATTGGAATACTACTAACGTGTCCTTCTCTTCTTTAGACTAGCCATACCCAATTCCTGCAACCGTTCTTCATATGTTTCAGTCTCCAGGCCCTTAATCACTGAATTATCTCCAGGGCCTTTCATTGAAATATTTGTGTTTAATGATTTATTTTTCTTATAAACAAAAAGGATCCCCCTAAGTTGAAATGAATACGTGTAAAATGGAATATAATTATTGAATATATGTCCACATCATATAACACTCAGATGCTGATATTCTAAAAATGAGACATTACAGATGAATAGGACTTTTCCTGGCAATAAATCCTAATGAAGCTTTCAGACTTAGTTTTTTTTCCTGTGCATATGTAGAAGAACATGTTGTTGATGCTATAGCTATCTATGATTTCCTCAAATCCACAAGAGAGTGTTAACTAGAATAGATTCTTTTTCTCTATACTTCCGTATAGATGAGGTGATTTTATTATGCCTCTATTAAAGCTTCGGTCTCCCATTACAACATATAATGTCTGTGGCTTCTGTAACCCTTTATGCAAAGGAGATGTTTTAACATGTTATGCATAAGTCAGAAGTTTGAAATTTTAAAGATGTATCTCAGTTATGTTTACCTCAGAATAAATGCAAAAGCAATTAGTAGATATCTAAATTCATGGTGAGAATATCCTTTAGGAGAATACACCGAGGATACTTTACAAAGATGCAGAAGCTAAGACTGCATTTGCTTATATTCACACTAATTGAACCTTTGAGCCAGTCATTTATTTTTATGACTGCCTGGGAGTTGATAGTGCTGGGCTTTGTTGTTTGCCCACTTTAATTAATTGGTTTATGTTTAATAAACTAGCTTACTTCATATCCCTAGAGTTGTTTAGGTTAGGCATTAGCAAGGGAAGGTTACATATTGCAGGTAGTCCTGGAACTATGACCCACTTGGACTCTGCTCGTCATAATCATAACTTGTTATGGGCATAAAGTGGATTGGTCACATGATCGATTAGATTTTCACAGCCATTTTTGGGGTGGCCATTAAGTAAACACCATGTAAGATAAGCAAATCCATAGCTGTTAAGTGATCCAATAGTTCACTGTTGATGCACTTTTGCTGGAAATTAGAAGTCCATGCTGGTTTTCAGCAAAACTGTCAGAAAACAAGATCATGTGAACCTGTGCAGCTCAACTGCACAGCACCAAAGTTCCTGGGAATTTCAAACAATCACTAAATTGTGGACTACCTGTATTGAGGATTAAGTGTCCAGCAGTATTAGTTTCAAGTTAAGACAAAAGTGGGAAATAATGATCTAACTTGGGTTAGAACAGGAAGTTTGCTACCACACAGTTCATGACATATTTTTGAGAATAAATAGGAAAAGTAAACTTGTCTAAGCAAGTAAGATAATTTAATATAAATATAATTTCAGCATGTGAAGAACCAGATGAGATTGACTTTGGGGAAATTGTAAGTACTGAGAAAGCCAAATACCTGGAAAATGACCGAGTGCAATACAGGTGCAACCCTGGTTATGTCTTGGAAGGACCTGAATGGATTCAGTGTAAGGGACAAGAATGGACACCTCATCCACCAAAATGCTTGGGTAAGCCATCATGCTTTCTTTGACTAATGCAGACCTGGAAGAAAAATGTAGAATTGTACCTGCTAATTTTTTTTAAGAATTAGCTTGAATTTGAATCCAATTTTTTCTTCTGTACTGAAGCCACTGACTGTCAGCTTCTTTCATTAGAAATCTAGAAAAATTAAACTGATTCAAATTGTTGAATTAGCAAGCAAATCAGTGAATATAGTTAAGGATGCTCAATTGGAAGCTTATATTCACTTGCTGTATATAGAATGCTAAGTAACTGTGGGATCTGGTTACATCTAGATCCAAATTCAATGATCATAAAGTAGAAAAGTGACTTCTGTTGCTATAGAGTCAACATTTTTGGTCAGGACTCAGATTTTTTTTTTCTGACTGTTGTCTTGCTATTAATGACTATTTCTCCAGTTTCCCAAGGCTGCTCCTCTGCACATTACAGACATCAGGATGGAATTAATCCAACCAAGGTCTTTATAATATTTATTGGATAGCTCAGAAAATATTTTAAAATGCTATAGCAATAGCAATAGCACTTATACACTGCTTCATAGCTTTATAGCCCTCTCTAAGCAGTATACAGAGTCAGCATATTGCCCCCCAAAATCAGGGTTCTCATTTTACCGACCTCAGAAGGATGGAAGGCTGAGTCAACCTTGAGCTGGTCAAATCCATAATGCTGGAAGAGTTAAACTCATATGATACAGGATTGCCCCATTATTAACAATAATAAGGTCATTAAAATGAGTAATAAGGACAAAATAAGAAAACCAATGAAACCAGGATGATTCTTCTATGCTTAGAAATGTTGAGAAATTTTGCATTATACTTCAGCAGAATATGGAGCACTCTAGCTGTCTCAAAATTTGTTCCATTACTAGTCAGTCAACTCAAAATGTCTTTGCAAAAGACATTTGCTGGGCTATTTGTTCTTAGCTTGAAACAAACACCACCATCCTACAAGCCAGTCCACTGTGATAGGTCTAAAGCTATAGCAGGATCATAACTTAAGTATTAATATTATTCTATAACTTAGCTTATTTGATTTTGGCCTGGAACTATCCATTGTGATTTGTATACTGGGCTGATTTTCTTGGGGGTGGAATAAACAATAGCAACAGTATTTAGATTTATATACCATTTCATAGTGCTTTACAGTCCTCTCTAAGAATTTACAGAGTCCGCATATTGCCCCCAACAATCTGGGTTCTCATTTTACCGACCTCAGAAGGATGAAAGGCTGGGTCAACCTTGAGCCAGTGAGGATCGAATTCCTGGCAGTGAATTAGCCTGCAATACTGCATTCTAACCACTGTGCTATTATGCAATAGAGCAGTGGTTCTCAACCTTCCTAATGCCGCGACCCTTTAATACAGTTCCTCATGTTGTGGTTACCCCCAACCCCCCATCCAGCTGGCCGGGAGTGTATCAAAAACTTGATCAAAAAAAGGGGAAAAAATGGGAAAATATATGTAGTCCTCGACTTACAACCATTCGCTAAGTGACTGTTTGAAGTTACAACAGCACTGAAAAAGCGAATTATGATCATTTTTCACATTTATGATTGTTGCAACATCCCCAGGATCATGTGATTTACATTCGGATGCTTGACAACTGATTCATACTTATGACGTTCACAGCGTCCCAGGATCACGTGATCAATGGCCAGGGAGCGTGGCCAGCTGATCACTCAGGTTGCAGAGTGCCTTGGGGGTGAATCTGTGGGTCTCTGGGATGGGACTGGGGTGGGTGCCTGCCTTCCTTCCCTCCCTCCCTTCTCTCCCCTTGTCCCTTCCTTCACCTCCCTCTTAGTCTTTTCCTCCTTCCCTCCCTCTCCCATTGTCCCTTCCTTCCTTCTTTGCTTCCTTTCCTTCACCTCCTTCTTAGTCTCTTCCCCCTTCCCTCCCTCTCTCCCATTGTCCCTTCCTTCCTTCCTTCCCTCTTTGTCCCTTCCCTCCATCCCTTCCATTGTTCCTTCCTTCCTTCCCTCTCTCATTGTCCCTTACTTCCCTCCCTCTTCATCCCTTTCTTCCTCTCCCCCTCCGTGCCAAGGAAGGGACAAGGGGAGGGGGACAGGCTGCCAGCATGGCTGGTGGATTTGCTGCCGGTGGCTATGGCAACATGCCAAACCAGACTGTACACAGGCAGAGGCAGAGGAGAGCTCTGTCCAGCTCACTTGCTCAGCTTCACCAGGCTACAGCGGATTCGCTACAGCTGAGTCCCTGGGGAGGGCGGGGTCTTGCTCTGCACCTGCACTCTTCATGCACCCCCTGCAGGGCACATTTGGTAGAGTTCATGCAGACTGCCACCAAGCAGCATATTTTCCACAAACAAGTGAGGTGGAGTGGAGGGGGAGAGGGAGAGAAGGCGGTTGACAAGCCCTGCCTAAGACCATTGGAAATATGTGTTTTCCAATGGTCTTAGGCGACCCCTGTGAAAGGCTCGTGCGACCCCCAAAAGGGTTGTGACCCACAGGTTGAGAACCGCTGGAATAGAGGGAAAACAATGGAAAAATTACTTCCCTTTAGAAAATCTACCTTATTTTCTGTTTTTTAGCACCATGCCGTATCACAAGACAACAGCTAGCAACAAAAAACTTGTTTGTGTTTGGAGGCCAAAGAAAAACTCAGTTTATTCAAAGTAAACATAGTCTGCAATTTCTGTGCAGGGAAGGATATGTCCTTGTTACTCCATCAGTCAGAAAGTGTGTTGACGGTTACATGGATTTGCCATTATGTATCTCTGGTAAGCATGTGCAAATATGATGGATTTCTTTGAGATTAGAACTAATTAGAGAAATTAATATAACATAATAAATATAAAGATTTGCTTCTAAATCATATTATTTCAAAAATGATTTAATTTTCACTGAAATCACATCTTGGCTTAGAAGTTTAGTAGCTGTAATCTAAAACACAAAATCTTAAGCATATCTGCAATTAAGGATATGTCTTTGTGGCTCCATCAGACAGAAAGTATGTTGACGGTTACATGGAGTTTCTTTATGTATCTCTGGTAAGCATGCTATCAAAATCATGGATTCCTTTGAGATTATTGGATAATCTCTAATGAGATTAGAACTAATTAAAGTAATCTCTACAACATAATAAATATGAACATTTACCTCTGAAGTCACATTCTTTTAAAAGTGATGTAATCTTCACTGAAATCACTCACATCTTAGAATTTTAGTAGCTGTAATCTAAAACAAAAATTCTTAAGCACATTTGCATGGAGAAGAATATTTTGGCATTTTCTCAAAGATATGAATTGTCATTAAGGTTCAATCCAGGGGCAGTTGGCAGTAGAGTAATCCAGCAGAGATATAAAACTATTTTCATTTGGAAACCAGTCACCCTCTCCTCTGCCTCAGGAAGAACAAAGCCCTCTGACTAAAGAAGTAAAAGAATTGAAACAAAGACTAAGCATCTTTGTCTGAGCATCTAGAACAGCACAAAAACTTCAGAATAGGGTTGCCTGCATTGAAGCTTATTCCAAAGGAACATCTAGCACAAGCATTAAAAGATGCAAATGCTGTAATATCAAGTATAAGCACCAACTCACTGCAATAAAAAATGTTGTAATGTAAACAGCACAGCTGCAGTTATAACTGAATACCTGGGATGCAAAATCAATAAAGAAGAAAAAAAGTGGAAGATTAGACTGAAAAATAAGATCAGCAAGCTGACATCAGGCGCAAGCAAGCTAGAACAGATGAAAGAACAAGAAAACCAAAGAATACCTAATCAACCAATACCACTTAGGAACAAGGAAGATCAAGGAAGCACTGGAAATAATAGCACAGCAAAGAGCAGCTCTAGCCAAGAATATCAGCAGATACAAAGCTCAAATTGCAAATTATAGGCAGAACCTCCAATTTCAATCCTTTAGAAACGTCTCTACCAATCCATCAATGGAGAAAGTGCAGTAAATCAGTCAGTACCTGACAAAGAAAAAACGGTGCAGTTCTGAGAGCAGATATGGGATAACCCAAAGAAATACAATAAGGATGCAGCTTGGTTAAAAAAGGTGAATAAGAAAAATAAAAAACTTGAAATGAAAGAACTAGTTATAACAGCAGAAATGGTAGAGAAAAGAGCAAGGAAGATCAAGAATTGGTCAGCACCAGGTGAAGATGAACTGCATGGTTTTGGGTTGAAACATCTAACTCGTCTATACCCACTCATTGCCAAGAAGTTTAAAAACATACTACAAGGAGGAGATGAGATTGAAGAGTGGCTAATATCTGAGAAAACCTACCTCAGTGGTTCTCAACCTGTGGGTCGGGACCCCATTTGGGGTCAAACGACCATTTCACGGGGGTCGCCAAACAATGCAGTCCGCCATTTTTTTCCCCTTTTCCTTAGCTGTGCTACTCCCTTTTATTCTATTGGCTTTTGAAAGCCAATAAAATAGACTCTCTTGAACAGAGTCTAATTCTATTGGCTTTCAAAAGCCAATAGGAATTGTCCAGGCTGTCTCTCCCCTGCTGAGCCCGCCAAAAGTCCCATTCTGCAAATGGTGCTGCACCAGTTGAGTAGTCCTCGACTTACGACAGGTTGAGTAGTCCTCGACTTACGACCGGTTGGGGGTCACGGCATTAAAAAGGTTGAGAACGACTGACCTACCTGATACAACCTACCTGAACAAAAGCTTCAATCAACACATTGTAAACTGCATGTTTGGAACTTGGTGAGAATATTGATCTTTTCTTTACTATTTTACAACTGCATTTCCTGGGAAAGGCTCCCAAGAATCTAAAAATCTCCATATGTGAACGGAAGTGGCGTTTTAATTTTTGGGGGTGTCGGGGGACAGAAATATACAATACTGAAGTGAAAGTAATATAAAGATACAGTTTGGATAAATTTGAGATTTGAGATAATTGTAAGATTTTTCTTTGAAAGAAAAAAACATTGAGATGAAATATAAGAAATATAAGAAATCAACCCTTTGTTTTAAGAGTGGAAAATGGATTTTGAGTGACATCTAGTAGTGGATTTGAGTACAGCACTATAACTAGACTCTTGGCTGCTTGGTGACTTTTAACTTAAGGAAGGACAACTGGCAATAAAGGAAAATATTTTGGCATACTTATCATCCTGATCTTGGACTATAAATACCTACTGAGCTTGGACTTTCAATCTTAGGAGTTAGTGGGAGAAAAAGAGAAATTTGACTTTTGAATACCTCTGGCTGGGAGAGATTTTTGAACTGTTTTCAGGGAGGTTGAATATTTTGAACTTTAACATTGTGGATTACAATCCTGTCTGGTTGACAATTTTCAGGATACTTGATTACTATAAAATATTGCCATTACTATTGGATTATAAGGCTACATATAAAGACCAGAAAATGAGAGGAAACTTTGCTCCACTCTTTCTGAGACTTGTAATACTAGAGTATTTCTAGGAATGATGCCTCAAGAAAAAATCTCTCAGAAGGAAATATATTCTATGCCACAGCTAATTCATCAAATAATTCTTGCACACAAAGAGGACACAAAAAGAAACCATAATGAGACCAAAAATAACTTAGATAATATAAAAGACCAAATCTCTAAATTGAAGCTACAACTGGAAAGATCCCAGATGACTACAAAGTATAAACAAATAAACCAGAAATCAGGGGATGAAGCAGAAGAAAAGGACCAAGAGATGGAGGAGGTAGGAGAAAGGAAATATGGGCTGCCATACATGTATGTTGCTGTTTTTTCTGTGTATATTTTAAAAATACAATAAACACATGCAAATTGAATGAATGCTCATTAAAACAGATTTATTGGCATCTTTTGTAATCAGTCAAGAAATGTTGATGAGTAATCTCAAAGCTTTAGTTTGGAGTATGACCAAAGTCTTTATTCTTCATGATTTCATGTTTAATAGAAAGAGGTGGAAACTGCAGTGGTCCACCAAGGACTGAGAACGGAGACATTACTACTTTATCTGAAAAGCAGTACAGGTCTGGCTCTTCAGTAGAATTCAGATGCCAAAGGTATTATGCCATGGAAGGCCAGAACAGATCTTTCTGTGACAATGGAGCCTGGATAGAAGTGCCCATTTGCCTTGGTAAGCAGAAAAGAAAATCTTCATTTAATTTTCACGAGCATTTTCAATCTGCTTTCTTTATTTCTCACATGAAAATGATTTAATTGGTCTTGCCTTTATATGTGGTTTCAGCTCTACATCTGAGGTGAACTGGCTAGTAGATGAAAGCTAAGCTCTATTGTTAATCTTTGTAACAAGGTAATATGATATGCCTTCTCTAACAGATTTATTTTCTTTTTCATCTGAGATCCCTGTATGATTCCCAAGACTAAACTGGAAAGCCAGAAGATAGAAGTTAAAGACGGAAAGGATGCATCTGAAAATATATTTGTGCAACGTGGTCATTCTATAGAGTTGATCTGTAAAACAGGATATATTCTTGCAGCAGATTCTTCCCAATCAGCTTCTATAATCCATTGTGATGGGACAACCCCCGTGATTCCTAATTGCAAAGGTGATTCAAAAAATTTAGTTTTACAAACTGTGGCTAAGTTAGTCCAAAACAGCACATTCTTCCTTGAGAATATTTCCAAAAAGATTGCTCGTTCATCAAAGCAGGATAATATATCTGCATGGCAACACTGTTTTTATCATTGGATGGTACAGTAGTTTCTTTTGCCAAAAACAAACCTCACAGCTGAGTTACTACATATATATATTTAAAGAATTAATAAACTATTACCATACCAAAATCCATATAACAGTAACAATAGAAATTCCAACTCAGTTACTAACAAGAATAGAGGAACTTTTTTAGTTAGTACTAGATCTTGGAACTAATAGATAAGTGGATGCCTAATGAAGGACATTTCACAATTCTAGCAATTTTACATCTCCAGAAGCAATAGTTTCTATATAGGCATAGGAAAGATTTCATGGAGATGTTTGCTTGTGGATTCAGGGCATTTCTCTATCATGTTGCTCCTTGTGGATTCAATGCAGCTTACAGATATAAAAATAGGAACCAAAGAATAAAAAGGCACACTTATATACACCTCCCTGTAGCTCTTTAGTCATCTGTAGGTGAGGAGACAGTCTACAACCTTCATGTTAGGGCAGCTGATCCCAGAGGAAGGGAGCTTCAAGGAGAAGACATGATATCATTCATTACCAAAATGATAGTTGGAGATCCTTAATGAATAATGTCTTGCCATCCAAGCTGGACAAGCAGTGGTTATTTGGAAAAATTGGTGTCACAGATACTTGATTTTTGAATCATATCCAGCTTTAAAAATAGTGAGCAGTTCCTTGTATCTTATTCAGAGGAACACTTCTACAGCAGTGCTGAGATGTTACGGAACCAAGATTACACAGCAAACATGCAGTGTATTGAATTCTAGATCAGCTGACATCTCTAGGATACCCCCCCAGGGCAATCCCAGTAAGAGCGAATTGATTAATTACATGTTGTGAAGGTGATTGCCACTGTCATCTAGATTAATTTTCTCCAGGATAATCTATCCCAGGTTTGGTCCTTTAGATCTTGCAACAAAGCATTTACCGGCATTGTAACTGAGCCCACCTATAACACCAGGTAAGAGCAGAATTACTGCAACGTTGAGCCCCTAATGTGTAATTTGCAATCCTTTCAGGTGACTGAAAATGTTACTGGGACTGCCAGTAGGACTGAATAGCAGATATGGGAGTAAAGTTGTAAAGTTGTAGCTTTACATTTGTAAAGTTGTAGCTTTACATTTGTAAAGTTGTAGCTTTACATTTGTAAAGTTGTAGCTTTACATTTCAATTCAACACTGACAGTTAGAACAATTAACCAGTGGGACAACCTGCCTTCAGAAGCAGTGAATGCTCCAACACTGGAAGGTTTTAAGAAGAGACTGGACAGCCATTTGTCTGAAATGATATAGGGTTTCCTGCCTGAACAGGGAGTTGGACTAGATGACCTCCAAGGTCCCTTCCAACTATTATTATTATTGTTGTTGTTGTTGTTAACATGCAGGAGTAGAATAATATCTATTTAATAGATATTTTAATATCTATTAAACATATCAACTTGTCAAATTTATTTATGATTTTTTCAAATAAACACAAGAGTATTAAAATACTTTTAATTGGGATGGCTAATTTCACAGTGTTATTTTATACACCAACAAGATGTTTTAAATTAGTCAATGCTTATCAGTAGGCATGGCTGCTGATTAAAAAGGACTGATGATGCTCTCTCTCTATATATATAAAATAATGGTATTGTTTTCGGTGATGATATAAAGGAATGCCCATCCTCTGATACAAGTGCAACTTTCCTTTTTTAAATATAAGATATGATTTATTTTCTCTAGAAATTACATGTAACTCTCCAAGAATATTGAATGGCTTTTTCCGATCTCAAAGAACTATATTCCTTTATGGGGATGTAATTCGAATTCAGTGTAACAGTGGATTTACCTTTGAACCAAATAATGGAGGACAGGTGATTGAATGCACAAAAAATGGATGGTTACCTCCACTAAAATGTGTCTGTAAGTAGAAATTGCATACATTAGTCTGATTAGGGGCAATATATTTAACTTTGCATAAGTGAAAGAGCCGAGGTGGTGCAGCAGTTAGAGTACAGTACTGCAGGCCACTTTAGCTGACTGTGTTCAGCAGGTCAGCGGTTCAAATCTCACCGGCTCAAGGTTGACTCAGCCTTCCATCCTTCCGGGGTAGGTAAAATGAGGACCCAGATTGTTGGGGGCAATGTAAATATATATATACATTGCTTACTGGTGTACACCGCTTAGAGAGTGCTTGCACTTAAAGCGGTATATAAGTCTCATAAATAAATAAATAAGTGTACTTTTTCACATTATTTTACATGATTCCTTCCTTCCTTCCTTCCTTCTTTCCTTCCTTCCTTCCTTCCTTCCTTCCTTCCTTCCTTCCTTCCTTCCTTCCCTTCCTTCCTTCTTTTTGCCAAAGGGAAAAATCTCACCCAGCATATTTTAGCAGACTTTACAGATGTCTAAAGTTCTTATTTAGTTGCAACAGGATACAGGTCAGACATTAAAGGAAGATATTCTATCAGAACAGAATAAACAAGATTGTACAACGGCATTCTCATTCAACTCTAAATACATATGAAATATGTACAAGAAATGGATTTCAACAAAGTGTGGAACATCTGCTTGTCAAACAAACAGAAAGGAATAACCAAAGTTATAGACAAATTCTCTGGTAGATAGATACACATATCTTACAGTGGAAAAATAACAGACAGTATTACTTTCTGTTAGCAAATGAATAGGCCTATTGAAAACATAGATACAAATTATAGTTGGCGAACCTAATGTTTTCTAAATTTTGAACTAAAGAAACAGAAGATCTAAAAGTTGCTAACAGCTGGAAATGTTAAATTTTACAGTATGAAATGAATAGCTTTAGATACTGAAATGAAAAGATAGAGAGTAATTTATTACTTCTGCCTTCTTCCAGACATGAAAGAAAAACTCACTTCCTGATTTATGTACAAATATTTATTTATTTATTTATTTATTTATTTATTTATTTATGGATTTGTTTATTTGTTTATTATGTTTATATAGCTGCCCATTGTGTACCAAGCACTGGGTGGCTCACAACCAAAATATAAAGTTACATCTATCAACAATGAAAAATATTAAACCCCAAAATCTAGCATCCTAATCAAAGTTAAGTCACCTTAGTCTATAATTTTAATCCAAATGTGCCTAAGAAAGTAAGGTTTTAAGTGAACCCAATGTCCTTAGAAGTTTCATTGTATTACATTGGTTCTTCTTTTTCCTCTGGGACAGTTCTAATCAGTGTTGATGCTTGCAGCCTGCTTCATTGCTCAGCACCCTCCCCACTTCTCTTTAATATTAACATGAAGACACTGGGTGAGGTTGAAAGCATTTCACTTTATTATGAAAATAATAGATCGCATTAAGATTGATTATTGTCCTTTCCCAGTGAGTGTGATAAAAGAGCTATTTATTCAATCTGATCCTACCTGAATCCTATTTAGGATGAAAAATGAGATTAGAATTACAGAATGTCTTCTCTAATCATTTATATTTGTTTTCAAGCATTTCTTTTTCTTATTATTCCATTGATTACAGAAACAATGAAAAAATATTTGTGTTTTATAGTAGAAATGACTTGCCAGATAGATCATATTGAACATGGAACCATATTATCTCCAAAGTCCATTTATAAGGAAGGGGAGAGAATACAATTCTCATGTAATAAAGGATACAGATACGTTGGCAGACCAGATGCCTTATGTACTAAGAAAGGATGGAGTTCAAAACCTCAATGTACACGTATGTATATGTTTCTAATGGTCATGGTTACTCTGAAATCTTATGCGCATTGGGTGCATAGGATTGCAGCTCCAATCTGATAATTTATTTCTAGGTACTTAATTATCCAATCATATGGCTGGTAGTTGAATGCCTTCTTATAATTAGCCAAATTTATGTTCAAGTAGGACTTCCTTTTGTTTTCCATAATCATCTTATCAGTTAGGAGCTGATCTTTTGTTCCTCTGCTGTTTGGGAAGTTTCCTTTTTGCTCAGTCAGAAAAAACTTGTTTTCAGCTAGATACTATTGGACTGCTTCAGCTACTAATACATACACAATAATGTGAAATCACAGCTGCCAGTTTGTTACCGTTTGCCTTCATTTGTATCAAGTTCTTCCCAAGAACTTAAGCTGTCATAATGTATCAGGATTGCATATGTGTGGATCCAAGTAGTATAGCTTTTTAGATGATGGATGGAAATTTAATTGATGCACAGATGTTTAAATGCCATCCTTCCAAGATTTTGGAGAATTGCACCCAATGTACTGATAACCACTGGGACCACCATGGTAGGATTATGCCATAATATAAGTCAGCTGGATGACTTTGGGGCAATCAGTCTAGCTCAACTCAATCTACCTCATATGTTTGTTTTATTGTTAAAATAGGAGGATGAAGGATTATATATTTTTGCCACTTTATTAGGATAACAATCTAATAAATAATCTTTCTACTTTGATTTTCAGATCTTGTTATTTTGTGATCTTTTCCAATTCTTCTTTTCTCTTCTATTATCCCCTGGTATTGCCACATCAACACTTTTTTATTTTCAACCACGGTTACACCTGGTGTGTTATGAACCAAAACTGTATTAGGCAATCATGCAATATTTTAACCTATTAATTTTCACCTACTTTTCAATTCTATGTTCCCACCAATTTTTTGTTACTGGAACCTGATAATTGTGACAGATATTTTGGTAATCATTTTGGCGACTGTGCTATTTTGTTGTTTATAATCAGTCTGTGTGATTTTCTGCATGAGCTGAGTAAATTATCTACTGTTCCTTCCTTCTCAAAGTACAGTAATCTGTATTTTGAATCATTTGATGATTTTTCAGTTCTAGCCTTGATAGGATTAATTCGAATATCTTGGTCTTCAGCAGCCAAAATCAAAGTTTTGGTTTCTTTTTTTAAAAAATGTTTCAGTTGTAGCCATTGCTAGTTTTTATCTTTATTCACTTTGCCCTCAAACCACTGTAGAAATTGACCATGTAGTGCATTTCCTTTACAGGATTTTGATCTTTTTTATTATATTATTATAATATTCATTTTCTTTGTTTCCAGCACATTCAGTAAGTTCCAGTTTTTAATTTGTAACAATGCTTGTTCTTTGCTGTCTTTTATTAATCAACTAATGTACGCTTTATTATTGTTATTGTTGCTGTTGTTGTTTTAGATGATGGTAAGTAAGTACTAAATTATTTAAATGCAATATTTGGGGGACAGTAAATAACCTCAAACATTATAAAGAGGTTGAAATATACAAGGTATCAGCTTTCCTCTACCAGATATCCTTTAAGTTTGATACACCCCAATCTTTTTACATTGAGGCAATTGCTTGATATCTAGTGCTACAATCACCAATCCGGTGATATTGTTCTCTGGTGTTCTCCCCATATACCTACAGAGAAAGATTCCCTTGACAAAGAGATATGCAGGAACTGTTGCCTAGGAAAAAAGGGCTGAAGCATTTTTAAGTTCAGAAAAGCAAGATAACATTTGGAAGGGTCTCATGACTTCTTGACAATTTACTGAATGAAGTAGGAGGAATATAGCACAATCAGATGCGTAATGTAATATTATTATTATGGATCATCACACAGTCAGCCAGATGTTCAGACTGGATTTGGCATTTTGTCTACCTATCGAGTCCTTACCCAGGACCTGGGATAGGCAGATGTGGATGTGTGATGGTATTACAGGTATTGTCGCAGGATGGAAGCAGTTCCTAGTAAGGCCGCCTTTTGCAATTGACTAATAGCGAATTTGTCAATGCCAATAGTGTTCAAGTGGTGCTCCAGTTGTTTTGGGATTGCACCCAAACAGCCTATTACTATTGGTACTACCCTTGCTTGCTTTTGCCACAGTCTTTCTATTTCTATTTGTAGGTCTTTGTATTTTGTTATCTTCTCCAGTTCTTTCTCGTCTATTCTGCTGTCTCCAGGCACTGCCACATCCACTATCCAGACTATTATTATTATTATTATTATTATTATTATTATTATTATTATTATTATTATTATTATTATCATCATCATCATCATCATCATCATCATCACAAATTTCAGTGATGGTAATCTTAAGCTTCCTTAGCCCATCCATCTGGTGAAGCTGATAGAACTGAAACAGAAAAGGTCCTACAAAGTTTTTTCTTTGCAAATTGAAAAAAACATCATAAACAAAACATTCAATAGGTCCACTTCAAGGTTTATAGCATAATGATCTCTCCTCATTTTGCAATGCATCAGTCTCATAGGCAGTGACTTATTGACCACGTATTCATATTCCTCTGTAGAAATTCGGTGTTCCCCTCCAGAAGTGAGGAATGGCTTCTTTCAACCTAGACGATCTCAATATTTGTATAATGATGCAGTCAAGATACATTGTATTTTTCAACTTTCCCCAATAAAGATTTTAAAATGCACTGCTAATGGTTGGAACCCCTCTCTTCGCTGTTAAGGTAAGCAGCTTTTTTTTTTTTTTTTAGTTTCCTCGTTTTGAGTTTCTTTCCAAAGCAGAAATTGCTTTATTGTTTATGAATGATAAATTGGTTTATTGACAATGATTGATGATGAAATAACAGTGGTGGCAGTAGACTAGTTTATTATACCTAGCAGCAGTGCTTCTAATTCACTCTGTTTGTTACTCAAACTTTGAGCTTTTGTATATAAGCATTTGAGACCTTTATGTCTCTCCTTGGGTGTGTTTCATACATCTCCTACTTGATGTTGAGATTTTCATTTTCCTTATCACTCATTACCTCATTGTTTTGTTGAGGTTTATGGTTGATTTTATATTCTAATGATCCTAAAAATTGGTCACACACACTCTCCCCATCAGTTTTAGTTTAAAGCCCTTTTGATGAGTTGAGCCAGTTGCTTTCTAAGTACTTTTTTCCCTGTTTTTGTGAGGTGCATAAAAAAAAATGGCAGTATACTTAACACTAGTAATGATAACATTTCTATAATTTTTCTTCTTAAAATATCCTGAAGCCATTTATAATAATCATAACATCACAAAAAGCATAAAAAGCAAGGAAAAAATCTAGTAAAAGCAAATTAAATAGCAATAATGTTATTATTATGATCCTACTATATAGAAGGCTTACTCCATGCTGTGGCTAACCATAATCCATAAGCCACAGCAGAGGGAGTACCTCTCTGAAGAAGATGATGTAATCAGAGTGATTCTTTAAAGAAGCCATATCCTTTCCCAATCAGAAAGAAATCCAGTGCTACAAAAGCGAGTTTACAATTTTTATTGTTTATTTTCTGAACTAAAAGCTTAACACATAACACATTTACGCAAGAACACATACTTGTCTGACTCAGGATCTGAAGCTGAGATACTGGCAGAAGCATTTAGACATGTGCTAGGGAAACAGTGGGTATATTGAACTTTGACACACAAACTTTTGGACTTGCCTAAAAGTAGTTGATCTTCCTATGTCTTCCTCAGCTACATAAGTCAGAAATTTCTTGGAAGTTTGTTTCCCAACAGATGTCAAGATAACTGAAATCTCCTATTCATCCTGCAATATCTGGAAGCAACTTAGTGGCAGAAACGTAAGATTGAGAGTAATGTGGGAGAAGAGGGAAAGGTGAGAGTGTCCAAGGGTAAAGCGGGCATGGCAGGTCACACAAGACTTGAATTTTTTTCTTCCTAGACAGTAATTTTAAAGAAATATTTCAGTCACCATAGACAAACAGGAAGTCTTTGCTAATAGTTATTGTAATCATTTAAAACCAAAAATATGTTTGTTTTGTATTTAGTTCATGAACTTGAGTTGAATGTACACAAAGGTTCAACTAATTGGGGAGTAGAGATATGATAAAATATTAGTTCCATGGCTTTGTACAAATCATCTGACACTTGGTTTGTTTTTTACTATAAGCCCCATGTGACAGGAAAAACGGTAAACCTGTCTATCAGTGGTCTGTAAGACTGGTAAATTTCCACCACCATATAACCAATTTGACAAATCTCTGGCAGGAAGAAACCCCTGGCCATTTTCCAGCCCAGCAATCTACCAACTACCAATTGTTCTACATTGCAACAATGGTTTCTTAATTTTAGTCTATTCTATGTCCTGGGTAGTTTTATAACTTGAAGGAGAAATGCTCAGATCTCTGGTGAATTTCATCCCAGCTTGCAAGAAATCCTGGCAGAAAACGTCAATTGTATTTTGAAGTATGCTGTGGAGTGTACAAAATGACATTAGAGTAGAAAAAATAGGGTACTGTATTTATATAGGATATTTCTCTATAAGATAATGAGCAGGAACAGAGAGGTAAAAATAACTGCCACATTACCTGCTCTGGGTGATTTCACCAGGTGAAATTCTTGCACATTTCTATGCTATGCTGATTCTTGGCCATATAAGAGTTGCTGGTACTGCCTGTGAAGCTGTGGGGGTGGATATTTCTACATTAAACAAAGCCTCTACAAAAAAGAAAAAAGAGATCTCCTTTTTAAGCATTAGTATTAAAATGGAGAAACCTCAGATACAACTGAATTGTGCACTTATATTGGAAAAGATTTATGAGGCCACTGCAGAAATTTGTGCTACATTTAAAAACTGTATTTCAGAATTAAGATCTAGAGACTCTACTATATTTACCCAAACTGACGTCCAGGTTACAATTGATTATGGTATAAATCAAAATGTGCCAGAAGAGGAATTTACAGAGAGAAGTGGAATCTATTTCATCTGACAATCCCTTCTTCAGCAACTTAGAGAACCAGAAGAAGCAAAGACTAAGATTTCAAAATACAAAGCAACTACATCGCAAAGAGAACAGAAAAAGACGTTTACTGCAGAGGAAGAGATTTATACTTTCTCAAAGATTACTACAAGTAATAAGAATTGATCTATTGGTTGAAAGAGAAAAAAGATGCTTACTACAGAGATCAAAGATCTCTACAAGCATCGAGAATGGATTTACTGGTTGAAAGGGAAGCGTCTTCATGGAAGCTGGTGTGGCAGAGAAAGAAACCCAGAATTAGATTCAAAAACAAATTTAAAAATGTTTAATGGAGTAAAAGGCAATATTGATTTCATGGGTTTTTTTTAAGAATAATGATTTAGAGCTGAAAAATGCAATTATACACATGCGCGTTTAAATTAGTAAAAATTGTTGAATGGACTAAAAGGTAATGTTGGTTCTATGGATTGTTTTAAGGATAATGATTTAGACTTAGAAGTAGGAAATCTACAATTATATTCATGTGTGTTTAATTTAGTTTGATGATTTTTTTTGTTTTATGGAAGTTTGTTTGATATGGAAATATGAAAGTTAAATGTGGAATGAAAAAAGAAACTTGGCTTTACAGAGACTAAGAATGCATTTCTTGGAGCAATAGATTGATTTAGACTGGAATTTTGAAATGTTTAATTAATTAGGAGATTTTTGTGTATAATAATATGTTTTGATATTGTTATGTCCCGAGCCTTTGCAAACGGCTCGGGCGTTTGCAGGCAGTCCCGGGCAGGTGCAAAGCTGCCCGGGACCAGACAGGCTGTCGCCAGCGCCGTGCGCATGCGCGGGTGCTGGCGCGGGAAAAGTAACCCATTTACCCGGGAGTTGCCTATATAAGAGGCTGCGAGGCGTTTGGGCGAGGCTGAAGCCATCTTCCTGTAAGCTGAACGCTGAATAAAAGAAACTGAGAACTCCAGCTGCTTCTCGTGTCTGTTTTCCCGCCAAGGACGCAACACTGGCGACGAGGATGGGATGCCTTGCACTACCTGGAAAGGAAGAAGTGTAAGCTTACCCAAGGAGTCCTGAGCGGCGGAAGAGGAACGGCGTCGACTCGGCAGCTGCCCGCCAATCCGGTGCGCATTCGGGGGTAGGCTGGCTGATAGACCCGTCTCCTGAAGATCCGAAGATGGCGAAAATCGGAAGGCTTTCGGAATTCGACGTCTCACATCCAGAGCGGTGGGAGTCCTACGTATCCAGAATGGAGAACTACTTCAAGGCAAACCAAGTGAGGGAAGATAGCTTGAAGGCCGCCACCCTGCTTTGCGTTTGCGGCCAAGACGCCTTCGAAATCGCAGAAAATCTTGCAGCACCTGTTCCAGTAGAGTCTGTAAGCTACGCAGACCTGAAGAAGCTGCTGAAAGAGCACTTCCACCCCAAGGTGTCCGTTATCTCATGGCGACACACCTTCGAGCAGAGGGATCAACGGTCCGGTGAAACAGCCAAGGAATACATCGCCGCGCTACGGAAGGCCGCCAAGCCCTGCGAGTTCAAGGACCTCGAGGAACGACTGAGGGACCGATTCGTGTGCGGGCTAAGGCATCGAGAGCTACAACAGAGACTTTTTGCCAAGGAAGAATTATCCTTCCAAGACGCCTTAAGGGAAGTCACCGCAGAAGAAGCAGCAGGCGGCGCCATCAAAAACATGCGGCCGATCAGGAACAATGCAGAGGGTGCGTCCGTGCACCAGGAAGACGTCCGACGAAACTCCGAGGAGGATCCGGACGAGGAAGTCGACCGTCTACACCCCGCGAAGGAAGAGAACCAGAAGGGAAGCTCTTCGGCTCTGCTCAAGTGCATCGGCTGTGGAGGTCGCCACAGGAGAACCGACTGCAAGTTCCGCTCCGCTACCTGCCGGGCATGCGGCAAACAAGGGCATATTGCAGCTGTGTGTCTGAGCCGACGAAAGGCACAACCCCAAGAAGAACGCCTGAAGGTACCAGATTCCCCAGCCAGAATAGGGTAGGTTTTTGCGCTTCGCGAAGAAGCATCTGTAGAACAGGCACACACAAGCCCATGAAGAAAAAGCTGTCACTCAACGTGAAGCTACAAGGGGTTCCATTATCTATGGAACTAGACACAGGGTCTGCCCTGTCCATCATTTCATTGCATACATTTAGGAAGATTTGTTCCAGTAGTGGGTCTAAGGCCAAGTTAAGGCCTTCTGATATTGTATTAACAGATTTTCAGAACTCAAGAGTGTGTGTTAAGGGGGAGGCCACCCTTAACGTGCAATACAAGAGTTTTGAAGGTCCACTAGACTTATTAGTAGTAGGGGGTGAACGAACGAGTCTCATAGGACTCGATTGGTTTGAGGCCCTGGGGATACACGTCACAGGACTCAACAGCTTACAAACACTCGACCTACAGGAAGTCTGCAAAGAATTTGCAGATGTTTTCAGCCCCCAGCTGGGCACATTCAAAGGACCACCTGTGTCCTTAAAGCTAGACCCCACTGTCACTCCCATTAGGATTAAAGCAAGAAGGGTCCCTTTTGCTTTAAAAAGTAAGATTGACACTGAATTAGACAAACTAATCCAACAGGGAATCCTAGAACCTGTTGATTCCAGCCCGTGGGAGACCCCCATTGTCACGCCTCTAAAGGCAAATGGGGACATTCGCATTTGTGCTGATTACAAATGCACACTCAATAAGGCATTGCAGCAACATGCCTATCCTGTTCCTGTGGTCAGTCACATCCTGGCCTCTCTCAAGGGGGGGCATGTTTTTGCAAAGCTTGACCTAGCTCAAGCATATCAACAGCTGCCTGTTGATGATGATGCTGCCATAGCTCAGACCATTGTGACCCACAGGGGAGCCTTTAAAGTAAAAAGGCTACAGTTTGGAGTAAATGTCGCTCCTGGGATTTTCCAAAGCGTAATGGAAAACACACTACGAGGTATACCAGGGGTCTGCCCCTACTTTGACGATGTCTTGATTGCAGGAGACTCCACACACATTCTAGCTGAAAGACTTAGGGCTGTCCTGTTAAGATTCAGGGAATCAGGCCTCAAGCTCAGAAAAGACAAATGCAAGATCGGGGTGCCTTCTACTGAATTTCTGGGATTCAAAATTGATGCTGCTGGGATTCATCCTGCTGAATCCAAACTAACTGCTATTTTACAAGCACCCAGGCCAAAGTCTAAGGCCGAACTTCAGGCCTTCCTAGGCCTCCTGAATTTCTACAATTCTTTTCTTCCACATAAAGCTAGTGTAGCTGAGCCTCTTCACAGGCTACTAGACAAACAAGCTGTGTGGCTGTGGTCACAAGCACATGAGGCTTGCTTTAAAGAAGTCAAGGCCTTGCTCACTTCTAACAGTGTTCTTGCACATTTCAACGAGTCTCTTCCTGTGTGCATCGCTTGTGATGCATCCCCCTACGGGGTTGGAGCTGTCCTGAGTCACCTCAGGTCTGATGGAACTCAGGTTCCTATTGCATACTACTCCAGAACACTGTCTTCTGCCGAGCGCAACTACGCTCAGATAGACAGGGAGGCTCTGGCTGTTGTTGCTGGAATTAAAAAATTCCACGATTTTCTATATGGCAGGCATTTCACGGTCTTCACTGACCATAAGCCTCTGCTGGGACTGTTTACCACACGTAAGCAGACTCCCCACATCATTTCCCCTAGAATGCTTAGGTGGTCTATTTTCTTGTCTGCATATGATTTTTCATTACTCCACAAGCCTGGGAAAGAAATGGGCCATGCTGATGGCCTCAGTAGGTTGCCTCTGCCAGTAGTAGAAGCTGACCCCGCGCCAGCTGTCAACATTCTATCAATCCAAGCCTTGCCCGAGCTCCCTCTTAGTGCCAGGGATGTTACCGCTGAAACGGGTACAGATCACACACTTTCACGTGTCCGCTCCTGGGTCCTGTCCGGGTGGCCTGAGCACTGCCCTAGTCCTGAGTTTCAGAGTTTCTGGTCCAAAAGAAACGAACTGTCCCTTTCTCAGGGTTGTCTGCTTTGGGGAAACAGAGTTGTCATTCCCACCTCAATGAGGACTAGGGTCTTAGAATCCCTCCACGAGGGTCATCCTGGCATTGTCCGTATGAAGGCTCTTGCACGAAGCCACTTGTGGTGGCCTGCTTTAGATAAAGATATTGAGGCTAAGGTGCACGCATGCCACCTGTGCCAACGATCTCGCCCAGAGATGCCCCAAGCTCCTGTGCATAGATGGGAGGAAACACAGTCCCCATGGTCTAGGGTGCACATTGACTACGCTGGGCCCTTTCAGGGCCAGTTCTTCTTGGTCCTTGTTGACAGCCATTCAAAATGGCTTGAGGTTGTGCCTGTCTCATCCACCACCACTGCAAAGACTATTCAGGTACTGAGGGGGATTTTTGCTGCACACGGGCTGCCAGATGTCATTGTGTCCGACAACGGCCCTCAATTCACCTCCTCCGAATTCCAAGCTTTCTTACAGGCAAACCTGATTCGTCATGCCACGTCTGCGCCTTTTCACCCGTCCACCAACGGTATGGCTGAACGCATGGTGCGCATCGCAAAGGACGCCTTGAAGAGACTCACCTACGGGGACTGGCATCACAGGTTGGCTGACTTTCTCCTTTCTTATCGCACCACACCGTCCACTTCTACAGGGAGAAGTCCAGCTGAACTTCGTTGGGGGCGCCAACTTACTACTAGACTTGACCGGTTGCATCCGGACAGACTGCCTTCATCTACCTCACATCCTAGGGCACCTAGACAACTACTTGTGGGTGCCCCCCGGTTTGGGCTCGCAATTACGGGCCTGGTCATACATGGGTCCCCGCTTCTGTGTCCAGGATCACAGTCCTCTCTCCTACGAGGTTGCCCTGGACAACGGTCGTGTCCTACGTCGGCACATCGACCAACTTCGCTCTAGGCGAGACTTTTCTGCTGAGACTCCTGGGTCTTTTCCAGGGGGGGAGGGGGACCCTTTGGAGCAAAGGGAAGGGCAAGAGTTACTGCCCATCTCCACTGAGGGAGCCACAAACGGCTCGTCCCAAGGTTCTGCAATTGCTCCGAAAAGAAAGTCATGGAGCTTACCTACACAACAGGCACTCACGCCTACTCCAGCCAGGGAGTCACCCCGGGGGCATACTCACTTTCCACACACATCACACAGCACTCCAGCAACGGAGGATACCCGGGGCATCCCAACAAATCATTCCCCGCAAGAGAACTGGCACACAATTCCCAAGGTTGGCCTGACCTTACCCCAAATCCTACAGGGGGTCAAACATACACAGAGCTAGTCGAGGAACCAAGTCCCGACTACAACAACCCTAGCACAAATCAGGGAACACCTGAGTTTTGGGAAAGTACAGAAACCCACACGAGCCCGAGCACAGAATGGGGTTCAGGGAATGGACAGCCTCCTGACAGGTCTTGGACTGACCTAGGAGGTTCTACAGAGACGCCCAGCAGTGGCTATCACTTCAAGGGGCCCGAGGGTCTACAGCTAGGCAGGTCAACCAGGTCACAAAGCAACAGAAGCCCTGGCCTGACGAGCCCGGTGGGCAAGCAAGCAGGCCAGGCATCGGGGCACAGTCCTTGGAAGACACCAGGGCACAATAGAGAGAACAGGCTCACGCCTCCCTCCAGTCAGGGGACTTATGCCAGTAACCCACAGCTAAGAAGGTCACAGAGAGCAAAGAAATCTCCTAAGTACCTAGAAGACTACATAACATTGCTGGCAAGGCAAAGGCCAGTAAACAGTGGGAGCACTGGGGAGCAAAATGTCATATAAAATAAATGTTGTATGTTGGTAGTAGTTTTAGCCCGGGGGAAAGGGGTGTTATGTCCCGAGCCTTTGCAAACGGCTCGGGCGTTTGCAGGCAGTCCCGGGCAGGTGCAAAGCTGCCCGGGACCAGACAGGCTGTCGCCAGCGCCGTGCGCATGCGCGGGTGCTGGCGCGGGAAAAGTAACCCATTTACCCGGGAGTTGCCTATATAAGAGGCTGCGAGGCGTTTGTGCGAGGCTGAAGCCATCTTCCTGTAAGCTGAACACTGAATAAAAGAAACTGAGAACTCCAGCTGCTTCTCGTGTCTGTTTTCCCGCCAAGGACGCAACAGATATGGTAATTAAATGGATGGAATTTGGTTTGTTTAATGAATGGAAATGAATTAAGTCAATGATTACGATAAGCAATAAAAATGGACCTACTGGCTGAAAGGTTAAAGATAATGATCTAGATTTAGAAGTAAGAAAATTATAACTATATATATGTGTAATGTTTAATTAATTAAGAGATATTTGTGTATAATAATACGATTTGATAAGATATGATAATATTGTCTTTTTTTAAACTAAATTAGCTATTATTGGAAGAAGAAATAAATAAGATTGGTGATAAAAAGGGATGAGAGAGATTAAAAATTTGAATATATTTGCAAGAGATATTTGAAGGGGTAATATGTTGATGTAAAACATTATTTGATTATGGTAATAGAAATTGATAAAGTTTTAATAAACAGGTTTAGTAGTAATAGAAATTTAGGATAGAAATGAAATATATTAAATTTATTATGTTACTTGAGGGAAATAGAGAGATGATAGCGAATGTATTAAGTTGAGTTGTTATTTTGTGATTTTATGTTGGATTTTTTGTTTACCCAAACACCACAGTGTGTCTCAAACACTTTTTGTTAAAACTATAAAACCAATAAAATATATTTTAAAAAAAGAGAGAGTTGCTGGTACTGCAAGATACTACACTTTTCAGTTATATAAGTGGCCCCATGCTGATGTGTTCTTGACAAAGCAAGGTGCAGTCTATTTTACAGGGAATTTTTCCTTCTGAAGTTGATCAGACAGCTCAAAGTGAAAACGTTGTGGAAGATAGCTAATATACCCTGGGAAATGTGAACATTCCCTGTCTATTGAGGCATTACAGATGGACTGCATAGCACTTGGTTTGCTAGCAGAAATAGCAAATACCGTTTTGATACAGAGCAAGAAATGACAGGCAGATCTGATTCTTGCAATGGACATGGAGAGATTGGGGACAATGCTGTATATTCATACTCTTAATGACCTGTTAGGAGAGTATCTTTGTTTCATGAGAAATAGAAATTGTAGATGAGCCTAAAAGTACACATGCAGAAAAATTTGCTAGCACCTGAGCTGCACCATGGCACATGAATAGAATAATTGCAACAATAGGAGCAAAATCATAAGTTGAGGATCTTAAATTTGATGAAATGAAGAATGGAGGGAATATTACTGAAATGGAAGGGGAGAAGGGCTAAACACCAAAAGAAGGTTGAACGCAGGTGGCTGCAGGAATGAAATGGTTTTAAAGAGGGAAAGGAAAAGACAGTAAAAGTTAGAACTATCTCAATCTTACATATTGCAAACACAAGGATCTCCTGTACTGGTTGGTTTAGAGAGACTCACAATGAGCTCACTACAGTCTCTATAAAGGTTGTCAAAATCTGCACAATATTTAAGCACTTTTGAAATTTATGTTGTCCAGAAACTGACAGTGGTGACCTATCCAAAGGCGATTTGGAAATTAAATGCAGATTTGGGTGTGCTTAACAATTCTGATGCCAAAATAGTTTTCTATAAAATCTGAACATTAAAAAAAAACTTTGAAGAGGCATGGAGCAACAATCAAAGAAAAAAATACATTAGTCAGAAGGTAGGCCAATAGTTGAGCTTCCTAAAATGCTCCAAGTTTCATGCTTAACCACCACTGAACACAAAACTGCAACTCATAGTTCTGAAGAGCTACCTTGTTATGCTAAATCACAACGAGATGTGACATACTGTATGACATTGTTACAATTATCTGAATGGAGATATGACATATGATCATTATCAGAATGAAGTCATTTAGAAAAAGATATTCTGGATTGTGTGTGTATGTGTGTGTATGTGTGTTGTGTGTGTGTGTGTGTGTGTGTGTGTGTGTGAGAGAGAGAGAGAGAGAGAGAGAGAGAGAGAGAGAGAGAGAGAGAGAGAGAGAGAGAGAGAGAGAGAGATTGGTTCTGCTTAGATTTTTATCCTGATTCATGTTTCATGGAAAAAATGGAATGTAAATCTTTCTAATCTTAGCCCATAGATGTGGTATGTATTATGGACAGTCCCACAAATGACTGGCAATTTTGTTGGAAAAAGAAATAAAACTCCGGAGGAAAGATCAATTTCTGGACAAACCAGGAATTCTGAAATTCTCCTCAAAGATATTAGTGAGGTTTTACATTCTCAACAGAAATCACAAGATACTTTAAAAATTATATCTTGTGAAACAGCCTGATGTATGCTTAAGGTTGAACTTAATTATTGTATCCCCTCACTTTTACAGTGACTTTGAAACAAGTCAGCAACATCTACAAAATGGACATCAAAGAATCTGAATACACTCCTGTCTAGACAGTCTACCTCTTTCAGGCAAAATCTGAATCAAATCATCTTCTGCTTTAAGGGTCCTGAAATTTTCCTCAGAGACTGCTGGGAAGTTCTTCTCCCAAATTGCATTCAAGTGCCACTTTTTGTCTTAAAACACCTAACTCTTTTCCCTGACCAGCAGGAAGCAAGGAGCGGGTAGGGGATTTCAATCTGCAACCAAAGTCATATCTACTGGACTATGAATTGTATCCCAGCGGTCTGCTATTCAATCTATAATAACAGTGTTAATTAGCACTACTTTATCTATTTAAGGATAGCTTATCTCTGAATGGCACATGCTTCTGGATCTTAACCTTAGAACCGGAAAGAGAAATAAGGATGAAGGAAAAAAGACTTAGGGAAAAAATGTTCAAATTTTCCTGATGAGACAATGAAAGTTTTTTTTTTTTTTTTTACTGGAAAGAGTTGTTTCTTAAAATATTACCTGAAGAAGGCACTTTCTTTTATGACCAAAGCAATATACAGCTTATGCAATTTATGCAGTTTTTGTAGTTCCTTTTATAACAAGGTAAGAAAATTTGAGGCACAATAATATATAGCGGGGGGGGGGGGAAGGAATGGGATAAAATATATTGTGGAGATGGAAATACACTTGAATTTCTATGTAAAAGAGGATATCAGCTACACCCATATTCCAGACCATTTAGAGCAGCGGTTCTCAACCTATGGGTCGCGACCCCATTTGGGGTCAATCAACCATTTCTCGGGGGTCACCAAACAAGGCGATCCGCCATTTTTCCCCCTCAGGGGGCGCCGCCGCGCATGCGCGCCGCACCGCGCATGCACGGCACGTTTGTGTGGTGGGGGTCGTCGTCACACAAACGTTGAGAACCACTGATTTAGAGTTACTTGCATAAATGGAAAAATGGATTATTCATATTGTATTAATGTATGTACACTTTCCCCTTCTCTCCTTG
The DNA here is from genome assembly GCF_016545835.1 of Crotalus tigris. Lineage (NCBI taxonomy): Eukaryota > Metazoa > Chordata > Lepidosauria > Squamata > Viperidae > Crotalus > Crotalus tigris. The sequence continues at coordinate 881,056 of NW_024097116.1, forward strand.
TTTCTTCCCATATTTTATTACCAGCATGCAAATGAAATATTCTGATGTTCACATATCTTACAGTTTTCATCACTGCCTAAGTGGTTGCCCTTCCTTATCCCATTTTGGATAGAATTACTCTTTTATAAAGCTGAATGGTTATGCCCAAATTAGCTCAGTCTTTTTAAAATAAATTTAATATAAGATTGTTTCACTGATATGCCTCATAAATGGGAGAAGATGGCTTCTTCTCCATCATCTTGAGCCAAGAGATCTACTTCAAATAATGGAGAAGGGGAAAGGCTGGATGAGCTTCCATAGTTTTTATATATTTTAAGGTATCCGTGGGTCAAAAAATACCTGAAATGTTTAACAAACTCAAACAGGTGTCAGGATAAAATAGAATCAACTTGGTTTTCTGCAATTGTTCTAAACCATGGAAATTCTTAGGGATCTCATTATTTAAATTAGCTTTGTTTCATTCAGAATAAAAAGGAGAAAATGCCTATATCTGTAATGGGTAGTGTATTTAAAAACACCGAGAATTGCTTCAGAGAGATAAAAACAGTGCCATAATTTCATCTCTTCCTGAATCCTGGCAGATCCCTCTCTTCTGGGGCTGAAGAAACTCTAATTTATCCACAGGGGATATTCTCACTGATTTCAATGTCCCCAGTGCAGCAAATTTAGTCTGAATCAGCCAGATAACAAGTGAAAAGAGGGGCTTGGGTTCTGAGATCACATCTGTCAGTTCCTTCAGGACCTTACTATTTTCTTGCCTATCTTAACTTGTGTTTCTAATCTGTTTTTTTACGGTACTGTTTTTAATAGGTTGGGCTGTTTTTTCCCTTTGTGTAAAAACGGACGCAAAAAACAAGTTAAATAGTTCTGCTTTCTCCCTGTTGCTTGTTACCTTCTTGCCACTTTCTCCCACTAATAGGCCAATCATTTCCTTGACTTTTTTCTTGTTTTTACATGTTGAAAGAAGCTTTTTTTGTTATTTTTGACTTTTGTCGCAAGTCTTACTTCATTTTGAGCCTCAGCTTTCCTCACTTCATGTTTGTAGGCTCAGGCTGTTTGCTGATATTCTGTCTTAGTTATGTGCCCCTCTTTTCACTTGTTATACTTGTCCTTTTTGTCTTTCAATTTATCAGAGAGTTCTTTTTTTAAAAAAAAATATTTTTCCTTTTTTCCACTGTACAACAAAAATAAAACTGAAAAAATACATTTTTCCCTTAACAAAATTATGTTATACATCTCCTATATATTATTTACAATTTATTTACATCAGTAATCATGTCTTTTTCTTTCTTTGTTCTAGCCAATCATACCATTTGTTCCATATTTCATAAAATTCTGTTGCCTCCTTGTCTTTTAATTCTAGTTTAAGTTTATTCATTTCCGCGCATTCAAGAATTTTATATATAATCATATCGTTCGTAGGTATGTTTTCACCCTTCCAACACTGAGCATATACTATACGGGCTGCTGTCAATATATGTATAATGATGTGTTGGAGTTGCTTTTTGATCTTTAAATTTACTATACCCAGAAGAAATAGTTCAGGTTTGAATTCAATTTGCACCTTGGTTATCTCTTGTATCCGGTTCCCTATCTGTTCCCAATAGCTCTTTGCTTTGAGGCACAGCCACCACATGTGATAGAATGTTCCTTCCTTATTTTTACATTTCCAGCATTCCAGATTCATATTTTTGTACATTTTGGCCAATCTCGCCAGTGTTAAATGCCATCTATAGAACATTTTGTATTGATTTTCCCTATATGCAGTTGACAGTGTCAGTTTGCAATTTATGTTCCATAATCTTTCCCATTCTTCCAGTTTATATTTCGGCCCACATTTCTCGCCCATGCGATCATTGGCCCTTTCACTATTTCTTCCTCCATTCTACCTCTAATAAATATCTGTAGCTTTTTGTTATAAATTTTCCTTCCTTAACTTTAAAATTTTATCCAATTGATGTGGGGTCTGGGTTATTCCATGCTCTTCCATATCCTTACTATGTTAGATTGGATCTGTAAATATGGCCACCAATCTATGATTATTCCTTGTTCTTCTAATTTTTCTCTTGATTTAAGGTTTCCTTGGCTGTCTAATAGTTCTTTGTACCCAATCATCTTTTTCTTATCCAAGGTGTTAGGGTGGATCATCGCCTCCATCGGTGAAATCCAATTTGGAATTTTCCTATAATGTCTTTTTTTGGCTTTTTCCCACGTCCGAATCAACGCATCTCTTATCTGATGTTGATAAAAGTATGTGTATGTTTTCCTATGTTTCCCCCATAAAAAGGCATGCCAGCCAGCCTGTAAATCATGCCCTTCAATCGTTAAAACTCTTTTATTGTCTAGGTTTATCCAATCTTTGATCCAGAGTAGTCCAGCTGCTTGATAATAACTTTCCCATTTTGGGAGTCCAAGTCCACCTCTACTTCTACTATCTTGTAATATTTTCGTGTTTATCTGTGCTTTTTTGCCCGTCCAGATAAATTTATTTATTATTTTATCTAATTCTTCAAAAGAAAGTTTCTCTAATTTTATCGGGACTGTTTGGAACAAATATAATAATCTTGGTAATGTATTCATTTTAATCAACATAATCCTACCTAATAAGGATAATTGTAATTTCCCCCAGGTCTCCAAATCTTTCTTCATCTGTAATATCAATTTTTTATAGTTATCTTCTTTTATTGAGGAGCACCTTGTGGTAAGCCAGATTCCTAAATACTTGATCTTTTTTATAATTTGCAATTCCAGATTCTCTTCTAATTTCCTTTTCTGTTTTTCGGTTAGGTTTTTGACTAACATTTTGGTCTTTTCTCTATTAATTTTTAATCCTGCCACTATTCCATATTTTTCTATTTCTTTCATCAAAATCTTTCCTTTCTCTATTGGTTCCTCAATAAAAAAGACCAAGTCATACGTAAATGCTTGTGTCTTATACTCTTCTGTCTTAACCAGTACCCCTTTTATCTCCTTATTGGCTCTATCAGAGACTTCTTTATGCAGCCATGCTGGTTTCTTTGGAGAGCTGTTATTTTTCTTCTTCATTGGTATTGTGCTAGACTGGGCTTTTAGTATCTCACTTTTCAAAATTTCCCAAGTTTTTTGACAGAATGCTCTACAATCTGCTCTATAATGATCTCCATGTGGGCCACTTGATTTAACATATTTATCATGTCTGATACTATATTTCATCCATACTGCCACATGTGAATCAGTTTAATATTATAAAATTATCAAGGGTGCATTCTACTACAGATAACGAGGTATAAGAAATAGTTATTTAAAATATAGCTTGTATTGTATTTTGTAGGTCTAAGGAAATGAATGACAAAAGCCCTTTTTAACCAGCATGTGGATGTCAGTAATCATGGATCATTCTCTTTAATAACTCTACATGAAACTTGTTCTGGAAAATATATGTGCTCTGGATTGTCTTCAGTTGTTCACAATGGATTTTGAAGATAAAAGCCTACTTTCTAAAACTTATATTTTAATAAACATTATTATTGGTAAAAAAGATAAAGCAGTCTTCAACAAATATATAAGCCACTTTTAAGCATCATAATTTAACATGATACTGGTAATCCTTGAGTTATGAATGTAATAGAGCTTGCTGATTACATTTATAATCTGAGAATTTGTTAATTGGATCACATTAAATGAATTTGATCCCTCCCTGCTTTCCCCAATGCATTCACTAATTGAATGCACAGATTGTTAAGTGCACATGAGGTATCTCAGGATGGGGAAGACCATGAGGGGGCCTAGTATGGAACAGACCACCTGTTTGAACCACCCAAGTCCTACCCCACCCACTGAGATATTTTATGGTCAGCTTACAATCCTTTGAGGTCCCCATAATTGCTTCCCTCTCTCATCCTGCCCCCAGGGTCTCCACAAGCACTGGGCCTACTTTGCTAGCCCCCCCAGATTCCATTTGCTTCTCCCCACCCCATTATGACCACTCGCTTATCTTTTGAAGATCCAGAGTTCCAGAACAGTCTGACTGCTCCTTTTCTCTCCTCGAACAAGCTATCTCTTCTCCAGCTTTCTGCTGTGGGATTTGCATGGCAGTAGTTTTTTTGCCTGCTCCCAGCACTCCAGTGGAGCCATGAGAGCAGAGGCAGAGCAGGATGAGTGTGCCCTCCTCAGCTTAGCTGACTCATGAGGCTGCCTGTGCCAGACATCCAATCTGCTTTTGGAGCACCAGGCAGCCTTGGTGAGTCTGAAGAAGTGCAAGACCATGTCCCCGAAGGCTTCCATCCCCTTGAAAAACGCTTTTGGCATGGAGGACTTAGGCCTAAAGGAGACTGAGCCCCCCAAAGTCTTCTGTTCTCCATGCCAAAAGCTTTAGCCAAGGGGCGGAAGCCTGAAGCAATGCAAGATCCCGCTTTGCCTCTGCTCTGCCTCTTACCACTTACCACTCTGTTTTTGGAGCGCTAGGAGCAGGCAAAGAAACAGTGCTGCCATGCAAACTCTGCAGCATAGAAGCTGGAGAGGGGAAAGCTCACTTGAGAGAAAACTAGTGGACAGCCTGTTCTGGAACTCTGGATCTTCGAAAGGTATGTGAGCAGTCAGTAAGAGGGTGGGATGGAGTCAGTGGGCTAGTATAGGTCCCTGTTAGGTCCCGGGGGGGTGGGGATAGGCAGGGGGAATATTGCAGTGTCTCTATGGTTGGTTGTAATGGTGAACAACTGCCGTGGTGCTGAAATATTCATAACTTCAGAACTGCGTTGTAAGCACTTTTGGAGGATGGTGTCATAACTTTGAACCATCACTAAATGAACTGTCATAACTCGATGACTACCTGTACTCATTTTTCAAAATGTACCTAAAGTCAATAATGTACACCTTTTATGTGTAGATTCTTAACCAAAATATTTGATTGAGAATTACCAATCATCAGCCCTTCGTGAAGTAGTGACAATAGAACTTAAAAAGATATTTTACCATAAAGCAGTTTCAAATTTATTACACAAATAAAACTTATTTGCAAAAATGATTTTCATTTTTTATTGTCAAAACCTATTGTTGTGGGAAAATCCAGTGAAAGAAACAAGAGATAGCAACACAAAACAATACTTCTTACATTAAGATTCAGAGGTGTATTTCATTAACAATTTGACCACATACAGATGGTCATTATCTTGCAATATTAAGAAACTAGTTCCTTGTTCTTTCTTGTTGACCATCAATTTCCATACATACCTGTGTACATCTGAAATCACCATCCATATGCTATTATCAGTTCTCTATTTCACACAGTTCTAACCTTCTTGTTCCAAATATACTTAGGAAACTGTCTACTTTGCAAAATCATATTACACAAAAAGCAGTTGCATAACAAATTACAAATAGTTCTTTCATATTGTGAAAACACTCCACTTTGTTTCATATCTTCTTCATAAGGCCTGTTTTGATTTACCTAGGCCCAATTATACATAAAGAATCAATAGGCCATATTCTCACTTCTCACACTATGTAAATTCTCACAGATATTAGCTAAGATGAATAGATGTCCTGATGCTGATTGAGTTCAATGGTTTCATCAAGGCTTATGCCTACAAAGTTTTTTCAGAAGTACAACACTATTATTCACAATGAATAATATTGTCATGTGTAATAATTTACATTTTTGTATATATCATTTAAATAGCCTTTTTTTTGCTAGTTCCTGGCAATAAATTTCAATGTATCAAAGCTATAGCCCAAAGTCCTTCTCACATTGAATACTGGAAGTTATTCTTGCAAGACTAAACTAGAACTTACTTTATCCCTGCTGCAATAAATGATCCTGCTTTTCACTTTTCTAAACATATATTCAGTCATATATTGAGGGTCCTGCCACAGAGAGTCTTCTAATTTCTCATGGTGATGCCATAGCTATGATGATGAGATATTGTTGGCTAGTCAGAGAGCATTATAAGAAGGGACTAATTTTCTTCTGAAAGTTGTTAAAGGACTTCTTTTTCATGATGCTTCTTCAGTTTTTCTGCATGATAAAAAAATGGACAAAACTGAGGTTCTGGATGGATTCTTTGGACATGAAAAGTGTAAAGAATAAGAAATTCCCTGAAGAAAACTTCCAGTTGCTGATCATGGGCAAAGTGTAGAAGGATTTCTGCAGAGAGGGAAAGAGTTTGTGATATCAAGCATATGTTATTATGCAAATTCTTATAGAAACCATTTATTTCACATGTACAATAATCTCCTGACCTATGTGACATAAGTTGTTTATTGTCAGATATCAGTTTTGTGGCTTTATGATGTGTGGATGGAGCTAAAGGAAAAGAAATGTAGAAAAGTTCATATTAAAGCTGATCCTAGCCCTATAAAATAAAGTACTATGTTTATTGTATCAGCTACAGTCATAGAATCTTGCAATTCTACATGTGTTTCCCTCTCCCTCTCTTCATCTTCATGTGAATTAGGAAGGGGCTTGTCTGAGACATTACTTCAAGTTATTTTCTGGGCCTAGTCTCAGGCTCCTCTTATCTGACAGCTGCCTTGGTAATGGCTCTCTTCTTGTCCTCCAAGGCCATTCCCTCTTCCCTCTACAGGTTCTGGAGGAAATAAACACTGTTTACACCAGTGTTTCTCAACCTTGACCATTTTAAGGCAAGTGGACTTCAACTCCCAGAATTCCACAGCCAGCAATGCTGGCTGTGGAATTCTGGGAGTTGAAGTCCACATGCCTTAAAATGGTCATGGTTGAGAAACACTGGTTTACACTAAACAAACGATTTTTTAACTCAGTTCAAATCATATGAAACAGATAATACACATATGGTTTTCTTCAGAGAAGGTAGATGGGATTGGCGTCAAAGAATACTTCTTATGCACACCTGTAAAAATAATGAGATTTTGAATTTTAGAAAAATATATTATAAAATGGTGACACCATATTTTCTCTAAAAGACAAAAAAAGAGAAAAAGGAAAATAAAATGTAAAACCACATTTTCCCTTGTAAAAGGGAATGTTCCTGGTTAGTAAGGGAAGAAGGGTAGATCTTGTATCCTGATGAGGAAACAATGTCTTACTTTATTTGTTCTTCTAGTTTCTGGGAGTTGATATTATTTTGACCTTCTGGGTATTCATAGAAGTGCAACCCAATCCTAGATCCGCAATATTTGTGAGAAAAAAAAACCCACAAATAGTCTCCCTGATATGATTAGTTAATGGTTATTATTATTAAACTCCAGAGTAATTTAAGGAAATTATTGGATAGTATTGGATGCTAACCTTTGGACATAATAAATGCAAAAAAAGATATGTCAGATAGCAAAAGTAATTTAATTAGATATTGAAATTCTACACTGCCAATTTCACCTGAGTCACTCGGGGTCATTTACAATAAAAATACAGTGTTAATACCTAGAAAAATGAGGAAATGGTTTACATAACAATTTTATTGTTAGCTTCTGTATTCTTATCAACCTTGATATTTCCTTCTGAAGAGTTGAAAGGACTACCTGAAAGGCTGAATTATTGATTGATTTGTTTGTTGTGTATCAACATAAAGTTCCCAAGATTCTCATGGTGTCTCCTCTTATCTGTCAAGGTCATATTCTTATTCCTCCTCCAAGATTCCTTGACAACAAACAAACAAGCATAAAATGAGGAAGGCATGGTGAAAGCAGGAAGAAATCAGCTGCAAAAGCCAAACTGCTGAACTGAGGTTTTGTGGTTCAGACATTGCCTGAAAAGCTATGAACAACAGGCTGCTCCTGGTCATTGCTTTTCTTCTCTGCCCAAGCTGCTCTTCTCAAAATGGTAAGTTAAGAAAAAGAGAAACCAAGGGGTTACTAAGGAAATCAGTTTCTGCTGCATTCATTAAAGGAACAGTTACTTTTAGCAAAAGCAAAGAGTTCCATTTTTCATCTGTGGCTTTCTGGAAATTTGTAATAACAGATTGTTTAAGAATATCATAGACTTATAAGTACAATCCTCTTCTCAAACACAACATTTTTCAGCAACTTATTTGTGAATAGAAAAATACTTTGCATTAGTATTCGAAATTCACACCCATTTTGAGGGACTTGGTCTGAATTAATAAAGAACCTGCTGTGATAATAACCAAGTGATTATCATTTCTAATAATGTACTTTAAAACTGGTGTAAAAGTTTAGTCTTTAATTTTATTGAACTATTTTGTTTAATGGTTGATTTTACTTATAAACAAAAAAATCCCCAAATTTGAAATGAACAGTTGTAAAAATGGAATATATTTATGGATTATATTTCCCCACCATGTAAACATTTAGATGCTATTATTCTAAAAATATAGATTATAGAGAAAAAGGACTTTTCTTGGCAATAAATCCTACTGAAGATTTCAGACTTAATTTTTTCTGGGCCTATATAGAAGGATATGTTAGTACTACAGCTATCCATACTTTCAAATCCACAAGAGGGTATTAACTAAACAGGTTCTTTTTCTCAACACTTCCCTATAGATGACATGATTTTTATGACAGCCTCTATTAGTGCTCTGGTCTGCCACTATAGCACATAATGTCTGCATAAGAGCATTGATCACACAGGGGCCATGTCTGTAACATTTTATACAAAGGAAATGAGTCTTCATAAGTCAGAAGTTTGAAATGTTAGAGATGTATCTCAGGTTTACATCAGGATAAGTACAAAAACAATTGGTAGATATCTCACAATGAGAATATCCTTTAGGCGAAGACACAGAGGAGTAATATTCTCGTTACAAGCTTTGCTTATATTGATACTAATTGAGCCTTTGAGCCAGTCATTTATTTAGCACTGTTTCTGTGTGCATTTTAAAAATACTATAAACACGTACAACCTGAATGGATGCTCATTCAAACATATTTATTAGTGTCTTTTGTAATCAGTCAGAGATGCTGATGGGTGTTTTCTTAGTTTGGAATATGGCCAAAGTCTTCAATCTTCATGCTTTCATGTTTAATAGAAGGAGGAACAAATTGTAATGGTCCACCCAGGATTGAGAATGGGGATATTATTACTTTATCTGAGAAGCAGTACAGATCTGGCTCTTCAGTAGAATTCAGATGCCAAAGGTTTTATGCCATGGAAGGCCAGAAAATATCTTTCTGTGACAATGGGATCTGGACAAAAGTGCCCATTTGCCTCGGTAAGTAGAAAATAAAATCTCCATCCAATTTTCATGAGCAGTTCTAAGGATTAGGATCCATTCACTGCTTTCTTTCTCTCTTGCATAAAGATAATTTAATTGGTCTTGTCTGGCAGCAACTCTCCTTTATATACGATTTCAGTTCTAAATCTGAGGAGAACTGGCTAGTAGGTGAAAGCTAAATTCTATTATTAGACCTTTGCAACAAGATTTGGATTTGCATTTGGATCCTTCTCTAACAGATTTATTCTCTTTGAGATCCCTGTATGATTCCCACGGCTGAACTGGAAAGGCAGAAGATAGAAGTTAAAGATGGAATGGATGCCTCTGAAAATATATTTGTTCAACGTGGACATTCTATAGAGTTGATCTGTAGAACAGGATATGTCCTTGCAGCAGATTCTTCCCAGTCAGCTTCTATAATCCATTGTGATGGGACAACCCCTTTGATTCCTAAATGCAAAGGTGACTCAAAGGATTTAATTTTACAAACCATAGCTAAGTTAGTACAAAAACAGTACATAGCATCCTTGAGAGTTTTTCCAAAAAGATTGCTCATTCATCGATGCAGGATAATATATCTGCATGGCAATACCATTTATATAATTGAATGGTATAATACAGCTCACATCCATTGTTGAGCTACTATATATTTCTATTTTTAAAGAATTTATAACTGTTACCATACCAAAATCTAATTTAGTTACTGCTAGAGAATATTGCTTTACTTCTGATCTTGGCACTATTAGATTAGTGGATGCCTAATGAGGGACATTTTGCATTTCTAGAAGTTTAATATCTCCCAGAAACAGTAGTTTCACCAAAGGCATCAGAAGAACATTATGGAAATATTTGTTTGTTTGTTTATGCATTATGACAGTTGCCTAACTGATAAGAGGATGCCTAATGAGGGTCATTTCTCAATTCAGGCAGTTTAACATCTCCCAGAATCAGTAGTTTCTATATAGGCATAGGAAGAACTTCATGGAAATGCTTATTTGTGCATTCATGGCATTTCTCTATCATGTTTTTCCTTGTGGAACCAAAGAATAAAAAATGCACACTTATACACACATGCCCTTGTAGCTCTTCAGTCACCTGTAGGTGAGGAGAGAGGCTAAAACCCTCATCTTAAGGCAGCTGATCCCAGAGGAGGGGAGCTTCAAGGAGAAGACCTGATACAATTTCCTAACCAAACTGATAATTGGGGATTCTTAGTGAAAATTGTCTTGCCATTCAAGCAGTGGTTATTTGGAAAATTCAGTGTCATAGATAGCCCATTCTTGAACCATATCCAGCCTTAAAGGTAGTGAGCAGCTCCTTGGATTGCATCCAGAGGAACACTGGTATCCAATGTAACTTCTACAGCAGTGCTGTAATAATACAGAACTAAGATTACATAGCAAACATGCAGTATATTGAATTCTAGATCAGCTGACATTTCCAGGGTTCACCCAGGACAATCCCAGGAAGAGCAATTTGATTAATTACATGTTGTGAAGGTGGTTTCAATTCTCAACAACCACATAGATCAATTTTCTCCAGGACAATCTATCCCAAATTTGATTCTTTAGACCAGAGGTCTTCAAACTTGGCCCTTTTATGACCTGTGGACTTCAACTCCCAGAATGACCTGTGGACTTCAACTCCCAGAATTCCTCAGCTGGCTGAAATCCACAAGTCATAAAAGGGCCAAGTTTGAAGACCCCTGCTTTAGATCTTTCAACAATGCATCCATCACCACGGTAACTGAGCCCATCTATAGCATTAGGTAAAAGCTGAACCATTAAAATGTGGAACTCCTAATTTGCAATTCTTGAGGAAAACAACACTGGGATTGACAGTGGGACTGAATAGCAAATATGGAGATATCACACGGTAGTTTTACATTTTAATTCAACACTAAACTGCAGAAGAAGAAGAATTATAGCAACTTGCTGAAATTTATTTACGATCTTCAAAATGAATATCAAGGTACTAAAAGCAGTTTTAGTCAGGATGGCTTATTTCACAGTATATTTTAGGTATCAGTGGAAAGTTTTAAATTAGTTAGTACCCATCAGTGGCTGCTGATTAAAATTATCTGATGGTGCGATATATATATTTTCAAAATAATAATATTGTTTTTTCTGTGCTGATACAAAGCAATGCACATCATGTGATACAAGCTCAAGCTTTTCTTTTTTCAATATAAGATATGATTTATTTTCTCTAGAAATTATATGCAACTCTCCAAGAATATCGAATGGCTCTTTCCGACCTAAAAGAAGTATATACCGTGACGGGGATCTAATTCAAATTCAGTGTAACAGTGGATTTACCTTTGAACCAGATAATAGAGGACAGGTGGTTGAATGCACAAAAAATGGGTGGTCACCTCCATCAAAATGTGTCTGTAAGTAGAAATTGCATACATTACTATGATTTTAGCCAATTTAACTCTGCACAAGCGTAATTTTTCACATTATTTTACATGAAAATCTCTCTCTCTCTCTCTCCCTCTTTCTTCAGGGACAAATTTCACCCAGCACATTTTAGCAGATTTTGCACATGTCTAAAGTTCCGATTTAGTTGCAACAGGATACTGTAAAGGACAGACTTGAAAGAAGGATGTTCTATCAGAATAGAATAAACAAGATTGTACAATTGCATTCCCATTCAACTTGAAAAGGTTCTAAATACATACAGAATAGGTGCAAGAAATGGGTTTCAACGAAGTGTGGAACATCTGCTTATCAAACAAACAGACATGAATAACCAAAGTTATAGGCAGGGCTTTTTTTGTCATAGAACGCCCAGAATGGAGTTCCAGCACCTTTTTTGGATAGAACCTTATAGGGTAGGTTGTATGACCTCTGTGAGTTCTGGCACCTTTTTTTTTTTTTTTTTTACAAAAAAAGCACTGGTTATAGGCAAATTTACAAGCAGATAGGTACACACATCTTACAGTGGAAAAATAACACAGACAGTAGTACTTCTCTTAGCAAATGAATAGGCCTATTGTAAACATAGATACAAATTATAGGTTGGTGAACCTAAATTTTGAACTGAAAAAACAGGAGGTCTCAAAGTTGTTAAACAGCTGAAAATGTTACAGAATGAAATGAATAGCTTTTTAGAAAGTGAAAGAAAAAGGCAGAGGATAATTTATTACAACTGCCTTGTTCCAGAAATAAGAAGAATCTCACTTCCTGATTGATGTATAAATGTTTATTTATTTATTTGTTTGTTTATTTACTTACTTATTTATTACATTTATATAGCTGCCCATTGTGTACCAAGTATTGGGTGGCTCACAACCAAAATATAAAGTCCCATCTATCAACAATGAAAAATATTAAAACTAAAAACCTAGCATTATAATCAAAGTTAGGTCAGCTTAGTCCAGTTCTGGGGGGAGGGGTGGAGGAAGCTAGGTCTCAAATGCTTTATGAGAAGTAAAAAGACGTTCCATTGGACAGGGACTATCGTGGAAAAGACAAGCTTTCTAGGTCTCCTAAGATGGCAACATTTAAGGGAAGGGGCTAGTCGGATGCACAATGTATCTGATCTGGTAGAATGGATAGATTTCTTAGGAAAATAACCTAGTCCTATGACATATAGGACTTTAAACTTAATAACTACCTCTGTAATGAAACCAGCTTCAGATATAAATCTGAAGTTGCTCCTGTTGAACCTGTGAAATATCAGTCTCAGGAGACACAAAGACAAGATGCAGTTGAGGCTGAACAAACACAGGGACTCCCTGGACAGCTGAAGAAGTCAGATTTTGATGTAAGGCCTCCAAGTCCCTCCACCAAGCAAATACGATTCCATGAAGTTTCTTCCCCAGCAAGGGAGTAAATCTCTTAATTAGTGACAGGTGGCTACATCCTGATTTAAAAAGCAGCTGTGATCATATTTCATTTGCTGAAAACAATGTCTAAGCCTTGGTTCTATTGTGAGGTTCTTTCACATTTGGTTCATGTAAGAAGTTTTGAATCTCTGGCAATTGGACTGGCTGACAACCTGACCTGGCTCTTGGAACCCTGGATTGGAATTGGACTATTCTTCTGCATGCTTCTATTTAAAAAAAGAACACTTCAGACAACTTCTGGTTCATTAATATTCTTTGTTCACTGTTAATCTCTGCAACCTTGAAATATATTTGCTAAATAATATTTCCATAGCAACCATATTTGAATATGAAATGAATTTAAATTCTTGTCTTTAACTATCCTTTCCTTCCTTCTACAATTTTTTCTAGTAATAAGTATTTCATTCATTTGTTATCTAGAAAGAAAATGAATCAACTACAACTAAAACTAAAAGGGAAGCTTTTCTCTTGTTTTCCCCCTTTTGACTATTTCTTTATGTCCTTAAGCCTTTGACAGTTTATAGGCAGATGGTCTCTCTTGTTTTGCATTATTGCATTTTCTTTGCCATTATTTTGCAGAATCCACCAATTCTCTTTTCTCTAAAACTTTAAACAATCTGCATCCCCATTAAAGTATTTATTTATTTCAGAAGTTATCTGTAAAAATAATATTTCAAATTTGACTGGGTTTCCAATTTATTTATTTATTTATTTATTTATTTATTTATTTATTTATGAGACTTATATACCGCTTTAAGTGCAAGCACTCTCTAAGCCAGTGGTTCTCAACCTGTGGGTCAGGACCCCATTTGGGGTTGAACGACCATTTCATGGGGGTCGCCAAACAACGCAGTCTGCCATTTTTTTCCCCTTTTCCTTAGCTGTGCTACTCCCTTTAATCTATTGCTTTTGAAAGCCAATAGATAGACTCTCTTGATAGAGTCTAATTCTATTGGCTTTCCAAGCCATAGGAAATTGTCCAGGCTGTCTCTGCCCCTGCTGAGCCCGCCGAGTCCATTCTGCAACGGTGCTGCCCTTTAGTAGTCCTCGCTTACGACCGTTGAGTATCCTCGACTTACAACCGGTTGGGGGTCGCGGCATGTAAAGGTTGAGAACCACTGCTCTAGCGGTGTACACTCAGTAAGGCAATGTATATATATCATATTTACCTTGCCCCAACAATCTGGGTCCTCCTTTTACCTACCCCGTAAGGTGGAAGGCTGAGTCAAACCTTGAGCAAGTGGAGATTTGAACCGCTGACCTGCTGACAAGTCACTAAAGTGGCCTCGTACTGCACTCTAACTGCTGCGCCACCTCGGCTCGTATTTATTTAATACTTATATCATACTTCTGACAGGTCTTTTGCTGGTGACTTTAAAGTCTTAAAATTGTTATTTCTTTTCTTTAACCCAGAATGAAGGCTCACTCGTGAAGTGTTTGCTGTTCTGAAAAGCCCTTTTAACTTTAAAATAATTTTAATATGAATGTGCTTAAGTGAACCCAATGTCCTTAAAGGTTTCATTTTGTTACCTTGGTTGTTCTTCGTCCTCAGGGTTAGTTCTAATCAGTGTTGATTGAAGGAAAGGTGTAGCTCACAGGTCTTACTTTACAGCTTTACAACTCACAATATCACATGAAGTGTCGCGACATATCGCAATTTCTTTGGCATTTCTGGCAATGGAGTGGGCGCGGTTTCAGTATGATGCATCCGGCCCACGGGCTGGCAATTTGACACCCCTGCTTTACAGGTTGCCTCAGTGCTCAACACTTCTGTTTAATATCAACATGTAGACACTGGGTGAGGCTGAAGGCATTTCATTTGATTGTGAAAATAACTGAACAGTAGATGGCTTTAAGATTGATTTTGGTCCATTCACAGTGAGTGTGATAAAAGAGCCATTTATTCAATCTATTCCTACCTGAATCCTATTAGGATGAAAAATGAAATTAGAATTACAGAATGTCTTCTCTAATCATTTATGTTTGTTATCTAGCATTTCTTTTTATTATTATTATTCCATTGATTACAGAGAATATTCATGAAAAAAAATCTCTGTTTGCATTTTATAGTAGAAATAACTTGCCAGGCAAACCCCATTGAACATGGAACCATATTATCTCCAAAGTCCATTTACAAGGAAGGTGAGAGAATACAATTCTCATGTAATGAAGGATACAGATACGTTGACAGACCAGATGCCTTATGTACTAAGAATGGATGGAGTGCAAAACCTCAATGTACATGTATGTATATGTTGCTAATGGTCATGGTTACTCTGAAATCTTATACACATTTGATGCATAGGATTGCAGCTCCAATCTGATAATTTAGGGAAGGAGCCTCTGTGTGTTTGTATTTGATTTCATTTTCACCAGAGATACTTATATATGACTTGAATAACAAGTATTGTCTTTTTCTGACCCATTTTTCTTTTCTTTAACGTGCAAAAAAATGCTGTTTCAGGTTTTCTCTGAATTTATGGCTTATTTATATTAATGCTGATTGCCTACCGTGGCTATAATTAGTTTTAAAGGAATAATTTAAAAAGTGCCACTAATTCTATAATTTCAATATTGTTACCAGCCATGAAAAATAAAAATCTGGGGTCTATAATTTCCTGAAACTTGTGGAACCAAACTGCATTCTATATTGTCTTCTAATTTTAATTGATCAGATTTAAAATGTCTAATGCCTTTCTTCAGAAGATCATTCTTCTTCTTTCTTCTGAAGATCATTTGGGACAAGCATTTATTTCTGTCTGTAATCTGCCATATATAGTCTGAGCCTGCAATAGAGGTGGGGCCAAATAGGAACGAATGTTTCATGCAGCATTCCTTGGACAAGGGAAATGTAATTAATCAGGACAGACATCTTCTGACTCAAAGTTTAGAAAAAAGCACTTGTTTCCTTTAGGGACAATTTGGGTGATAATCCCACAAGGGAGCAACACAAGCTATTTTTGGAGGCAGAACTGAGCCACAGAAGAAATTCTATTTCAGATCGTGTTTTTCTATACAGCTTCAGATTGTCCACATCAAGGAAGTGATTGCCTGGCAAATATTTTTGAGGAAGGCTCCTCTTAACAAATTTCAGTGAAGGTAGTCTTAAGCTTCCTATGGAGTTGATTTAGCCCAGCCATCTGATGAGGACTGAACTGAACTGAACTTCATATGAATCAGAGAAAGTCCCACAGCATGTGTTATGAGCAAATTGGAAAAAAAATCATAAAACAAAATAAATTCTATAGCTCCACTTCAAGGTTTATAGCATGAGGATCTCGCCTAATTTTGCAGTAAATTAGTCTTCTAGGCAATGACTTATTGACCATTTATCTCTATTCATATTCCTCCATAGAAATGCAATGTCCTCCTCCAGAAGTGACAAAAGGCCACATTGAACCTAAACGATCGCAATATATGTACAACGATACAGTTGAGATAACCTGTTATAAACAGGTGTTTTTTACAAGAGTCACAAGAAAGTACATTTCTAAATGTACTGCTAATGGTTGGAACCCCCCTGCTCTCTGTAAAGGTAAGCAGCTTTTTTTTTTATTTACTTTGGTTTTAGCTTCTTTCTAGAGCAGAAATTGCTTTATTGTTAATAAATGATAAATTGATTTATTCACAATAATTGTTTATGAAATAATAATGTTAGCTGGAGACTAGTTTATTATAATTAGCAGTAGTAATAATAACATTTCTATAACTTTTCTTCTTGAAAATGTT
Organism: Crotalus tigris; assembly: GCF_016545835.1. Taxonomy (NCBI): domain Eukaryota; kingdom Metazoa; phylum Chordata; class Lepidosauria; order Squamata; family Viperidae; genus Crotalus; species Crotalus tigris. Next base: position 897,766 of record NW_024097116.1, read on the forward strand.
CTAAAGTCCTTTAAAATATTCATAAAATTGTTCCACAAAAAGCAAGGAAAAATGTATTAAAAGCAAATTAAATAGTAATAACCTTATTCCGTAGCATGATGCTACTGTACAGAAGACTTGCTTCATGCTGTCACTAATCATAATCCATAAGCCAAAGCCCAGGGGAATACTTTCCTGAATATTGTAGGGACCCAAGAAAGTGATTTAATCAGAATGAGTCTTTGAAGAAGCCAGATCCTGTCACAATCAGTAACAGAAAGCTTTTGCTTTTCTTCTTTGCTCAGCAGAATTTAGATTACATTGGAGCACATACGGAAAGCAAAAATAAATGAACAACGGCTGGACTATGTTATACACGAAAAATGGAGTATACATAAAAGATTACACTTTTTATCCTTTCAGTTTATTTTCTGAACTAATAATTTAACACATAATACATTCACACAGGGACCCCTACTTGCCCAATTCAGGATCTGAACCTGAGACAGGCAGAAGCATGCAAACATGTGTTAGGGAAACAGTAGGCTGTCCTTGCACCATGCACACAGGCTGCATGGATATGCCCAAAGTACTCCCTGTTGTTTAGTACCTAGTGGCTGTGTCTTCCTCAGCTATACAAGTCAGCATTTTTTGGGAAGTTTGTTTCCCAATAGATGTCAAGGTAAGAGCTGTGGGGGAGCAGTGGTTAGAATGCCAGAAATTTGATTCTAACCAGCTCAAAGTTGACTCAGCTTCCATTGTTCCGAGGTTGGTAAAATAAGGTCCTAGATTGTTGGGGGCAATATGCTGACTCTGTAAATCACTTAGAGAGGTCTGTACAGGTAATACTTAAGCGGATATGTAAATCTAAGTGCTACTGCTATTGTTATAATTGAAATATCCTATTCAACTTGCAAAGTTTGCAAGCAAGTTAGTGGCAGAAATGTAACATTGAAAGTAATGTGGGAGAAGAGAGTAAGGTGAGTGTCCAAGGGCAAGAGGCATTCCAGGCCAATTTAATTTTTTCCTTCCTAATTAGTAATTTTAAAGAAATCTTTCAGTCACCATAGACAAAGAGGAAGTCTTTTCTAATAGCTATTGTAATCCTTTAAAACCAAAAATATTTTTGCTTAGTGTTCAGTTCATGCACTTCAGTTGGAATGTTCACAAAGGTTTCAACTATTTGGGGAGTAGAGATATGATAAAAGATTAGTTTCACTTCTTTGTACAGATAACCTGCCACTTGGATTGCTTTTGACCATGAGCTACAAGTCTTCTGAAAGCCTCATGTGACAGGAAGAAGAGTCTACCAGTGGTCTGTAAGACTAGTAAATGCCCATCCAAAAAATAACCAATTTGATAAATCTCTGGAAGGAATAAATAGCTGAGATGGTGCAGTGGTTAGAATGCACTACTGCAGCTACTTCTGCAGACGGGCAAGTTGGGGACAATGCTGTGTATTCATACTCTCAACCAACTGTTAGGGGAGGCCTCTTTGCTTCAAGAGAAACAGTAAATGTAGATGAGCCTATAGGAACACGCACAGTGAAATTTGCTAGCACATGAACAGACCTACTTTTTTGCATGGCACATGAGTAGAATGATTGCAACATTAGGAGCAGAATCACAAGTTGAGGATCATAACTTTGATTATTACTGAAAAGGCAGGCAGAAGGGCTGAACACCCCCCCAAAAAAAGTTGAATGGAAGAGGTTGCAGGAATGAAATGATTAGTTATAAAGAGGGAAAGGAAAAGACAGTAAATGTTTCATGTGAAGTCAGTAAATACAATACAAGGCGTCACTGTGCAGAAGCCATGTTGTTACAGAGAGAGGGAGCATACAACAGGAACCAGAAATGCATCACAGAAACAATAAAATGAAATACAGAGTAGCAAAGTGATGTAGGAAACAAATACAACAGAGATGAATGATAGAGCTGCATATAAGGGAAACTTAACATCCATAACAGTAAACGTTAGAACTCAATCTCAGTCTAGAATAATAGAAACAGAAGGATCTCATGCCCTGGTTGGTTTACAGGTCCTTGAGAAACACAAAGAGCACACTCCAATCTCTATAAAGGTTGTCAAAAGCCACAAAACTATGTGATCCAGAAATTGTTAATGGTGACTTATCCAAAGGTGATAATTGGGAAATTAAAGATGTGGTATAATTAGCAATTCTGATGCTAAAATGGTTTTCTACAAAAATTAAACTTTAAAATAAAATAACCTTAAAGAGGCTACAATCAAATAAAAAATAAATTAGCCAGAAGGTGACCCCGTAGTTGACCTTTGGCAGCATTTTCCTAAAATGCTCCAAATTTCCTGTTTAACCACCACTGAACACAAAATCTGTAACTCGTGAGGAGTTCACATGTCTTTTCAAAAACACCGAATTCTGAACTATTTTGTTATGCTAAATCACAATGAGATATGATATATGATATTATGACAATATCCTTATCTGAATGAATTGTTTAGAAAAAGATACTCTGGGTTTTTGGTGTGTGTGTTTGTGTGCGTGTGCGTGTGTGTGTGTGTGTGTGTGTGTGAATCTGCTTAGATTTGTATCCTGATTCAATATCCAGCTATTGTATCAAGTTACCTAACATGTTGCATGGAAAAAAGGGAATGTAAATCTTTCTGGTCCTAGCGCATAGATGTAGTATGCATTATGGGAGCTCCCCCAAATGGCTGGCAATTTTGGTGAAAAAAAAGTAAAATTCCAGAGAAAATATTGATCTCTGGGCATAACAGCAGTTCTGAAATTCTCTCTGTTGAAAATCTCCTCAAAGATATTAGTGAGATTTTATATTCCCATCAGAAATCACAAGATCTTGCTCTACACACAATTCTTAATTCCTAAGCTAGCTATATACTCTGACCAGCACAATAGTACTACTTTATCTAATGATACCACTTTATCTGAACAGCAAAGTTTCATGATCTTAAGCTTAGAATTGGAAAGATGCACCAATTTTCCTGATGAGACAATCAAATAATTTTCAATGGAAAGATTCATTTGTTAAAGTATTAGCTGATGAAAATGTTTTCTTGTAGGACCAAAGCAATATAAATTAATCCTTAGCTTATGCAATTTATGCAGCTTTTGCAGTTCCTTGAATAACAAGTGAAGAAGATTTGAGATGCAACAATATTAACAGCTGAGGTGAAAGGAATGGGATAAAATATATTGTGGAGATGGAAATAAAGTTGAATTTCGATGTAAAAGAATTACTTGCATAAATGGAAAAAGCAACTATCCATATTGCATTAATATATGTATACTTTACCCTTCTCTCCTTGTTTTCTTTCCACCTTTTATTACCAGCATGAAAATAAAATATTTGTTCAATGAATGATGGCAGTCCTTTTTAAGCAGTGTATGGATGTCAGTAATCTTTAATAACCCTATATGAAACTTCATTGTGTTCTGGAAAATTCATGAACTCTGGATTGTCTGCAACTGTTCACAATAGATCTTGAAGATAAAAGCTTACTTCTAAAAGCTACATTTTAGTACTTATTATTGGTAAAATGGTAATGCAGTTTTCAACAAATATATAGGCCATCTATACATTTTTCAAAATGTACCTGAAGTCAATAATGTAACCTTAATGTATAAATTTTTAGCCAAAGCATTTGATTAATGAGAATTACCAATCATCAGCCCTTCTTAAAGCAGTGACAAGAAAACATTGAAAATGATATTTTAGCACGAAGTGTTGAGTTCGTTAAATGAATAAAATTCATCTGCAAAAATGATTTTCATTTTTTATTTTCTTTGTTGTTGTTAATTGCGAAGTCGTGTCCGACCCATCGCGACCCCATGGACAACGTTCCTCCAGGTCTTCCTGTCCTCTACCATCTTCTGGAGTCATTTAAGTTCACACCTACTGCTTCAGTGACTCCATCCAGCCATCTCATTCTCTGTCGTCCCATTCTTCTATTGCCCTCAATCTTTCCCAGCATTAGGCCCTTCTCCAGTGAGTCCTTCCTTCTCATTAGGTGCCAAAGTATTTGAGTTTCAACTTCAGGATCTGGCCTTCTAAAGAGCAGTCGGGGTTGATCTCTTCTAGGACTGACCGGTTTGAACGCCTTGCAGTCCAAGGGACTCGCAGGAGTCTTCTCCAGCACCATAGTTCAAATGCCTCAATTCTTTGGCGCTCAGCCTTTCTTATGGTCCAACTTTCACAGCCATACATTGCAACTGGGAAAACCATGGCCTGGACTATACGCACTTTTGTTGGCAGGGTGATGTCTCTGCTTTTTAGTATGCTGTCTAGATTTGCCATAGCTTTCCTCCCCAGGAGCAAGCGTCTTTTAATTTCTTGATTGCAGTTTATTTTCTAAAAATATGTAAATTCTCACAGATATTATAGCTAAGATGAATACATGTTCTTATGCTGATGGAGTTCAATGGTTTCATCATGGCTTATGCCTAAAAAAATCTTTCACAACACTTTTATTCACAGGTAGCATTTACTGTCATGTGTGATGATTTAAATTTTTATAAAGGTAAATATTTCCCTGTCAGTTATATCTGACTCAAAGTTACGACGCTCATTTCTGTTTCTTGGCCAAAAGAGGGAGCATTGTCTGAAGACAATTTTGGTGGTCATGTGGCCAGCATGGGTAATTGCCAAAGGTATGCCACCGAAATGGTACCTATTAATCTACTTACATTTGCATGCTTTTGAACTGCTAAGAGAGCAGGAGCTAGGGCAAGTGCCGAGACCTCAGCCTGTTGCGGGGAGTTTGGGCCTCAAACCTGGGCTGTCAGCATTCCAGGTGATAAGCTCAGCATCTTTAAGCACTGAGCCACACACAGAGTCCTAAAGTTATAACAGTTTATTTAGTGACTGTTCAAAGTTACAAGGGCACTGAAAAAAGTGACTTATGATGGTTTTTCATATTTATGGCCATTGAGGCATCCCTGTGGTCATGTGATCAAAATTCAGATGCTTAGAAACTGACTCATATTTATGACGGTGGCAGTGTTCCAGGGTCATGTGAATTCCTTTTGTGACCTGACAAGCAGGGTCAATGCGGAAGCCAGATTCACTTAACAATCATGCAGCTAATGCAACAATTGCAGTGATTCACTTAATAAGTTCATAAAATGGGACAAAACTCACTTAACAAATGTCTCACTTATCAACAGAAATTTTGGGCTCAGTTGTGGTCATAAGCTGATACACACATACTAGAGATGTAAAATTTCTGGAAATTTTGAAGCCATGAGAAAAAAACGGTGTTTTTTTTCCTGTAAAAAATACACTTTTTGGAAAAATTGGAAAAAAAATCAGTGCAGAGTAGTTTTACAAATTGCGTGAAATGGAGTGTATATTAAAGTATTATGCTTGCAATAAAACAGGTAACGACCCCCTTTCCCTCAAAAACAACAAAAAAGCAAGAAATCATCAAAATAAAAACAATAATCAGATGCCTTCCTTAGCACCAATAGCAAATAAAGTTAAGGTCAACCTCAATATTTAAGCTTTGTAGAAGGTTTATCTTTTGAGTGGTACTTTTAAAAACAAACAAACAGAAGACACAACATATACATGCAGTTTATTCTATCTCATTTTCTGAACTACTGCAATAATTTTCCATTTCTTCCTCTTTATCATTTTTCTCAGAGATTTCTAAAGGCTTTAGGTTGGCATGGACGGAAACAAATTTTTCTACCCTTTCAGAGTTTGGTTTGTTTCTTGATTTGGTATGAATATTACCAATCATAGACCAGGTTCTTTCTCTTGCAGAAGAAGATGCAGGAATCTGCAGTAAGCAAGATGCAAGAGGTGTCAGAGGTTGTATGGTGCAGAGACCTTGCCACCATGTTGCAGGAAGGATATGTTTGCAGAATTCCAGAATGCATTCCTTGCCCAAACAAGCTGTTCGATATTCTGCAACATTTGAAAGTACTTTTCCAACATCAAGTCCTAAGTGCACAGCTTGTTTCATAATCCAGTCAAATGCAGCAGCTGTATTCTCATCACTCACACCACTGCCTTTGAATCTTGGACCCAATAGATTTGCAGCAGCATGTCTTGGATGGCAATAAAATTCTTCCTGTTTTTTAAAATAATGTTGGAATAAGCAAGATCCAGTGTATTGTCCCCTCTGGTTGCAAACTCCACATATTGATGGAAATGTGGCAGGGTAGCTTTCAAATCCACTTGGTTAAAGTCTCCCACTGCAACAAATTCACTCTCTGGGTGAGTAGTTTGTAAGTCATGGATGGTATGACAGAGAACCTTCAGGCCTCTTCTCTGTTTGCATCAGGGGGGATATACACAGTTGTGATAATGGTAACAGAGAATTCTCTAGGCAGATAAAAGGGTCTGCATTTAATGGTCAGAAGCTCCACATCTGGGGAGCACAGACTTGAATCCACCTTGGCATTATTACACCATCTGTCACATATAAAAACAGACACCCCCTCCCTGGGAAAGATATATGAAAGATATAGTTCAGTGGTTTTGAGATCACATCTGCCAGTTCCTTCAGAACCTTACCATTTTCTTGCCTATCTTAACTTGTGTTTTTAATCTGTTTTTTACGGTATTGTTTTTTGATAGGCTGGACTGTTTTTTTTCCCTTTGTGTAAATACGGATGCAAAAAAAGAGTTGAATAGTTCTGCCTTCTCCCTGTTGTTTGTCACCTTTTTGCCACTTTCTTTCACTAATGGACCAATTATTTCCTTAACTTTTTTCTTGTTTTTTTACATGTTGAAAGAAGTTTTTTTTTTTTTTTTTGGTTATGACAATCCATCTGTAAATACTGTAAGGTATAGTGCTTCGCTGATTTTTTTTTCTCACACATATTCCATTACACACTCTTATTCTGACTCCAAAAGAGGGTTGCTCAAGGAATGTCTGCATGGCAAATGGCATGATGGCCGTAATAATTTAAAAGCTTCCTGCCAATATGCATTTTCAGTTATTGAAAATGCTGATTTAGAAGCATATTTTGCTCTTGCAGAGGGTGATCATTTTCTCCTGATTTTCATTTTATCTATAAACAAAGGTATTGTGTATTTTTGTGAGGCAGTTGTTTGCAACATTTCCTTACCTGAAGATACTGCTGGTAAAGAAACACTTCGTGATTGTTGAAAGAAAAATCTTCAGGATCCATTTTGACTGGGAATAAACAAAATGGAGGCTGCTTAGGAAAAAAAAGGTTCAGTTTATTGAAGAACAGAACAGCAACAACATGCAGTTCTGGGAAAGCTGACAAAATGGAGCTGGAAGGGGTGAGTTTTTATACCTCCTTGGGCTTTTGTGTTTGGAGTTGTTCCTGTTTGAGGTTGTTCCTGTTCCTATGCTATGAACTTGGTATTCTAGTGGTGGTGGGTTAATCCTATTATGTTCTAAAGGTCATGTTTTTAGAATTTTGGGTGAGGGCATGTAGATTTTTAGGGGTCTTTGTCTTTCTAATCCCATCAGCTCCAAGCTTCTTGGCTCCTGTCTTTCTGAAAGGATTATCAAATCTACAGAGCTGGCCTGCTGAGTTTCTGCTTGGGAGAGAGGGAGAAGTTTCTGCCTTTTAAGATTTTCTCCCATTATTCCTTTGAGAAAATATAACTTTCTGCCTTTTTAAAAATATCCCCCAAATATTTCTTTATCTGGGGGAGGGGGGGGTTTGCTGACTTCCTACATGATGATCCAGAAGCAGCAGAAAGAATGTTTCTGGAATTAGAACTTTGTAAGGAAAAGATACTTGCAGGTCATCCTTGTAGCATTTGGAAAATAATATTTCTTCTCACAATATTTGCAAATTGCAGCTTTGCTCTCAGCAGAAATTGCACTGTGGAAATGTTTCCAAAGTCTAGATGTTGGTCTCACCATTTTATTGAGAGGAGTAAAAGAAAATCCAATTTACTGACCACACTATAGGTAAACATTATGCTGTGATGATGGAGAACATTAATAGGAATTATTTAAGGGTTATAAAAGAGAAACTAATTTATCAGACAAATTTACTCTCTTACCTATCAGTTAAGGCCTGTGAGGGGGATAGAAACTATCATCTACTGTATAGGAACAATTACTCAGCTGTAGGAAGTTGGAAGTACACAAGCAAACTAGACTGGAGCCTTTTCCCTGCAGTGCCCCTTAGTGTCACAAATTCATATTTCTCTTGTTTGAGATCTGCATTGAGAAGTACAGCATTACTTGAATTGCATTCCAGGATTTGCTTCTCTGAGAGAACTTGCAATAATTTAAGACTTTACAAGAAGTCTCAGAAATCTTTCATTAAGGTCTTCATGTTATATAGTTTGAATACCATTTCATAGATATATGTTCTTCTACCCTGGCAGTTGATACTATTTTGTCCTTCTGGATATTCGTAGAAATGCAACCCAATCTTAGATCTGGAGAAGTGCACTTCTCCAAAAGTAATCAGCAGTCAGATCAGCATAGATTAACTCCAGAGTCACCTTCAGACCAACAATCAAGTAAGCAATACTCCAATCAAGAAACTGCCACAGAGCTGACTTCCAGTTTAGACGTCGTGGTGGAACAAGTGCAGGAAGATGAGGCTCTGTCTTTCACATTTGATTTTGCCCTGCTGGGGACTCTGGAAAGGGTTGAAAGTCTCCCCGTAGAAATTTGAAAAGTTACAATTTAAGTTGGGATCTAAAAAGCTGGAAAA